>NC_136618.1:22329812-22929812 GCF_933228915.1 Telmatherina bonti
GAGCTTCGGCAAAGCAAAACTTAAGCCTTGTTATGTTATGAGGTTTTCACCTTTCGCCCGCGGAGTTAGAAAACTGGGCGTGTTTACGGTTTGATAGGGCAGTTATTGCAAAGTTTAAATTAATAGGAGCTGAACATTAATTGTTAAAATTGAATTTATTGCATGTTACCTTAACTAGCCTGTGTAATTGATATTGCACCATTCATTAGTGCTTGTGCTGGTTTGAGCATTTACTGCATGGCTACACAAAGATTGGATTATAGCCAGGGCTGTGGGTATATTTAGATTCTATTTAGGCTGATTTTAAGAAGCCTGGTTGGCAGACAACAAGTACATACAATCCAGTTTTGCAAACCAGCTTCAAAACACATTTGGAAGCGGTTTAAAATGCAGTCCAGATTGTATTATTAGTAGAATCTCAGCTCAAATCAGTTGTCCGTTTTGCATCAGCTGCAATGCAACGTACAACGATGATGGCAAATCTAGGGATGGCGGTACTGAGAAAGGTTAATGCTGCTAGTGGCGGAAAGCTGAGGGGGACAAGAGCTTGTGAATGGATTTTGAAATAAATTTTCAGCTGGCACTCTGAAGGGAATCTGTGCAAAACAAAGCTGGGGAAGACAAAGCTGGAGGAAGGATACAATTGGAAAGCTGCACCAGCAGCATTGTGTCATTGTTTTCGACATATTCATTGTGAAAACAGGCACATCCGTTTTGATCGTTTTCAACTAAAAGAAAGTGACCATTTGTACCAAAGATGTAATTAATTTATCTTGTCTGCCAAGTGCTCTGCTTACATGAATTATTTATAAATTTACCACCTGACTCAGTCTCTTATGTCTGTAATAAATATAAAGGAGTTGAGGAACTTTTTCTTGGGTTCCCATTATGTGTGATATATATATATATATATATATACATATATATATATATATGTATATATATATATATATATATATATATATATATATATATATATATATATATATATATATATATATATATATATATATATATATATATATATATATATATATATAACATAGATGATGATAATGAATGAATGAAAATGAAAAATACTTTACTAATCCCCAAAGGGAAATTCAATATTGTAGTATATAATTAACATGAGGAGGTCTTGTTCCGGAGGCTGCTGGCAGGAATGATCTTCTGTATCTTTCAGTCTTACATTAGACCTGAAGAAGCCTCTCACTGAACACACTTTGTTGTTTCATCACTGTGTTGTGGAGAGGGTGTGAAGAATCCTCCATCATCTTCATCAGCTTGTGCAGCATTCTTCTTTGGACAATAAGCTCCAGCAGCTCCAGAGTTACTCCAAGCACACAACCAGCTTTCTTGATCAGTTTGTTGATTCTCTTCAAGTCTCTGGTTCTGATAATAAAGATATAGACGCTGTATAAACTGTAAAAAAAAAAAACTAGGGTAATATCTGTTTGGTCCACTTTATTTTATTTCTTTCTTTATTTTTTGTTATATTTTGACAATGAATCTTATAGTGTTTGAAAACCAGTCAATTTTACATTTTCAAGGTGCCACATTTGTAAGGAGAATGTATCTGTAGGATGTGCAGCAGAGTGGAACATGGGAGGTTGAACCCATAAAAATTCGCTAATATTTTAATTAAGGTGGTTCGCATGGATAAAACAGATTTGTTTCAAGTGTTTCAAGAGAGCGATCTATGTAATAAACTCTGCTGCTCATCCCACAAATGCATTTTCACCACACGTTTGGCACTACTGAAGAGGGATGACTCATTCAATTAATTGTCAAGAAGCCTTGTTACAAAAAATAAACAATCAACCAAACATAAATTTCCTTACTTTATGTTCTACATTTAGATCCCTGAGAAAATCCAACTCGAGAAAAATTATTTTGTTTCAAACTGAAAGCCATAGGAGATTCTGTCAGATCCCTATAATATAATATTTAATAAGCCCCTTGAGATGGCTGTCCAGAAAAAAAAAAATCTGCCCAAGAAGAAGATTCCTCATATCCTCTACACAACACAGTGAAGAAACAACAGATTGTGTGTGATGAGAGACTTCTTCAACTCCAATGTAAGATAGAAAGGTCTTCTTCTTCATCTTAATCTTTTCAATATAAAACAAAGAAACCATCAGAAGAAAACAAAAAATTTCTTTTAATTTCATGATGTACCATTATCTTGAATCATATTCAATGAAAAGTAGGAACTCAAGTACATTGGAAAAACACTTACAAATTGAACAAATTCTCACCTCCGTGACCTCAGGCAAGATTTACAAGACGTCACACACGTTCAAATTTAGTCCTCAGTTAGATTCCTCTCAGATAGCTCAAGTAGAAAACAAACAAACAAACAATGTTATTAAAAGACCAACGATGAAATGCAGTTATCACCTGCATAACGTTTGCTAGCATTTAGTCGCGTTCAGGTCCTTAAAAGCTATACCTATAATATTACTCAGTGTGTTGAGGAGGACAGTGAGGCATTTATTTCTGTCAGTTTTGATGTTTAATTTGTGACAAAATCGGTTTGGCAAACTCACTTTCTTTTTTGTTTTTCCATGTCTGCTGTATGCTTCAGGTTTTGGCGCAGGCGATTTATAGCTACATGGTCTGCACAAAGCTAAAGCTGTCATTTCATTTCTCACACTTTTGTTGTTCCCCAGTTTTATATCCCTTTGAAGCTTTGCTTAAGAGAATATTTTCCAAAAAAATAAAAGCTGTTTGTGTTTTGCTCTGCTTTCTTTTAATTCAATTGCATTTTTGTTTTGAGTATCATAAAGTGCAGTTATATTTAATACAAGTGATCTGTGGCTGCCTTTGCTGCGGGGTGTTTTGGATCAATATAAGTAAAAATGAAAACAGCAACACAACGGTGCTTTGTTTTTTTATTCATCATTTTGTAATGACAAGCATTTAATCCTTTGCTTGAAGCCACATGAAGTCTCACACTGTGTCATCAAGGTGAAGCAAAGCTATATGATCTGTAAAACAGGGTATGCTGGCTTTATAAAGCAATGTTCTACAGATTATGGCTGCCCAAGCCATGACAAAAACAATCTCCAGAGCCATTAACTTAAATAGTGTAAGCAAACACATGTGCTCTTCTGTAAATGCGAAGAGAAATATGAAATCATGCGTGAAATGCAAGTTGCAATCTGGAGAATTATTGTGGCTCAAATTGAAATGGTGTAAGAAGAGGTGGATACCAAAATGATAACCACTTTGACACGTGTAAAGACCAATAAGACATCTTGGTTATGATACATTGCTTGCTCTGGAGATTAACCCTTGCTCAAAGCTTTTATAGTATCTCAACAGCTTTTAAAAAAAGAGGAGAAAAAGTTCATAGAAGTTCTTGTTTAGCTGCTTGTTTCTCCACCAATTTCTGTAGAAATACACTGTTCCCATGTTGCGTTTTAACGTTAATATCAGTGTGTTTGCTGCAACTGCTGACATCCTCCTGAGCAAACAACCTGTCAGGGAAAAAAAACACACAAAATTTCACACCTAGGACCCATATTTACCCAGAAGGAACATTCACCCCACCGGCTCTTGAACTCATCAGAATGAAGAAATAAACACAGCTTGTGGCTGGTTGTTTGTGACGAGGGCAAAAAATGAAACACTCCAACAATGATGATTGACAGTGTTTTATATAATAATACTCCATCATGTTGTGTGAGGGAATTTAAATACATACTGGCTGATGTTTTTTCTAACGGTCCAGGATTCAGAATAATAATACAGCAGCTATAAATTCAGACATGACATAAACAGGGGGCAAAATTGGAAAGTGAGAAAGCATATGTGATTTAACTGCAGACAACAGCAGCATTTTATGTGATGCAAAAAGAATATTTATGTGGAGGAAAATGGGAGATAAAAGAAAATCCCAAATTCCCTGCTTAGGAGTGTGATATTTGGATGCTGATCAAATAAAAGTTTGGCAAAGGCATTGCTTAAGAATCAATAATAAGAAAAGACTGGAGCTTTGTGCAATAAAATGGGAGAGCATGGACTGGACTGGTTACAAGACTGGTTATATATCTTGTTTTATGTTAAATCATAGTTGATGTGCTTTTTCCAAATTTCCTCATGGTTTCTTTTAATTTAATTTAATAATCCCAGAAAGATCATTATAATGCCATGATATAGATTATGTATGACAACTAATATGCAGGTAACAAAATACAGTAAAATGACAACAGTTGAAAGTTAATTGTGGCAGGTAAAAGAAATGTGTTTAAAATCTTCAAAGATCTCAGACTGAAGTATTATTTTGTATCTTTGTAGCGCTGACCCGAATTCTAACATGCAGATAGCGCTTCTTCTCTCAAGCTGTAGATCATCCTCTGAAATCACATCTCCTTCTTTATAATTACAATACCTCTCAGGTGACTCTCTGGTAAACTTTCAACCTCCATACTTCAGGTCTGTTTAGCAGAGTTGACATTTCCGTACCCAGACTGAGGCAACATCATTAGCTGTCATGGGCTAGAAATTCCTCCACAACGCTGATGGAAGTTATTGTTTTTACAGGTTATGTGATATTCCTCATGATGTGTAATTGACTGTGACATGTAAAATTGGAGCTCACCATCAAAGGTCACGATTACCAGATTTCCCCACAGAGCAGATGCTCATCTCTTCTCCCGGAGGAGGAATCTTAAGGACAGAAGTTGTAATTAAATTACACAGTTATTTCAGAAAACAACTATTCTTCAATCGATAATTGGCGCTTTTTTTTTTTTTTTACCCCGACTGATCAAAGTGCAGACATTTGAGCCGAAATGGGGAACCACTTTCTGAGTTGGTAGATTCTTGGAAAGCAAACATTACCTTTAAAAGCGTTTATTTTTATCTCATTTAAGAGAAAACCTCATTAAGTCGAGCTATGAATAATGCAATGTCTTGTGGGTTTGGGTTGCAGGTAAATGACCGCCTATGAGCAGGTCATTAATTGTGGAGTCCCATTAAAGAAGAATAATTAAAAATTAGGAAATTATCATGAAAGGTCCTCATTAACGTGTCCTTGCTTTTTGATCATATCCTTAAAGTCACAGGAGATTATAAGTTAGTATCTTCCTTTGACAAAACGTCTTCTTTCGGAAAGATTGAATTGACTTGGCAGTTGAGTGATTAAGTTCATCGGGCACATTGTCAATATATTTGAATATCTGGTGAGAGTGTTGGCAGGTAGTTGACTGATGAATACCGTCTTCTGAATCACAAGTATTTGTCTTGGCCTGTTAAGCTGATGGTCGTAGTGAGGCATAATGCAAAAATCTCTGCTATATTACAAAAGTTGTTTTTCCATCAAGCAAGATGGACTTTATTTGCATCCAAAAATGCATCCAAAATGAAAATATGACAATGTTACATTTTTTGGCTAGCTGAATACATCTGCTTACAAGACCTCTTCATTGAGTCCATTTTTTTGTGTTGCCTCTTTTTTGCATGCTGGGACAGGAATGCCATCTTGTAAAGAATGCTATTGTTTGGCAAAAAAAAAATTAAAAAAAAATCATCCAATAACAAGACTAAAAGATGGAAAAAAAAAGACCTTACTGGAAGTGATGGATTGACTGCTGAACTAAAGATCTGATAACTAACACACATTTTGCCAAAATCTGACAAAACTTGCTAAATAATTTCTTGGGCAAATTTACAAGTTGGTAAATCATACTTTTAAATACATGCTGTCATTTGTTCATTTTATATTTTAAAAAAGGGTAATATGAATTACTACACTGAAAATAAAGACATCAGACAAATAACCTTTTCTAGCTTAGCTCAAAACATAGCTAGCTGCTAAGCTAATTAGCAATCTTAGCTTAAATGCACTTTATTCATTTGTTTAAAATATCAGTGGTTTGCAGTTTAATTTCATACTTAATTACACAACCTTTTTACCCCATAGTAAAATAAATCTTGGTCTGATATTCGGTGAGGGGACCAAAAACATCCCAAACTTAACCAAAGGTAGCCCAAATTGTTCAACATATTTCAAATTTTAATGCCTCTCAGTGGCAGTAATGCTAAAAGAGCCTTGTATCAATGAGAGGTGAGAAAAATTCCTTGCAGAGATATGTCTAGACATTAAAGCAAAGAAAACAGCTGTTTCTGAACTTCTCCAGAAGCTTCTTCTCTACTTAATGGTTGAGTGTATGTTTGAATATAAGGATGGACGAAAGGGAAATTATTTTCAGGTATGAACAACACCTTTTCACTGCTTTTAAGACATGGAAATGACTAAATAAAACAAAAGAAAAGAAAAAGGAAGACCAAAAAAGAACATTTGTTGTGTTTTATTTCCATAATTACAAAAAAAACCCCCAAAAAAACCCAAAACCAAAACAGAATATCTAAGAACACAGATCATTAGATTTTACCGCATGAATATTTTATTAACTCTGAGACTATGTTGTCACTTAACACTTAACATTGAATTTGTGCCTGGAGTGATTGTCAGAGGCTCAGACTGATAGAATGAGGCCAAGCAGCTTCTTGAGAAAAAGCTGAACTGTATTTCTTTAAAAAAAAAAAAAAGACTTCTATGTCCTCGTAATGATATTCAATAATGAAACATTTACAACATTATTAATGTTATCTCTGGATTTCTTAAGGAATGGCATCTTCTGTCCTGGAAGCTGAGGATAAAAAGCAGACTGGCTGACTGTTGTACTTACTTTAATTTTATTTAAATATATATGTTGCTCTGCGATGGACTAGCAAGCTGTCCAGGGTGTACCCTGCCTTTCGCCCAAAGACTGCTGGGATAGGCTCCAGCCTCTCCGTGAACCTTCATTGGATTAGGCGGTTTGGATAATGAATGACTAATTATATATGTTGCTTTTTTAGATCAAATCATTTAAACAAAGTAATTTTAGTTATTCAGGAAGCTGAAGCACTGCTCAGCATATTAGTTATATGCTGTATTTATGCAATACCAGAAATGTCTAAATACATAGTTTTTTGCATTGAGGATCCTTCCTCCTGGATTCATCTTGCTGCCCATTGGCATGGCCGACATTTAATTCAACTGATTAAGAGACTGCGACATCTTCAGAAACTATAGCTCCTCAATGCAGCTGGCCCAGGTGTGACTCCTGCATGTTCACTCTAACTTAGTGTTTCTCAATGCAGGCCCTTAGGAACCACTGTCTTGCATGTTTTAGATGTGTCCCTGCTCCAATTAACCTGAGATTAATAAAACTTCCTTACCAAGTTCTTTGCAAGCCTGTTTACAGGCCATTTATTTCATTCAGGTATGTTGAAGTAGGCTTCCCTAAAAAAATGCAGGGCTGTGGGTAGTGAGGACAAGGTTTAAAAAAAACTATATCACCCCATTTCCTGTCAAGCCATTGTCAATTAAAGCATGCAAAATTAAAGCAACAACAAAATACCATGAGTAAGCAAAAAACAAAACAACAGCAAAAAAGCCCCCCCGCCCCAAAACCCTCTGTAACCTCTGCGTAATACTGTTAGTTGTAGTTTGCAGGATTTTGGGCTTGATTTCTTCATAGTAGTTGCTCATGTGGGCTCATCCTGGTTCCTCTATAAAGCCTTCCTTATTTTTTTCCCAGCGGTCCACATTAAGACAATAACCCTTGGCTGCAGATCGTAAGATGCAGCCCCTTGTAAAAGTGACACAACAGTCACTTTTTCTGGTACCTGTGTCCATGTACCTGGTTCCCAGAATATTGCATCGGCCCGAATGCCCCATCACACACACAACTTTATTCAACAAAGTGAAAGTGTGACAATTCCCGGGAATAAATAATTATCTGTCTGTCTGTCTGTCTGTCCGTTCATGCATCCAGATCTATATAAAGGGCTGGTTCCAACCTCAGGTGGGAGGTGACTCAAAAGCATTCTACCAGTTTTAGTGAGCGTGAAGGGATCAAGGGTGTGACAACAAAAAATAAAAAACACACAAAAAAAAGCACAATACAAATTAAGTGACAGAGATAAAACTGGAGCAGAAGACAATAATTTTGCAATGAGAAAAGAGTTGTTTAGTTATTGGAAGTTTAGGAGTTGATTGACCTGGACTGTTGTGATCTTAAAAACACAACAATGACTAAATTCTTCTCCAGGACCAACTTTGTTTGCTGTATGTTTCTGAGATGTTTTTTTTCCCTTTTTAAATTCTTTAACTGGATATATCTCACACAAATGGTGGCAAACATTTAACATTAAATCCTTTGTCTACTATACCAAGAGCAAGCCAATGCTTATAGCCCTGCTTATGAGTAATTTATGACTCTTTGTGGGTTTCTGCAGTTAAAGCACTTTGTGTGGAGAGCTGAGATGAGGACAAACTGTATATTTAGTGTTGGGCCCAGTCTCTTGCAGTGTGATTAATGAGCAGGCAGAAAGACAACCAGGGTGCATTCTAATCACCCACAAGGACAAAGAGTGATAGAGAGAGACAGAGGGTGTGAAGAAATGCCTGGTTACTAATGGCTTCAGCAGCCTGCAATCTACACAACATTTAACTGAAACTGTTAATGGAAACACATCCTAATGATCGGAAAAATTACTTTCTCATAATGCTTTCTCACTGATCTGTCCTTGGATAAGTCAATAAGTTCCTTTATATAAATAGATTAGGAAGAAGCTATTACGGCTGTTATTAGATAGAATGTGTTAATTTGTACTAATTAGTAAAGCTTAAATCAGATGCAAATGCTTTACCTTGGAATTATTTTTTACTTTATAGTGAATAGTGTGTGGTTTTAAATCAAGCCACTGATTTAATCTTAACACAAACATAACACAGCCTAACATAAATGATACGATTTACTTCTTGAATTGAGGTATTTGCACATTTGATTAATTGCTTTTCAGCATACAGCTGTATAATAATATTCAAACTTGTATCAAGTCAAGGCAAGTACAAAAATGTATGAGTGTATTGATGAGCTGTTTATACAATACTGCGTTGCTTTTGGGGCCTTTGGGTTTGTTTATGCTACACTGTGGGGATCCAGATAGGACTGAGGATTTCCTTAGAATAAAGGCCCTCTTTGCTTTCTCTTTGGGATAATTATTTCATTATATCACACGGCCATTTAGCCATTCTAGGGTTTAGAGAATGTTCTTGAAAAAACAAAACAAACAAACAAAACAAAACAGTGAGGGGCAGCTGTCTAGACCAATATGTCTTGTAGATGTCAGAGGGAAAATGAACAGACTGTTTTTAAGATTGTAGAAAGATTTAAACAATTGGATACAGTCAAAGTTAGCCGGATACTTTCTGTGAATGGTAAATATGTTAAACCTTAAAGTTGATCAGCTACGTCAGCAAAAGACCACACTACTCCTGTCAGCTAAGGACATGAAATTCAGGTTAGAAATCATACAGGACCACTAAAACTGGACAAGAAAAAAAAAACCGTTACCTGGTCTGATAAGTCTCACTTTCAGCTGCAATAACATGATGTCACAATTAGGTGTAAACAACATGAAAGTATGACTCCATCCTGCCTGATGTCAACGATTCAGACTAATGGTGGTGGTGTAAAAGTATGGGGGCATTTTCATGGCACACTTGAGGGTGCATTCCCATCAGGATAGTCCGCTAGACTTGGTCCAACTAGGGACTCAGCTCAGTTGTAGGGGGATGTGTCCATGCAAACCGAGATCGTGTTCATGCTGATCTTTGGTTAAACGAGCCAAACCATTAGAATAATATATATACCCAGTCCCACCAAAGGTGGCGCTGCACTGGTATTTAACTAAAGAGAGAACAAGACCTATGTGAAGAAGAAAACTCCCGAGCTAAACGTGGAGCATGAAACTATCACTGTTGTGGGTTTTTTATTTTTGTCTTATACAAGTATACTGCGGAAATACACTGCAACTATGGGCGCAGTATGAACAACAGACAAAGCAGAGGATTTAATGTGAATGCTACCCACAATGCAATACTGCATCAATTGCAGGAAGTAACTTTTTTTGTAGTCCGCTTCCTGTATTTGGCCCACTTTAAACAAACCGAGACCTGCGTTTGTAGCCATCCTAAGTCAGCTTCTTTGATTCGAATCAGAATTTGTTTGGCACATTCACATTTCCCCAAATGAAGCGGACTTTCCGAGCAAACAGACTACGGTTCGAATCAAAATGGCTGATTTGAATGTGCCCTTAGGAATCTTTTGTACAATTTAGCAAATTTTTTACACCACCGCCTACCTGAGTAGTGTTACTGCCCATGTTCATCCTTGAATGACCACATGCTGTGCAATCCTATCATGTCAGTTGCCATGGTTACATGATGTTTTGTTTTTTATTTGGAATTAATTACTCAGAATTAAATCATTTGGAATTATTTATGAAAATAGTAGAAATAGTAGGAAATAGTGGATTGAGATACATACACACACACACACACACACACACACACACACACACACAGATTATCATCCATTCATTCATTTTCCTAACCGCTTATTCCAGTTCAGGGTCACCAGGAATCTGGAGCCTATCCCAGCAGTCTCTCTCACTCTCTCTATCTATCTATCTATCTATCTCTCTCTATTTCTCTCTCTCTCTCTCTCTCTCTCTCTCTCTCTCTCTCTCTCTATATATATATATATATATATATATATATATATATATATATATATATATGTATATATATGTATCTATATGTATCTATATGTATATATATATATATATATATATATATATATATATATATATATATATATATATATATATATATATATATATTCCTTTTTAAAAGCTGCTTCAAATTAATATTCACATGTGGGGACTTACTCTCAGTTTTTTACATTTCTGACTTCCAACATATTTTGGCTCCAAGATAAATATTTAACTGTCAGTCAGAATCCAAAAGAGCCAACAGGCAAATCAACCACAACATGCTTTCATTTGCTGCAATCTGCTGCATGAATGTGACTTACAACAGCTGTGGCCAAAATGAAGTGAAATTAGTGGCATTTTACCAAGAACTCTTACTTAAATTTATTTCTAATGCTCGCTTTGAAATGTAAATAATAAAGAAGATTTATGATAAAAACATTGAAAAACACTGCTGCAGTCAAGACAGCATGAGCTGTGTTTCAGTTTACCATCTGCTTTAAAAAAAAAAGCTACGATTCAGGAAAATTTAGTGGCATTCAAATTGAAACTATCTTTATTTATTTAACATTAAGTTTATTAGAAAGGATGAGTGCTCTTGGTTTGTTTATCCCCTTATTAAACTCCATTAACAACATGAAATCAGCCTCCAGTTTCTATGTTGTGGCTGCTCTCGTAATAAAAATTGAGTTTCCATGTGTGAGATATATTGCAAAAAAGTTACCACAGATTTAGATGATGTATCTGCTGTCACCTTGTGAATAATGCTCTGACCTTTACTTCCTATTTCAGAGGCAATATGGTCCAGGCTGGTAAGAAAGACGGATATGCAGAGGATGAAATATGTCATAGAGAAAGAAACTGAGAGGGTGGAATCTTCGTTGTGGTATCGTATATAAACTTTCCTCAAATGCGAGACCATGTCATCTTATCAGACATGGGGTGTAACATGCTGAAGTTGGACCAGGAAACTGTCTTTAATTGACGTGGAAGAAAATGAACATAAAGTCGAGGGAAATATTAATAGATAAAACTGTTGAGAAGATTGTTTTCACAGCCGAGGAGAAATTGACTTCTTTCTTCATTTGCTCTCTTTTGTTTGAGCTGCTGCACAATTGATCAGGCCCTGAATGTGGATTGATTACGCTGTCACCACCAGTGTCATCCGCTTTTTGAATGAATTTAATATTTGATTAAAATTGTTATTCATGCTGCCGGGTCTTTGCGATGCCATATTCCTCCATTGTCACCTTCATTTAATCTTGTACCATCCTTATCATCAATAACCAAACGCAATAATCAAGTACAAGCTACTTTCTCAGAAGGGTGAGCTTTATTAGTATAATGGTTTTTTGCATTATCTGTACATGTACTTGACATAATGTCTGTCTTCTGTCAGCAGGTTAATCTTTATGACACTTGCAAAGGGGCAAAGAAAGAAGCCATTGAATTGACTGATTGATGACTGCATATGGATCAAGTTCTTTTTCCTTTCTTTTAAACGAATAATAAAGGATTTCCTAAGTTATGTTTTCTCAGCAATATTATACAAAAATGACTGGGATACATTGTATGATTTTTTTTTAAAGATATACTGTTGAACTGGAGCACGCGTAACTTTAGCTTCAAAACAATGTTTTTGAAAATGATCTAATATCCTGGCTTTGACTTAGCATGCTGTATGAAACTGGATTATTTGTCTTGAGACTCTCTGAACGCCCGGCTGAATGAACACACCCATTTTCCTTCTTTAATTCAATATAGTTTTCTGCTGGAGGGGCACTCTGATAGTTCACTTTTTATTTCACAAACTGGCATTTCTTCAGATGACCTAGTTTGGGAGCATATTTATGAATTATTATTTAACATTATTAGCCATTACGCTGAAACCGATTACAAAGCCACTAGTATGCACAGTATGTTAAAGCTGTTTCGTCCAGTTTCCTTTGGTACTTCTAGTCTGCATCTGCCCCTCACAGGATCAAGTCAAGTTCACATGTAAATACATGTGACATTATGTCCATGTCAACAGAGGAAGTATGTGCTTGTGAATCATAATGCTTTAACTGATTAAGTGCAGATGAGGAGGTTTGTTATAATCAGAAACTTGCTGGCATAATGCTGCTTTACTACTTTGACTACATGTCCTTTACTTTTTTTGTGTTATGAATATAAAGTGTAATTAATATGACAACTTAGTTATTACATACATTCTTATTTCCATTACTTTCATGACTGTGAATTATTTCACTGTTATTAGGAATGTAGTCATTATTGATTGTGTCAAAAATACAACATAATGCAGAAGATAGTTTTCTACTGGCCAAAACATTGATTCAACAATTATCCTAACTGCTTTGTCCAATGAAGGGTTGCAGGGAAGCTGGAGCCTATCCCAGCAGTCTTTTGGGCGAAAGACGAGGTTGGCCAAAATGTGAAGCGCAATTAGCTTTGTATGATATAAAAAAAAAAAAAAAAAAAAACCAAAGAAAACAAAACAAAATAAAACTCAAACTACTCTGACTCAAAAAGAATATTTTTTTCTTTTTTTTTTTTTCCAAAGAAAGATTATTCTGTCTGTTCTCTTCCTCTGATAGGTCATCTGACTGCTGTAATGAGTTGTTTATTTGTCACAGTTTGGCAGAGGTGAGGACCCAAATGCAGGCTGAACATGCAGAAATATTCCTTATTTCTGGGATAAGGGTTTAATCACAAAAAATAAATAAATAAAATAAAATAAATGGCAATATGGTAACAAGACGAGACATGACAAGAAATTACAATGTTCTGGCAAAGATAAATGAAACCGAGGGGTATACACTTGAACTTACAGGGAACAGGTTAATGAGCAAATCAAGCCAGGTGTCCTAATGAAAAGGAAGCAGAAAGTAAAGCACAATACACAAGAGGAATAACTATAAAATAATACAGGAAACCAAACTGGACAGCAAAGGACTACAAATGAAGACCGCAGTAAACCAACGCACATCATGACATTATTAGCTGTTATTTGTAGGCATTGTCAACCTGTTGGACCTGGCAAGTCCACCAGGAAATACCTATCCGTATATACAAACATAGAATATTTTCCATTTGAGGTTATGTCACCGGGGAAGCAGCTGAAACTTGGGGAGTTCAGAATTTTCCTTCCCCAGCCATTTCTTCCAGAGGAATCTCAAGAGGTTCCCTAACCCTAACCCTAACCCCCAGCCAAGTCAGACATGCTTTCTGGTCTAGCACATTTTCTGCATTTAAATTTTTTATGTGTTACTCTCTTTTATTTTACAACCAATACTTTTTACACCTATAATGTTCATACTTTTTTAAAAATAACATAATACTTACAATACTTGCAGCAATACTATTTCCAAACATTAGCATGCTAACATGCTCAGATTGCTGTTTTCATTGAGTTTTGCTACATTCTTTGTTCTTTTTCCTTGGTCTTATACAAAGCTTGGACTTTAAATTCTGGCTTAATTTTGCTCCTAGGCCTTTAATAAGATCTTCTGAATTTGTTTGGTTTTCCTGCTCCGCAGCACATTTGTTTGCCAAGAACCGAACTGAGTTATTACTTTAAACTGTATTAGCCTTGTCTGAGCTAACTGTCTAGCATCTAACCCATGTTCTGTGTTGAACACCTCGACCATCTGCTTCTGCATTTGTCATTTATAGTTGCCTGAAATTAGGATATTAGCATTTAGCACAAGGCATTAGCCTTAAAAGTTTGTTAGCCGTAGTGGCAGAATCTTACATTTAAACATTCTTTATATGAGTGAAACTGAGTTACAGCAATCTTTCCTTTTGTAACTTTCATAGCCAAAGACCCCAAAATTATTTTTTCGCTTTGTTATGATCAGCTGTGAAAGTCATGCTTTGCTGTTCAACTTTTCTGTCACAACCAGCAAAGTGCAAATCTTTACAGTCTTACAAGTTGAGCCATTATGTACATCAGAACACCATTAGGCCATGTCTGCCATTTCAGAAAATGCGTTTAAGTTATTTAAAAAGAATAAAACAAAACGGTGCTCCTCGTGTCATGGTGAGCTTGGAAGGATATTTGATTATAAAGTAACAATAGATCAAACTAATACAAAATGAAATGGCTTTATATCAGTTTCCATGCGACATTGAAAATAAACCTGTGAAAATATGACTGTGGGTAATTCATCTCAATAATAATAAAGAAGAATCCAACTAATCTGTAACCTCTACCAGTAAATGTATAGCTTCAAAGTAGCTCAAGAGGAGAAACCCAACTTTAAAATATCTTGTTGATACACATACATCAGAGATACAGAATAACTTTGTGATGAATATTTGATGTCTTTTCATCATTTTATGCAGTGGACTGCTTGCCAACCAGCGTCGTGTGTTTTTTTTCTTTTTTCTTTTTTATCCCAAGTGGATTTCCAAACTGAGCTGGGAGGACTTGGCTAGGTAAAGCACAAAGGACTTGGATGCGTGAGATCTTGGCACATACTGCTGTAATCTCTTGGCACCCGGATTTCCTGGCATGAGCATATGTGTACATTGGAATGGATGCTCCAGCCCGTTAAAAGGTTAATTGCATGCTGGGACATCTGAAGGCTGTTAGACTCTGTTGGCTCATTAAGATGGCAGCAGTCATGGAGGTGAAAGTAAGAAGTAAGGTTATACTGTCTCTTTGGATGAACTCCATTTTCTGCGCGACAAAGCATGGATGCCTGTTGTCGTCATGGTATCCAGCGGGAAACTTCCCAAGTCAGCTAACAGCCGGAGGGGAGGAACCTTTCGACAACAAGAGCTGCAATGAGAAGCTGAGGAGTCAGTGTGAACCATACCCCCAGAAACAAACACACACACACACACACACACACACACACACACACAAACATAGCATCAGGCTGCCTAAACAAGATATGACACATGCCTCATTCCCTTATGCCAGCCAGTGACAAGTGATCAGCCATTCTCATAACTCATGCAGGGCAGTCGAAGCACACATTTAAATACATCTCCATATACAGTAGCTCTACTTAATCATTTTAGCATTTGAAACTGCAATAGCCATGTTCCTTTACCATCTACCTTACTGTTACTTGGTGTGAAGAAACAAATTTGCATGCTAGCTCCATCATTTGCCGTGTTAAACCCCAGAAATAAACAGCAGCACTCATGTTAGCAGCAGTATTCGGGAATGCATGAGCTGTGACCCGGAATTTAAAGTGTGATCTTATGAATGGCAATTCATATTTGATGGGTAATAGAACATGAATTTTTCAGTCAGAGAGGGAAATGAAAGGGGGGTGTATGAAGGAATGTGGTTAGTATTTGTTACCCTTTTTGGATTTCACATTTGAATTTCAAGTATCCACACAGATGCATAGAAACCAGCTCAGATGTCATTCAAAGCAGAAAAATCAATAGAACTAACTCTTGTGTTGACTTTATATTTAATAGCAGATGGCTATTTTCATTTTTCTGTTTTTCCTGGTGGTCTTTGCATAAAATAGACAGATGGAAGTAAGTTCCCAGTGATGTGAAGTCTGAAATACCTTAATTATAAATGTGTTGAGGAATATCATGACATGAAAATGATCATTTGCTCAAGAAGATAGAATTAATAGAAGATTTTTAAAAAAAAAAGATAAAAAAGACTAGTGATAAATTTTCAAAATAGCCACATCAGTCATATCACAAAGCAGTAGTCGTAAAGACTTCAGTTTAATAGGTGGGCATATTCTTTTACTTTTCAGTCATGTTTTTATAAAAACTAAAAAAAAAGTGTAACTAGAGCAACTTTACTGGCATGGGCAGCTATAAAGTGATAAAGTATAATTAAAAAAAATGTTTTGAACAAAATGAATGAATGAATGAAGAAATGTTTGCAGTTAAATGCAGTTATATTATTATTATTATGATATCAATGAAAAAGTTCAAAGAATATAATTATAATTTGTTTTCCAATATTTATCTTTAAATTTTGGCAACTGAATGACACTGTAAACACATGGGTCAGGAACTTTAAAACTTGTGCAACAACCAGTTTGAATGAAATGTTTTTCAACCTTTTTAAGGTGTTTTAATGTCACAGTCACTGTTAATATATTGCAAAAACAATATTACAGTGTAATGTTCATTAGTGCACAAGTTAGTCAACCATTTTTTAATGTCCCCCTTTTTTTTTTTTTAAAGGTTTTGCTACATTCCTTTTTGGTACTGTGGTAGAAAGCTGCTGATGGTTTTTCAGCAGATGCGTAGAAAAATCGTTTTCCTCATCGGGTTGCAAAATAAAAAAATGGCCATATGTGTGAATATAATAGTCAAGTGTTCAGGTTTAGGTATTTTACCAAGGTTTATGGGAAGTAAGCATTAGTATCCAGATTTAATTGACTTGTAAATACAAATGCCAGTTTAATGACTTTCAATCTTCCTAAGCATTTATTATGTCATGATGGCCAGGGCAGTAGGAAAATGTTTCACATGTTTCTTTATGACCTTAAAAATATGTTTTTAACTGATTTTAATGGCACAGTGACATTGATTATGTACAGTCTTGGAGTAGCTTCTCCTCTGTAAGTCGCGTTGGATAAAAGCATCTGCTAAATGACTGTAGAATAGAATAGAATAGAATAGAATAGAATAGAATAGAATAGAGAAACTGCACTTTGCAAACTCATTTCCAGGATGCTGCGTCCTTTTACAGCAGCGTTTTGATTTACGGCACCACAACACATGCCAGCAGCTGAATATATTCTGAATGTGCACCGTGGTTCACACAGCAAGGAAACACACACACTGATGTGAGAAAAAGAGAGAAAGGGGCAGAGCAAGGGAGACAGGAATGGACATTGTCCTGACTTTTACAAGCAGAAGAGCACTCAGAGTACAGGTAGGGCATAGGATGGAAACCAAATCAACAGTGGTTAGATGGTGTTTCACTGAGAAAATCTGCTGAAGTTCATTATTACATCTTTAAAATACTTAACTTAACGCAACCTAACAACAATTATTCCATAACCTTTAAAATGACCCTCCTTTCTAGAGTTTCTTTCCACAACAAAGATTACATTGAAACATGTGAAGTCTGTCACCATTAAAGGTAAAATTATGGGCACAAAATAAAGAAAATATGCTCCAGGTACCATTTCCAATAAAAACACAAAAAATGTCTGCAGAAGAAAATATGTAATTCGCTCTTCACACTCCTTTTATATGATAAAAAATAATGTGTCCTCTTACTTGTGTAATGGTAATGGACATAAATGTGCATCAATTTGCATTGTTTTACATTAATATGGGTACTTTTCTCTGATTAAATGATTGAGATCTCATGTCAATGAAAATGCTCTGAGATGCTGCATTTTTTCAGCTTCTGGGTAAAACCAGATGAGATGTTCCCCCCACTTCAATCAATCTTTCTACTTTACTGGGTTGAAAGCTCATGTATAAAAACATGGTACACTGTCCCTTTAATTCCTCAATTGCAACCTAATCTCGGTCTGAAAATAGCCTGGCAAACGGTGCTGTCCTTTATCTCCACTTATTGATGCATCTTTTAAGAAATACGGGTTACTGAGGGCAAAGAATTTGTTTCCAAATACTGCATGAAAAGAAAATAGGCAGAGATTGCCTGCTGTAAAGAAGTTGCGCTGAAGTGATTTCAGAAAAAAATGGGTGTATTTATACCCAGGCTGCTTATCACCCAGCATTTCTCAAGAAGTATTAATATGTAACATCTTGCAGAGCTCTCCAGGACACTTGCCTTGGCTCGAAAGAGGGAAAGGGCTCTGCGTTATCGAGGCTTGGCAGGGTGACTTGGTGATGATATCGGCCATGCTGACTGGATTCCATTAGGCATTGCCCACATCTATGTCTACTGAACATATTGGCTCACACTGCAGGGAACGCAGCGAGTGATAGGCCTGCAGTCATGACACATGAGCTATCATCCATAATCCAGGAAGGCATATCAGTACATACACATTTACCAAAGACCTCATGCTGCACTGCAGGGATTATGTGTAGCTTTCTATATTATAAATCATGCTTTCATTTAGAAAAAAAAACTCTTTTAGGTTGATGGGAATATTCTTCTGAGCATTTTGCCTTGTATACATCCTGACTACTTCCTCAAGTGACTAGATTCCTCACCACTAATAGGAAACGTCTTTTTTTATTTTCCTCTTGTATACACAAAGCTGCTGATTCAAGCAGCAGATTTGCTTTAGAAAGACTAATAGAAAATCTCAAAAACCAGAAAAAGCTTGCATAATGAGACGGCACTTAAAGGATAAGTAATGAGAGGCGGTTTTCTGCTAAATATAGTGGTCTTTAGAGGTCAGAGATGCGAGTGTGATGAAACTGAGCTTTCCTTCTACAGTGTGTTGCTGTTCTAATGAGCTCCAGACTTACAAAGTTATCAATAATTAACTGAATGTCATTGAGTTTTATGTTAATTCTGTTTGCCTACTGAGGCAAGACAGACCCAGAACTGTGGAAATACTGTATTGACAAAGTTTTGAAGAAATTGTTTATTCAAAGACCTGGACCTTGGTGTTTATACAATATCCATCCATCAGTTGTTTTTTGTTTGTTTTTTGTAACAAGTGATTTCTGCTGCTCACCTTCTTGGAGTATGACAGATGTCTCCACTTCTGTTTTATGTCATTTGATTACATTCAAAGTGTACCACTAGGCCAACCTAGCATAACATGTAAAAGAATGGTGCTGCTCTGGAAATGCCAGCGGGGTGAGGTACTGTTTGTGAATTATTTTTAACCCTGAAAGTAAATACAAACAAAAATGATGGTCAGATGTCAGAAACATCTGTTGGTGAGCAGTGGAGGATGTTCCTATATCCTATGTTGTCTCATTTTTTCAGCTGATTTAACATGTTAAATTTGAATAAATACTAAAACAACAAAGACAAAACAATGAAAAGAGAAAAATGTGAGTAGTTACTGAAACACAGCTTTTGCACATGAAAACATGCTTTAAGGTAAATTTATGTTGAAAACTAAAATCTTAAGAAGGAACTGATTTCATACAAATGCTGCTATTTTCTACCTCTTATTATGTAGGTTGTCTCTCTTCTATGCTGGCGACTTACAGCTTTCAAACCCCTAAACTGGCTGCTGGAAGCCATTTTTGCGGTGTGTTCAAGTACTGCGTCTTTGCCCAGATGCAGAAAGCAAGAAGGGTGTAGACAGCAGGGGTCGTTCTTGATGTTAGTTTGGTGTGTCAGGGACATGAGCCGACAGGAAAGATGCTTGGCTGTAGTTGTGGCAGACGAAGGCAGGCAAGGCCCAAAGTCTAAAAAAATTGTCCAGATTCATTCATATTTGCATGCTACTATACTTGAGAGGACAGAGTTTTACTTTTTCACAGCTATCTAATAGCTTCACTTTCTAGTTACTCTGAAAATGAAGATAAAGAAGCAGCTATTCTGGGACTTTTAAAACAGATGTGCAAAACTGTGCCAAAATGGCTGTTTTGGTGACCTCATATGAACTCTCTGTATTAGAACCAATTTTTTTCTGCACTCCCTTTACTGCAACTCCAAAAGAATTCAAATAGATCTTATGGTTTCAAAGATACACTCATTCCATTATGGGGATGCAGTTTTACTGCATTACTGAGATACTGTACTACACTGACATTTTTTTGTGCACTTAATTATGTAAAAATGAAAAAGCAAATGTTAAAAATGTGTAGAAATGACATACATTAGTGGTTTAAGTGGAATGCTCTGTACACGTATTGTCATGTCTCTTTGTGTTTTTAATGTTGATCATGTTTTTGTACATTTACTTAAGGAAATACCCTCCTTGCTAGATCAAATATAACCATTGAGAATCAAAATGACAATCAATAATGATAAGCACAACCTAAAATCTGCTTGTTGAAATTCGGAGCAGTGTAGAGGTGGTTGTTGTAGCTTAGAACTGCAAATTTATATTATAAAGATATAACCATATGCATATATGTGCACATGAAAATATATCTTTATTCTTTTTAAAGATTGTTTTATATTTTTTTGACTCAACATTTTCACAACATTTTGCTTGTGATTACACATATTTTATGAAGTCCTTGTGGCCTTTAAGGTGTTGTCAGTGTACTTTTCATATTTAGTGCATTTTCTCCATTTATCTTCCATTTGAGTCTCTTGGAGACTTAGTTTATATTTTAGCTTCTCCATTTTGCAGATTTCCTCTATAAATGCCACACATGGATTCTTTGTTCGGCCCTCAGTCCTTCTTTAGTTACGAGTAATTGTTTTTTTAGGAGTCACAAGCATAATCTTCTTTAGGTACTCATTTTCTTTTACTACTTTTTCTGTGAATGAACATAATAATAGCACCCCTTTAAAGTCCAAAGGAAGGGAAGTCCTACTTTTTATGTCTTTTAGTATTTTGTCGCGGCCTACTTCACAGTTTAAACTATAATGTTCTGTTAAATGCCAGGATATTATTAGCATAAAGTATTTAATTATGCATGTGGTCCATTCATTCATTCATTCATTCATTTTCTAAACCGCTTAATCCAATTCAGGGTCGCGGGGAAGCTGGAGCCTATCCCAGCTGGCTTTGGGCGACAGGCAGGGTACACCCTGGACAGCTCGCCAGTCCATCGCAGGGCGCATATGGTCCATTTCAGATTAAATTTATAAAGAATTTCTATAGAGGGATTGTGGTTGATATTAAGTACCTGGGGTTTTGACATATTTAGCTGACATTCACAAAGCTGACCACATGACCCTAACAGCACCATAAAGTTTGAAGGTGCTGCATCCGGCTGCCTGAGAAAAGCCACAACATCATCGGTAAATACTCGAGTTTTATGCTCCTCTTCTCGAATTAGAATTTCTTTGATGTCCTTACTTTGACGTATGGCTTGTGCTAAAGGCTCGATAAACAACACGCTTGTTTTGTTGACCTTTGTAATTTTATTCTGTTTGTCAAGCTGCCATTTATTTCAACTGGCTGTGTGAGAGTTTAGATTATTTGTACAGCTGTTTCACTGAATCATTATTTACATAGTCAAATATAGAAATTCCCAATTCAGTCAAGCACCGCCAAATGCCCTTTCAGCATCAATAATCATCTAAACTGCAGGTTGCTTTGGATTATAATTCAATATCCAATGGTGTTCATCTTCTGTTGACACATGTTTGACGTTGCTTCACGAATCCTTTTTGATCCTCATCGAATAGTTCTGTTAGGAAAACATTCACTCTTTTGACTATTAGGGATGTGTATATTTTATAGTATTTAACATTGATGTTCTAGTTAACACAGTCATCTTCATTTCTACCAGGTTTAGGTTGTACTACTACAATTCCTTCTGCCCACGATGGTGGTAGCTTATTTTTAAGGAGCCAGTTAAAGGTGGTGTGCAGTATTGTGGAATGTTCTTTTTCTCCACATGGACGGCCTCTGATTCTAAATCACTGGAGTGAAGTGTTTTAAACTTCCAAAACAGTACCTTTTTATGTTCCCAATATCCCCCTTTGCAAAGGGGGATATTGGGAACATAAAAAGGTACTGTTGCTTTTTTCTTCTTTAACAGTTGCAGAGCTGCAGTCCTTGTGTTCTCCCGAAGATCAAGACCATAATATAAATAAAGCAGTGAACAGTACAGAATATAAAATGCCTTTTTATACAAAAATGCTTAGATTTAGTCAACACTGCAATACTTGTTGCCATTTTTTATTATCTGAACAAACCTAATATTTGAGTTTCAGCAGATTTTTTTGGTTGACATTCACACCAAGAAATTTGTGATCATTTACTTTTTCAGTTATTACATCCTTTACTCCTAATTGTATCCCAATAATTGTACTACAATTTCGAAGTAATATCACTTTTGTTTTATTTGAAGTAATTAAAATGCATCACTGTAAAGTTGTTTGCAACCGACACACACACAATTTTTCTTGAAAGACCCCCTTGCCAAATGACCATACCGCCATCTCCAGTTGTTGCCACCATATTCTTCTGATTCGTTTTTTTGCACTGAATGGGGTAAAATTCCACTGTGAAACAAAGACAGTGACGTATTTAACTTTTACCGACTCAGCCTGAAACAGCCTTTAAGGCCTTTTGGCTGTTTGTAGAAAATGAACTTTAAAGGAACAAAAAGCTAAATCGTTTAACTGCAACTTGTTAAACTTGTTGTAAACTGCCTGAAGACCAAAACAAAGCATGTCATGAGCCACACCTCCCTCTACCTCTAACCCCGACTTGCCTCGTTTGCAAAAAAAAAGGTGCAAAGTGCATAAAAACTGTGCAAAACAATGTCACCGGTTTGTGGAGCATGTCAAAGTAATTAATAATGCCCACGTTGTTTTACTAATCAGCATTAGCTCTGAGTCCAACTGCAGCCTCTATTTGCACTTCCACTGTTCTCCGCTTTGGTAATACAAGGTCAATGTTATTTCAGGTTCTGTCCCTTTCTTTATGCAACTACTTCTTCACTAACGACTGTTGTTTCTTTATAGGTCATGTTGGATCCTAGTTGTCTTCAGGTGAATGTTTTATTCTGCTGTCTGCCAGTTCACTTCAGAAATATGCAACAGCATCGCTCGCTGTTGGAAATTTTTAAAGGGAGGGACTGCCAAGGTGAGAGGAGGAGGCAATCCACATGAACGTAAGTGAATGCGCAACCAGACCTGCTGGTAAACACAGCGCTGGAGATCAACTAAAAGAGATGCTGTGTGTGTGAGACGTCATGCCATACTCCAGATTAAATTACATCTTCATATAGCAGTTTTTTACTTCGTCAGTCCAGCTATGATGCATTTCTGCTTATTGCTCCTTTAAGTGCTAAACTAACAGCATGATTTAGTATTTAGTATCTCAAGAGCAGAAGCCCTGATGTGTTGAGGTAATAATATAAGTTTATCTATTATTACAGCGTTTGTCTCTGTGTGGCCCGGCGATGGACTGGCGAGCTGTCCAGTGTGTACCCTGCCTTTCGCCCAAAGACTGCTGGGATAGGCTCCAGCTTCCCCGCGATGGGGAAGCTGGAGCCTATCCCAGCAGTTAGAATAATGAATGAATGAATGAATATTATTACAGCATATTAATCCTTGTTTTTTCTTGGTTTTTGACATAATTGTAACTGGAAAAGGAGCTTTGTTATTTCAAGTCACTGAGATAATTTAGTTGTAATCTTGATAATAACATTACACTATGTTTTTCAGAAATTTGAAAAAATTTTCATGACTTTTGTCAGGGTCTGTGGCAGCCATTTTTTTTTGTCACATTTGTTTTTCATTAGTGGAATCATAATGTATAAGCTGCTGCTTTTCCTTGAAATGATTAATGTAGATAATTTGCATGTCTAGACTGCAGCGATGTTGTAACTTTGAGGTGTGAACTGGTTTCCTGAATTTCACCTGTTTTTAATGATCCATGAGATTTTTTTGTGTCTCTTTCTTACTTTGACCTGCACTGTTACTGGATAGTTATTCTTTAACTAGTCATTACTAACTGAGCAACACAATAGAAACAATGAAAGGGAAAAGCCTGCAATCTAGATAACGAGGCTGTACTGTGACATACAGGAGAAAGTTTTATGTTTACAACATGTCGGGGAAACAATCATTTCTACTGCAGAATGGAACAAGCTGTGTGTCATCGCCTCAGCAGGTATACCTTTCCGCTTCTGTTTTACTTTCTTTCTCTTACCATGGTTTTGTGAATGTGGGTGTTCATTCATTTTCCTCAGTGGCAGCTCACAGACCCAGACTGGAGTTTGCAGTTCTCTCATAGCTCAGACAAACAAACTGTGTTGCCTCTTAGGATTATCTGCGGAGGCAACAAGCTCTGGACACACTGCCAAACAAATTCCCAATTACACAAGGTGCACTGTGCTCTTCTAGCAATGCGGCATAGCTAAAATGTTCCTACATGAGCAACTGGGCTTCGAAAAGACCCATGACAACGAATGCTCATCTTAGAGGATCATTAGTCATTTCCTTTGAGGATTAAATACATGTATTTTAATTTAACATAATTGCTTTAAAAATAGCAGTTTGCATGGGAAAAACTACATGAGTTAACTGTGTGTGGCATGCAATCTAAAACACATGAAAAGTAACGTTCTAGTTGAATGTTGACACAAAGAAAATACAGTTTGTAAGAAAGTCCACAGCAATTTTGCACACAGTAAAATTCCATAACACACTGAGGGTTCAGTATTCAGAGCAGGCAGTTTTGCTCCCTGAATAATCCTGAAACATACGGTCATACCTGGCAGATAGAATACTGCAGGAATGCCATCTTTCACAACATTATGTGTCCACTGTTTGACTGGATAAAACAAAGCAATGGCCACTCCTTTAGTAAAAATGTGCACTTCCATGTTTATATATATACATATATATATACATATATATATATATATATATATATATATATATATATATATATATATATATATATATATATATATATATATATATATATATGTATATTATAAAGACACCAATCAGACTTTTACATTGATAAGGTGCAAATAGTAAATCAGCATCCGGAAGTGAAGAAGCAATATTACAACTGTAGAAAAGACTTGTGGAAAAGTAGAGCTGGACTTGCACTTTACTATCACAGCAGCCACAAGCAACTAGATGGAAGCTGAGTAATACCTCCCACCCCTGTGTTTTACACAATTTTGTTTTGTTTTTTTTTGCGTTCACCAAACAACTGGTGTGGGTTCAACATAAATATATAAAGATTTTGCAGCTGTAAAGAAATTTTTGCAAATAAATTAAGTTTTGTCATTCTATAAAGAGAATTTGCCCCCCCAAAAAAATCCAGTTTGTAAAAAGGATTTTTGCAGAAAAAGGATTTGTTAAAAAAAAAAAAAAAAAAAAAAAAAAGTGGAAAAAAATAGAATTTCTTTTGCAAACTTCCTGTTCACAGATGCGGAGAGCAACATTTTGGATAGGATGGAAGTTGGGATTGAAATTTTGTCCTGATCTTTTTGCCTCTGTCTGATTGGATAATGACTAATTCAACTGTCCAATCAGTGTTGACTTCCTGTCTATCCACACCTTTGCAGGCTTCTAAATGGGAGTATATATGTTTTAACGATAGACAGGCTTTCGACTATGTCTTGAAGTAATTATGATTAACTGAGTCCAAGACTCGGGCAGCAGGTGCAATGAACTGTGTCTCTCTCTTTCTCTCTCTCTCTCTCTCCAAATCACCACTTTTACCTCCAACCAGTCATCTTGTTTTCCACCAGCTGGCCTCCATGTGCTTTGATTTCTCGGTAGCCACTGCTTCAGCCGGCTGCGTCCAGCTCTGACTGTGACAGTAGCTCCTGAGTGCTGGAGGTTGAAGATTATATGCTGGGAGAAATCGAGATGTAGTTGTAGAAAAACAGAATCATCTACTGGTCTCCGGTACATCCCACAACCTTCCGACCAAGGAGACCAACGGCCATCTGCAGGCAGCGCTTGTTTTTGGAGGAGCTGGCGAGAGCCGTGGCGAGCCTTCTTAACGCAGCAGCGGCTACCCCGCAGTCAAAATACTGTTGAAATAACTGTGGTGCACTGAGAAACTACTTTTAGAGGAGAAAGTAGTGGTTTGCAGAGAGAAAGTCCAGCACCTTGGTCTGAGTATTCATATTCACTTTGCAGCTCATGACTGTGATGCTCACCATCCTTACAACATATACCTTGTAAAGGTGACTCATCAGGTTTTCCAACCATGTAGTCAGACTGAATCATATAGTTTTAGCTTCATCACAACAATTTTGTCACAAAGGTTGCTGTTCCCAGTGCCAATTAATAAAAACCCACTCTGGTTGCACCACCACCACCCTTCTTTTGTATAACCCGCTTTAAGAGGGATTAACATGTCTCTTTGGTGACATTATTTTCAGTCTTTTCCAGGGGAACCATCATTTTTGTCCAGGCCTGTTTATTTTTCATATAATTTTGTTAAAGCATGTCTAACTTAACTGGTTAAATTTCATAGAATTTTTATTATTGCTTTTGTCAGATTAAAGTTATTTCTGTGACCATTGTGAGTATATCTTTCATTGACCGAAGGTTACCAACAATTTTGCCCACCTGTGTACACCAATCAACCATAACATCATAACACAGACATGACTGATCATCTTGGTGAAGTGCGGACTTCTGCAAGAAAACCTGCATCTCAAAGAGATGTAAATTTCTACTTTTGACTACACTCCTACTGTAGCTGCCTTATCCAACAGGACAACACTGGGTCATTTGAAAGCTGCTCAGGAGTCTGATATGTTCTGCAAACTCCATAAACGTCAATCGAACAACATCTGTGGAAGGCAGGTCCAAACCAAAAAAAGACCTGTTCTTCACACTACTTTTAGGAAAATGTTTCAGGGTTCGTTTGAATTGCTGGTTTTGTGGCCAATCCCAACTTTTAAAACATTTCTGCACAATATAGTGGACAAAAGGTGTAAAAGAGGCAACACAGTCGTTGAGTGGAATGGAGACCACATAAGCCAAAATGCCCTCTAAAACTGAACCTGTTTTTAGGTATGACCAGCCAGATCTTTCCTTTGCTTTATTCCCATTCACCCTGTCTATTCATACAGTGACTACCTGAATAAATGGCAAAAAAAAACCCCACTAAAAATAAATCTTTGCTTTAAGATGGAGGAGAATAGAAGGGTGGTAGTAATACAGCTTTGCTAATGTAAATGCTGTTCACATGAGGAGATAAAATAGATTTCTTTTACTTCCAACATCTGTGAATGCTTTCCAGATCTGGTTTTCCATTACATCTCATTAGCATCTTCTCGCTTGTGTCCTTACACGGCAACAAAATATATCCTCCAGTGACAGGTCTGAGAGGGAGGCAACAGATAACACCATGGAGCAAAGAGACGGCGTCGAACCTGTTATCCGACAGACTGCATCTCCTGTGTGTTGTCATGTTCTCCTGTTTGCTGTAGGTAAACATGGATTTAGTTTGTGATTTAACCAGCTGTTGGCTTGGCTGAAATATAACCGGCGCTCCACATTCAAAAAAGTTTCAAAAACAAATAAAACATGCAAAAATAACAAGATATTTGTAGAATAACAAGCTTTACTTATTATCTTACTACAGTAGATTAGCTTCTGCAGAAACTCTCTGGAAGCATCACAAAAGAAAAAAAAGCCACAAAATTGTACTCAATAAGATTTTACAAAAACATATTCAGGGGAAGTACAATATAGCAAGACGACACAACAACAACAATAATACAAACACTATATGCTGTTAATTTAAACTGCGATTTATGAACATGTTTTAGTTTTCACTGATTGTTTTAAGAGTGTTGTGGTTTAAATCACAACACAGATTGACCATATTCTGGTGTTTCCTGATTTTAAGACAGACCTCCAACTCTTTCCCACCAAAGAAAAGGCTCCTACCACAGTAATCAAGATCTTACAACCTAGACAAAGTGTATTGCAGTGTACTTCTCAGCAGAGCTTATTTCAGCACTATTATCCATTACACCTGGTGGATTCTGAGAAGTGATGTATTTTGAACCTGCCATGACTTCCTAAAACCTGACACGATCATTTTAGGATCTAACAAAGCAGCATGTCAAACACAGAAAAAAGTGAATCAATGAAAGGGAAAAAAAGTCTTTCGAGGTGGTCTCTAACTCCGATGTTAATATTCACACTTTGTCACCTTTCTGTACGCCTTGCTGCCGTGGATTTTACCATGTATTTGGCATAGCAAAAGAAACTAGTTACATTATGGCTTAGTATCGTAGGGTATGTGGTAATTCAATGGTAATACAGATTAAATAACTGGATAATACTCAGTAATTACCAGTAGTAATAACCAGGTAATATATAGTAGTAACACTGGGTACATCATAGTAACAGCTGACTAAAACTGAAGTTAAAGATTAAGAAGTTGCCTGTAACCAAAAGCAATAGGAAAGTAAAAAATCTAATGAGAAAGTGAAACTATTTAGCACTACTTAGTTAATAATGTGGTAAATGCCGAGCAGGCAGCTGCATGGAAGATCTACAAATATCTATACATCCATAAAGGAGTAATTATGGTGTAATAATATCATTACCTAATCATAATTGGACATTTTCTATGTCTTCATCTTCATCTTCATCTTCTGCCGCTTATCCAGGGTCGGGTCACAGGGGCAGCAGCCTAAGCAGGAAAGCCCAGACTTCCCTCTCCCCAGCCACATTTGCCAACTCTGCGGGGGGGATCCCAAGGCGTTCCCAGGCCAGCCGAGACATATAATCCCTCCAGCGTGTCCTGGGTCTTCCCTGGGGTCTCCTCCCAGAGGGACGTGCCTGGAAAACCTCACCAGGGAGGCGTCCTGGAGGCATCCTGACCAGATGCCCGAGCCACCTCAATTGGTTCCTCTCCATGCGGAGGAGCAGCGGCTCTACTCTGAGCCCCTCCCGGATGACCAAGCTCCTCACCCTATCTCCAAAGGTGAGCCCGGCCACCCTGCGGAGGAAACCCATTTCAGCTGCCTGTATACGAGATCTCGTTCTTTCGGTCACGACCCACAGCTCATGACCATAGGTGAGGGTAGGAACGTAGATCGACTGGTAAATCGAGAGCTTTGCCTTCTGGCTCAGCTCCTTCTTCACCACGACAGACCGGCGCAGAGTCCGCATTACTGCAGACGCCGCACCGATCCATCTGTCAATCTCACGCTCCATCCTTCCCTCACTCGTGAACAAGACCCCGAGATATTTAAACTCCTCCACTTGAGGCAGGACCTCACTCCCGACCCGGAGAGGGCAATCCACCCTATTACGGCTGAGGACCATGGTCTCAGATTTGGAGGTGCTGATTCTCATCCCAGCCGCTTCACACTCGACCATGAATCGCTCAAGCGAGAGCTGGAGATCATGACCAGATGAAGCCAACAGGACCACGTCATCTGCAAAAAGCAGGGACCCAATCCTGAGGCCACCAAGTCGGATCCCCTCAACACCTCGGCTGCGCCTAGAAAATCTGTCCATATAAGTTATGAACAGAATCGGTGATAAAGGGCAGCCTTGGCGGAGTCCAACCCTCACCGGAAACGAATCCGACTTACTACCGGCAATGCGGACCAAGCTCTGACACCTGTCGTACAGGGACCGGACAGCTCGTACAAGGGGGTCCGGTACCCCATACTCCCGGAGTACCCCCCACAGGAGCCCCTGGGGGACACGGTCGAATGCCTTCTCCAGGTCCACAAAGCGCATGTAGACTGGTTGGGCAAACTCCCATGCCCCCTCCAGGACCCCAAAGAGGGTATGGAGCTGGTCCACTGTTCCACGACCAGGACGAAAACCACACTGCTCCTCCTCAATCCGGGTTTCGACTATCTGGCGGACCCTCCTCTCCAGGACCCTGAATAGAACTTACCAGGGAGGCTGAGGAGTGTGATTCCCCTGTAATTGGAACACACCCTCCGGTCCCCCTTCTTAAAAAGGGGGACCACCACCCCAGTCTGCCAATCCAGCGGTACTGCCCCCGATGTCCACGCAATGCTGCAGAGGCGTGTCAGCCAGGACAGCCCCACAGCATCCAGAGCCTTAAGGAACTCCGGGCGGATCTCATCCACCCCCGGGGCCTTGCCGCCAAGGAGCTTTTTGACCACCTCAGCGACTTCAGCCCCAGAGATAGGAGAGTCCACCCCTGAGTCCACCAGCTCTGCTTCCTCATCAGAAGACGTGTTGGTAGGATTGAGGAGGTCTTCGAAGTATTCCTTCCACCGACCCACTACGTCCCGAGTTGAGGTCAGCAGCTCCCCACCTTCACTGTACACAGTATTGATGGAGCACTGCTTCCCCCTCCTGAGCCGCCGGATGATGGACCAGAATCTCCTCGAAGCCGTCCGGAAATCTTTCTCCATGGCCTCGCCGAACTCCTTCCGTGCCCGAGTTTTTGCCTCGGCAACAGCAGAAGCCGCATGCTGCTTAGCCTGTCGGTACCCATCAGCTGCCTCCAGAGTCTCACAGGCCAAGAAGGCCTGATAGGACTCCTTCTTCAGCTTGACGGCATCCCTCACTGCTGGTGTCCACCAACGAGTCCTGGGATTACCGCCACGACAGGCACCAACGACCTTACAGCCACAGCTCCGGCCGGCCGCCTCAGCAATAGAGGCACGGAACACAGCCCATTCGGACTCAATGTCCCCCGCCTCACTCGGGACATGTTCGAAGCTCTGCTGAAGGTGGGAGTTGAAGCTCGCTCTGACAGGGGACTCAGCCAGACGTTCCCAGCAGACCCTCACAACACGTTTGGGCCTGCCAGATCTGACCGGCTTCCTCCCCCATCTGAGCCAACTCACCACCAGGTGGTGATCAGTTGACAGCTCCGCCCCCCTCTTCACCCGAGTGTCCAAGGCATGTGGCCGCAGGTCCGACGATACGACTACAAAATCGATCATCGAACTGCGGCCCAGGAAATCCTGATGCCAGGTGTACATATGAACACTCTTCTGTTGGAACATGGTGTTCGTTATGGACAATCCATGACGAGCACAGAAGTCCAATAACAAAACACCATTTGGGTTCGGGGGGGGGGGGGGACCATGCCTCCCAATCACTCCCCTCCAGGTCTCACTGTCATTGCCCATGTGAGCATTGAAGTCCCCCAGCAGAACAATGGAGTCCCCAGAAGGAGCACCCTCCAGCACTCCCTCCAAGGACTCCAGAAAGGGTGGGTACTCTGAACTGCTGTTCGGCGCATAAGCACAGACAACAGTCAGGACCCGTCCCCCCACCCGGAGGCGGAGGGAAACTACCCTTTCATCCACCGGGGTAAACCCCAACGTGCAGGCACCAAGCTGGGGGCTGATGACAATGCCCACACCTGCTCGGCGCCTCTCACCATGAGCAACTCCAGAGTGGAAGAAAGTCCAGCCCCTTTCGAGGGTATTGGTTCCAGAGCCCAAGCCATGCGTCGAGGTGAGTCCAACTATATCTAGCCGGAACCGCTCAACCTCGCGCACAAGCTCAGGCTCCTTCCCCACCAGAGAGGTGACGTTCCACGTCCCTAGAGCCAGCTTCTGCAGCCGGGGATTGGACCACCAGGGTCCCCGCCTCTTGCTGCCGCCCAGCTCACATTGCACCCGACCCCTACGGCTCCTCCCGCAGATGGTGAGCCCACGGGAGGTGGGGCCCATGTAACCCTTTCGGGCTGAGCCCGACCGGGCCCTATGGGTAAAGGCCCAGCCACCAGACGCTCGCTCACGTACCCCACCTCCAGGCCTGGTTCCAGAGGGGGGTCCCGGTAACCCGCGTCCGGGCAAGGGAACATGTCTGCCCGAGTTTGTATACATCATAGGGGTCATGTGAGCCATACTTGCCTCCCCTAGACACCTGTTTGCCATGGGTGACCCTACCAGGGGCATAAAGCCCCAGACAACATAGCTGCTAGGATCTTTGGGACACACAAACCCCTCCACCACGATAAGGTGACGGCTCAGGGAGGGGCATTTTTTTTTCTATGTAATAACAACAAATCTTGGCTTTAAAATGATCCATTAAATCTTTTCATTCTTCACTTTGCAATTAATCAACTATAAATGTTTCAACTGATTTCTTTGAATGAATTTTTTTTTTCTTATTAATGAATTTAATTGCAACCTTTATTTCATTTTCCTCCTTTAGGCACTTTGAATTTCTTAGTTGTAAACTTTGCTTTGTGCTGTAAATACATTTGTTTTGTGCTTTAGTCGTGGTATACATGATGTTTTCATGTATAAATGACTAATATAAAGAATGTCTACATGGCTAATATTAATGTAAAATCAGGTTTTTGTTTGTAGATTTATGAAATAAAAGCTATGTAAACACAGGAGGAGGAGGAGAATGTCAATGAACATTTCTTTGCTTAACGTGTACACAGAATTTTAGTTGTGACCATAGTTTAATACACATGGCCCCAGGTGTCAAAGGACATAAACATGGAAACTTTAACTTTAGTCTAAATCAAACCTTTTCTGTATGTTAAGTCTGGAGGCTATAAAGAAATATATCTACTTTGAAAACTAAGATATATGATCAGTTTTATAACAGACAGCAAAACAGTTTTGAAATGTACTGAGCTTACAAAGTGTGTGTAGAATTCCATCAATACTTGAAACCTCATAAGATGTGCTGATGGCTGTGAGCAGGAACAATAAAATCAATAATATATAAAGCTGGGTCACCAGTGACTGGTGAAGTTTCAGAATGTGCTTGTTTTGTACGTAGCTGAGGGGAGAAACTGTCCAGTCATCCAGGAAATAAGAGAGCAGCCATGTGATTTAGAGAGGAGAGTCTCTGTCAGGAATCCAGTCCACCTGAGACCGAGATCATTCTGGGTGTTCAGCAGCCCGTTGATGGATGGACACACTCTTTTTATTGCTTTTTCTGGCTTTTGATCATCCTATTGTGAACACACTATTTCATGTTTTATCTGCACTGCCACATTATTTGCTGTATTTTATACAGTGCAGTGAGGGAGTTGGGATTTTAGAGGGTAACTTCAAGGAGAGCGCGATCTTTTCCCTCCCTGTTCATGTGTCGGTGTATGTGTGTGAGAGTGAAAGATCATCCCTCTGGTTGATTAAACCAGCGCAACTCAAAATAACCTCATGGCCTTGGTGTTTATTGGCAGGCACTTCTGAAAGATGCACTCACAGTTGCAACACACATTCACACACCTACATAAACTGCATGAACACCCATAATTCTGTTGATCTCTGCTTTGTAATGAGCATCTAACAGTAATTTAAGGCCATAACACTGACACCCATATTGATCTAGGTGGACAGGGCATGGAGAACACCCACAAATCAACACGGAAGTGTTGAACTGCCTCGCTCATCAAATAAATCTGCGCCGTAGCCCAACCATAAGCCCACATGCTCCACTTTGCATCAAAGCAATTTTCATTTGTTGACTTATGTTAACACATGAAGTTCATTTACCGTTATGTACTTTTATGAAACATACGGTTTACAGGGTTTTTTACCTTCAGTTGGATGACACAAAATGATGAGAGTGGGTGATTGACCTGAAGTAAATGACTGAAGATCGGAAGTGAACCTGAGCCTGCCACATTGAGCATGTAATTCCTGTAAAGACATGGTACACTTCTGGCATATCAGAAGAGATTATATCTATATAATCGCTTTAGATAAAAGATTCAGGCCCTGCTTATAATTCAGAGTATATGGAAAGATGCCATAATCAATTTGTTTGATGCTATAATCAACTGTTAGAGAGGCTACAGCTGTCACAAACCAGTAAAGGGACCTTTTGACACTGGATACAAAGTGAAGTGTTTTTACTCTCAATTCTGCGTCCAGCTCTGATTTGCAGGGATGGCGTGAAGTAAATCCAGTAGCAGTTGCAACATCAAATTTCACATACAACATTTCTAAGTTGCAAGTAAAATATCAGTCTTTAAGTTGATAAAAGGGGGTTTGACTACAGTAAATTGTGTTTATTAAGCAGGTGGAACTGAACTTACTTTGCAAATCACAACTGATACAACAACGCTCACTGTACTTTTGAATACTGGTCCGATGATTGCGATCATCACAAGTATTGTAATGAAACAATGCTACACTCGTGATGAGTAACCTTGACTTAAGGTTTTTTTTTTTTTTATTATGTCTAGTGTGGAGAAACTTTATCAAATCAAATCAAATCAAATTCACTTTATTTATCCGTTAGGAACTTCATTTGCGGGTAGAGCACAACCATGACAAATAAAATAAAAAGACATGTCCACACACACAACTCAACATGTCAGTTAATAAATAAGTTAAAAACAACAATTGACACCAATATGCCATACACAGTCATAAATATAACAGTCTGCAATAGCCATCAACCATTTAACAGACGGATAGAGGTGGGAAGGAAGGTGGAAGTGGCCCTCATTGTTCTCAGAGGGAGAGACCTGTACCTGCGCCCTGAAGGTAACAGGGTGTCGTGAGAGTGCAGGGTGTGCGAGGGGTCAGTGGAGATCTGGGTGCCTTTTCTCAAGACTCTGGTGTTATAGATGGTACTGAGTGACTGCTGCTCCTGACCTATGATTTTACTACTGATTTTAACAATCTTATTGAGCATGTTGTGATGAGTGAGAGTGAGCAAACCAAACCATGTTGAATGTGAGAATGGATTCAATTAAACATTTATAGAAGGCAGTGAGAATGGACTGGTGAACCTGAAGTTTGCGGAGCTTACGGAGAAAGAAGAGGCGCTGTTGACATTTTGAAAAGATCTGTTCAGTGTTGAGTTGGAATGTGAGTTTATGGTCAATTATGGAGCCAAGATATTTGTATGAATGAACCTTTTCAATTATTTCATTGTTTACTGTGAGTGAGGAGGCGGAACACTGGCCATGGTGGAAATAAATGACCATTTCTTTGGTCTTGGATACATTTAGATCCAGACAGTTGTCCTTACACCACAGTGAGAATGAGTCCAGTTCTGATTGCAGAAGTTTATCGGTATTTGTGGTGTCAATGATCACGGTGTCATCTGAGTACTTGATATATGTTATTCCTGGGGCTGAGCTCCTACAGTCATTTGTGTATAGTGTGAAGAGAAGTGGAGAGATGACTGAACCTTGAGGAGAACCGGTAGATATTGTCCTGGCAGTACTGAGGTGACCATTCACCCTGACCCTCTGATCCCTCCTGGAGAGAAAGGAGAGGACCCAGAGGATGAGGTGGGGATTGGCATCCATCCGGAGCAGCTTACGTCCCACGAGGTGTGGTTGCACGGTGTTAAATGCACTTGAGAAATCCACAAAAACCAACCTGACATGGGACTTGGGCTTCTCCAGGTGGGTGATGGCACCATGCAGCAAGGTGAGCACAGCATCATCCACCCCTCTGCGCGGCTGGTACGCAAACTGCAGTGGGTCGGAGAGCATCCCCACATCAGCCTGCAGCTGGGCCATGACGAGCCTCTCAAAGCTCTTCATGACCAGAGATGTTAAAGCCACAGGCCGATAGTCGTTGTTGGTGCTGGGATTGCTCTTCTTTGCCACAGGGCAGATGATGGAGGACTTCCAGATGGAGGGGACGATGTGCTCAGCCAGGGAGCGGTTGAACAGTGAGCAGAAGACACCAGCCAGCTGACTGCTGCAAACCTTCAGCAGGCGCCCGCAGATCTGGTCTGGTCCAGGAGCCTTGTTGGGTTTAATCCTCTTCAGAGTGCGCTCCACATCCACAGGCAGCAGCTGCAGGTTCTCAGTGGGCTGAAGCCTGGAGACGAGCTCTGCAGAGAGCTCCTCCCTCTCCTGGGTGTAATCACACTGGTCGAACCTGCAGTAGAAGGTGTTTAGATCTTCAGCCATGTGGACACACACCTCTGCTGAGAGCCCAGACAAGGCAGAGATGGAGGGGAGGCCAGCCAGGGTTTTAACGCCCTGCCAGGCATTTCTGGGCTTACCGTTGTTGAAAAGCCTTTCAACCCTGTCTTTATAAGCTCTCTGTGCTGTTTTAATCTCTTTATTCAATCTATTTTGAATGAGTTTGCCTTCAACTTTATTTCCTGAATTAAATTTTCTTCTCTATTTTCTTCTCATTTAGGGTTGCTTTAAGTGATTTTGTTATCCAGGGCTTGTTATTTGAAAACACTTTAACAGTTTTAGTAGGGACCAACATTTACACACAGAAAGAGATGTATGATGTTACTACATCAGTGGCCTCCTCTAAAGTGTTGCCCTCTGTGAACACCTCCCACTGTGTACACTCAAAACAACCCTGGAGTGTCTCCTGCACCTCATTGCCCCACTGTTGGACCTTCCTCTTCACTACACCCTCTCTCTGTAGTTTAGTGCGGTATATTGGGACTAGGTGGACAACATTATGGTCTGCAGTACTGAGAGGAGGTTTCTTATAAGCTCTATATGCGTCTTTAACATTGCCATAGCAGAGGTCAATTGTTTTATCGCCCCTAGTGGCACATGTGACGTACTGATGGTAAGTAGGAAGAGTCTTATTCAGTCTGCAGCCATTAAAGTCCCCGAGAACAAACACAGGAGAGTCAGGGGAGGCCGCCTCAATTTTATGAACACAGGACGCAATGGTCTCTGATGCGCGCGTGACATTGCCTGATGGAGGGATATATACAAGCACTAACGCGAGCTGACCAAACTCGCGGGGCAGGTACTTGGGTCTAAATGTCAATGCAAGCAACTCCACATCAGTTGTACAGCAAGAGTCGATGACAGCGGACGTCCTGCTCCACGCGTGGTTGATGTACACACAGACCCCGCCCCCGTGTCTCTTCTGGCTGCTCACCGTGTCCCGGTCCAGCCGCACAGGGGTCCCAAAGCCGCTGAGGGAGAGCTGTGAGTCCGAAATAGCGCCGTCAAGCCACGTCTCCGTGACACATATTAGACCCGCGTCCCTATATGCCCATTGGCACGAGATATTCGTGTGCAGCTCGTCCAGTTTATTGCGAAGAGATCTGACATTAGCGAGCAGTATAGAGGGGAGCGGAGGGCCTTTTGAAGTCCGGGCAAGATGCTTCAGCCTCTGCCTCACGCCTCCCCTCCTCCCCCGCTTTCTCCTCCACTGGAAAGGCCCGCTGCTGCTGATTATTGTGAGTGGATCTGTTGTTTTCTAGAAAGGCATATTAGATATGAAGTTAGAATCAGTTAAGGGGTAAAAATACAGCAATGCATCAAAAATTTCTATCCAGTGAATATAACTGCAGGTGATGGAGATTTAAAATCCAACCAAATACTGTTCATTAAAAAAATCATGAATGAAATATGACTTCATTCACTTACAAAACCCTCCACAGGCTATGAAAGTCCTTGCATTGTGCTGTAATGTATTTTTTGAAGCTTTTGCCCTGTAAAGCGGGGCTTTTGTGAACAGGTACCCCTCTTTTTCAGACTTTACAGATTTTTGCTGGCTTCCTGGTCCCAGTCCATTTCATCTGTTCAGAGAAAGGAATGCACTGACAGGCATTTCATCAGGGAGAAATACTATAGTATTAAAGGTGCATGTTTCACTAAACATCAACACTTTGTTGAATATGCATTCGGGAACAAAAAGGTAAGTACCTACGCCCTGAAGTAAAACACCAAAATAAGACAAACGAAACCTGTTGTGCACAATTCCCATGTTGCAATGTTATTTGTATCATCACACTATAATCCTGTCCTGTCCTGTTGCAAGACAGGACAATTGCTTATCCTGTGCTCTGAATGGAAATTCTGTGACACATTCCCGCATCGAGTTGCATAAAATCATCTAACTCATGGCTTCTCCCTTTTTCTGCAGGAGTTTTCTTGCCACCTGAAGCAAAGCTCATTTCACTGGAAAATTGGCTCTACTACTCAGCTCCCCGCTCCCTCGTTCTTTCAGCCTGCCTCTCTAAATTCAGCCATTATTATAGCGCCTTGAGCGCTAATCCAATTAGCTATACGGGAAGCAAATGGAGCTATCTCTTATTTGAGCTTGTCACCTGCACAGGGGGCAAGAGGAGGAGGATTTGAGGAACAGTGGATACCCGGGATGCAGTTTTTTTTTTTTCAAGCCTGCAGATAAGAAATTTTGACAGGAAAATGAACCATAAACAGAAAATGACTTGTTAGTTAATTTAGAAAAGAAACTTGTAAAAAAAAAAAAGAAAAAAAGGGACAGTTAAAAAAAGTGGATTACCTCAAGCTTCCTCCCAATAAAACCTGAAATGTGTTTAATGGTTGAATTTACAGGTTGCCCGTAGTGATTAAAGCAAAACATTTTTACTCTGCTGGATAGTGTGACCCTCGTCTGTGGCCTATGGTGGATGGTCAGACTCCTGGCACTGTGTCAGATGTTTTAAGGCACTGTAAACATATCTTGAGCTACTAAACATTGCTCCAGGCTGGCTTGGCATCATGCAGCATGTTTCTCACAGTGCTCCACCTAGTGCCAGATGGTGTCAGAGCTCACAATGCCCAACAAGAGCGTGGGAGGTAAATTCCGAATGTACTCCGCTATTATATTAAAAAAAAAAGAAAAAAAAAAAAGAGCTAATGATGAGTTTGCTGCCACTTTACACTGTGTTAAAACAACATATTTAGACAAAAAGAAGGCAAGTATATGTTTGATTTTATTTCTGTGTGATCTGTACTTGGTATAGAAAATAACCTTGACCGATGAGGTCTCATTGTAATTCACTAAGTACACTGCAGTACACAGTACAGATTTACTGGTTTAATAAACAGCATATTGGATACTAGTGCATGGATAGATGTGATGGTTTTTTAGATTCAGCTCATCTGAATGATTAGAGACCTTGGAGGAGATTCAAAGGCAAACTCAGGGGAGACTGAGTGTGGACACATACATGATGCATTGGAAGAGTGAAATGGGAAAAATAAAGGGTTAAAAATGAATAAGAAGAGGTGGGATACAGTACACGGGTAAGGAAAGAAGCAGAATGGAGGGATGAACTTATGGGGGGGGGGGGGGGTGAGCGCAACAGGATGATGTGTGTACGACATTTGAAAGGAACTTTTGCCAGAGGATAAGATGAGATAGTCGTTCCAACTACAGCCAGATGGTGGATTTTTACCTCATGTTACTTTCACATTAAGTGTCTGCATGACATGATGCTATGACTCAGTGTACTGACAAAATAAACAATTACAGTGGAGTAAATTAAATATCTGCTCTCTTTGTGGAGCTTATAAGAATATCTTCAGCTAGACTGTCTGATATATTCATGTGGATGTTAATCAGTTAATTTTTCCCCCATCATTAGAAGGAATATATTTGATTGGTACACTTTCTTGGCTTCACTGCTTGTGCATTTTCCCAGTTAAGACAAATTCCCAATCCCCAAGTCAGAAAAAGTAGATTTCTCCCCCGTGGTAGACATTGTGGGTCTCGTTTGAGTAAAAATGACATGATCCACTCGCTTTGCTTCCAAAGAATCAAACTTATTTTGTGTAATGAGTTACCCTGAGGATCCGTAATACAGCCACACACAGGGAGTTCTGGACAAATGACCAGTTTATTGGTGGAGGAGTATGAACAGAAGATCAGTCCTTGGGAGTGGTCTGCAGAAGAAACCAGGCAACAGCTGGGAGGTAAACAGGATGGCAAAATACTCATCCAGGCAAAGACAAGGCTCAGAGATCCAAAGACAGGCAGGGTCGGTAACCAGAAGATCCGAAAGGTAGCGGTATCTGTCGAGGGCAAGGCAAGGAGGGTAATCCAGGGGCATGAAGCAGAGGGTCGGCAACTGAGGAACAATCCGTAGAACGCTGGAACAAAACTAGACATAGGTCTGATTATTATCTGGCAGAAAAGGAGGGATTGGAGGGAGCTTAAGTAGGCAGTGAGAGAAAAGGAAACCAGGTGAACTGAATGAGGTAGCAGAGGCAATTAGGAAGCCAGCAGGTGGATCGAGTAATCAATGATGAGCGCCAGGAGATCAGGGTGGCAAAAACATGACAATTTTGTAATCTTTTAAAAATGTTCAATAAAAGCAGATTTTCTCTGAAAACCGACTGCTTTTTCCACTTAATTTCATGTCATCCCTGCTAAACCATTTTTAAAGTGACGTGAGATTTTTAATCAGTTAAGCCATTTAACATGAACCTATAAATAATTCAGAATAAGATAAGTCACCAAAATGCAAGGGATGAGCCAGTGTTGCATCCACACATTACAAACAAAGCAAAAACTTCCTCATGCAGAAGAAGAAATAAATGGATATAATTTGTTTTAATACAAAGACAACAAAATAAAAAGCTGGGAATGAATCAGGTGTGTGACTTGCACCCTGCAGTCCCTGAATAACCTTTCCACTATGTAACACACGTGAAACTTTCTTTATGGTTCAAAGAAATATAAGATTGAACTGCTGAATGTTATTATGAGTGCATGTTCAGGTGCCTGCAGGAAAAAAACAGAAAGCCATATCAAAGAAAAGCATGGCCGTAATGTTTTCTGACAGTTACATGGACTGCTGTGCGACGGTTTTGGCTCAACCCAGCAGGGAGGAGTGAAAATAGCATCTCTTACAGAGAGTGCTAGCATGATACGGTACAACAAAGCAAATGTGACATACAGTAAGCAACTTGGATTTTGGGTTTTCTGCCTGTCCAGGAGGTTTAGAAAATGCTCGGTGGCACAGTTTTTATGCCAGCGTGTTCACCTGAGTACGATTCCATGTAAAAGCAGCATGAACATCCCCGTATTTCTTCCGAATGGGGCGATTCCACAAAAACAAACTGTCCTCATGTTTTCACATCGACTGACATGCTGATCAAACTTTAAAGGACTCACATGGAACTCACATTCTCTCAGTGCATCAAAAATAAGCATGAAAATGTTACTTCAGGCTTATTTACTCTGCAGTATATAAAACCTTGCACTGTGCATGCTCAAAAAAGGACCTATGGCCTCTGAATGTTGTGCAATACTTGTTTTCATATTTGTAAAATTCTCATCTAATGCAGGTTTTTTCTGATGCCTTTTCCCTCCATCTCTTTCTCCCTTTCTCTCTTTTGTTAGTTTGAATGGCTTTAAAGCTAATTGTAGATCTGACTTCTTATGACAGTTGCACATATATCGCTGACCTTGGCTGCGGTGCTGCCAGCAATTCATTGTCATGACAACACTTCTGCCTTTTGGCCTTCTGGACATTTTGTTAGTATATAGCTTGTTGTAGATTGGAACAAGTAGCAGTGGCATGCTGGAGGTTCAGCCTTATTTATCACTTATAAATGGACTGTAAAGGTCAGAGCAGGTGACATGCAAACTTTCTGCTAGCAAATTAAAAAGTCTTGATAGACACCATACATTTTCAACAACACCCGACATAAAAAGGATAAAGATCGAGCTAGTCCTCTGTGTTCTGATAAACAGTACATTTAATTGTGCAGCAAAATAACAAAAACTGGAGGTATTCTCATGGCCTTCATCAGAGGAGCATAAATAAGAACAGAAGGCGCAAACATGAAAGGGAAAGGACTGCTTGCTGCAAATGACTTAATAAGAGCTCTCAGCTATCAAAACATCCATCACAGGCTGCTTTCACAGATGGCACTGCTGAGTTTCTTCATCGGAAAGGATTCAGTCTGTTTGAAGGTCACAAATAAGACAAGAGAGCCATGTCAAGACTTCAAAATGAAGCTTTCACTTCAAAGTCAGCTTTTGAATGCTTCCTGTTTCACTCTGTGCGATTTTCTCTGTAGTGTCAAGGAGAGCATGCAGGACAAACAGCCATCTACAAGCTACTCATGTCTTCGCCGGGGAAGGAGATGAAACCGAGCAGACTAATTGAGAGAAAGTCCACCCCCCTGCCCGAGCTAGCAGCCATTCTCTTTGGTGAGGACACTTGCTGCAGGTAATTACAGCGCTGGAGAGCTCCGAGCTCTCCAGCTAATATGCAGTCACAAGCTGGAACCTGGTATTAAAGAAAACCTTACCATATTTGGTTCTCATAAAGCATCCTGGTGTATATAACTGCTGAGATCACTGCATTCCTGCTGCTGGCCTACTATCACTCATTTGTGCTCCTGCTGTTTCGCGTTTGTGCAGTGCAGAAAATGTCAAACAGCTCTCACATCAAGCAAATATTAGCAATGACACGGCAAGCAAATCTGCAAAGCAGTTTGTGTTTTTTTCTTTTAAAAGACAGAAACATCAACTGTGGGCATCATATTCCTAATTATCTTGTCACAGTGTTTGAATCTTGCAGCAGAAGCTATTCAAGTCTGCATCAGCAGGGTTCTAAATTATTCAGAGTAGTGAATGGTTGCATGGCTGAATCAGGCTGAGATAATAACTGTCCCTGACATGCAAAGTCATTTTTGCACCACTGATTTTTTTATTTTTATTTATTCTTTTTTTTTTTTCCTCTCTGTGGATGCTTGTAACCACAATTGTTCTATATTTATGATGCAACACAGAGGAGTGACTTCAAGCAGCCTCACAACGACTCAGCATAGTAACCTTACATGACCAACAGTGCAAAACGGCTGAGTTTTTTTTAATGCAGTGAGTTACGTCTAAGTAGGTCAAAAACCTTAAACATGACTGGTTCTCTGTGGAGCACATTATGCAGGAAAACCACAATTGGGGCATTTTATAATTCCTGTTTTCATTTTGCACCATTTAAAAACAAAACAAAACAAAAAAACGGACTGCTGCTTGGAGGCTTGACAACCCCTTTACAATGTTACTGACATATATTGTTTAGAACTCCAAATTGACAATTTCTTATTGTTTTATTTACTGCAGTATGTACTGTCAGCAGCATCCTCTCTGCTGTAGACAGCAGTCACGGCATTAGAGAATCAGGGTTTGCGTCTACATTGTGTTTATTAATATCTATTTATTTCTTAGCAGTGAGCATGTGGCTGTGTAGAAGCACACCCTTCTATGTTTTTTTGTTTGTTTTGTTTTTACTTTTAAGCTTACCTCTGAAGCTGCTTCAAGGTTTTAAAGTTTTCTAGCCTTAAAGGGTAAACTGAACGCACTTTATACCCTATCTGAAACAGTTTTCTGATACATCAGTTAAATTTTGGAGCCCTGCTTTGGTATACTGAGTCCATAGTTTGAATGCAGCTGCTTCTAAATCACCCTCCCTGACAGCATTGCTCAGGCGACGCTTCGTTTCAGGCAACTCCTCTTTCCTCTGATTATAGAGAAGCCTCTTCTATCCAGCTGGCCACAGCTCCTATTGCTTCTGGTTGGACCATAGACTGCATATAAAGAGATGGACGTAGCTTCCGTGACGTCACCTGTTGGTTTCTGAAGCGCTCAATTGAAGCTCGGTGAGCGGTTTCTACCATCACCATCTTGGCAGGGTCACGTGTGTCATTGCACCCGGAAAATACAAATATGGGCAAAGAGGTAGAGCTGAGAGGGGGGCTGTGAGCGTCATGGTGGATGATTGACATCGAACGAACTCCGAGCTTTCTGTAGGTAAGAGCTAACCTGGAGAGAACAGGAGCTAACCGGCAAGCAGAGTAAGCGGACTAAAGCTAAGTCACATTGTTAACCAGCTAAAAACCACGGTTGTTCTGCATTATTCTGACTTGAAGAGTGAGGTCAGGTACCTGTCAATCAAAAGGACACGCCCCTAAATATGCCGAACTTCGAGATTAAATTACTTTAAAACGGGCGAGTTAGAAAAAAATTCAAACCCCCACAATTGTCATGAAGGTAAACCTGACCTATTAACCGAAAATGGATTTTTGAACCAGGCTGTAAACATGTTTATTTCTACTGTGAAGTTGGCCTTTTTAACATGGGAGTCTATGGGGATTTGCTCTGTTTTGGAGCCATCCGCCAAGTGGATGAGGGGGGAACTGCCGTTTTATGCACTTCCGCATTGGCTTTACTTTTAACCGCCGAAGACTCCGTCCATCTTTCATATACAGTCTATGGGCTGGACTGAAGACGGGCGGAGCGAGCAAACCCTTCACAGACATGGGTGCTAAAGACCAGCAGAGGGAGGAACTTAATAGTTTATGACATCATAAAAATAGAGATTTTAAAATGAGCTGTATATGCGCTTAATTTCAAAATCCTTGGGTTGTTTTTTTAAAAGGAATTTTTTATCTGTTTTTGACTGAAAATGATACATGAGACACTTCTAAGCACTTAGAATATGATCAACAATCTCATCGCAACTTAGCTAAAAGAGTCTGTTAAAGTGAAAAATCCCCATTCTTCCACTCAGGTGACATTAGCACATAGATATGCCAAGCGATTAATCTCCTCCTGAATGTTATGCTTGAGCACAAACTGCCATCTGAAATTAATCCTACTTAAAACGGTCTTATTTGACCACAAACAGACGTAGAACTGTGCACGTTCCTCTGAAAGAGCAATATTCATTGTGCTGTTTCCACCAAGCTACTGCACACACCTTCACACAGCTGTTAGACAGGGTTGATGAGGTCATCCAAAGAAAGAGCAAGTGTCCCCCGTTTGGTATTCATGGTGGGAAAACCGATATTTTTACAAAATGATAGAACGGTAATACTTAGGAGAGGGTTAATGGTGGTTCGTCATAAACTTGTCGGATAATGAGTTGTCGAGGTGCTGTTGTCAGAAACAGAGAATGTTTTCTTTGTAATGAAATTCTGGCATCGTATCCTATCTGTAATGAAATCAGTTACCGTTGGCTGGAGTCGGGCCTTTTCTGCTTGAGTTAACTTAGTTAGGCATCATTCAATCTGCCTGTAGTTAAAGTTACTGTAATGACTTCATTGTGTCCAGCCTGACTCACTTTGTGTGTCACATTGCCATTGCCTTCTTAAAGTCTGTGTGTATGCACTGTTTGTTAGTGCACCTGACCTTTTATGGAACAGTTTTGTTTCTCAGTTAAAAGTACATCCACAAAGAGGGAGATCAGACCTCTGTCCAAAAGAGTTTTCTTAACTGAAACATGGAGATTTGAGGGGCTCCGTATTCAAGTTCACCATGGGTTTGGACTTCGAGTTTCAGCTGCCTGCATGTGTTATCCAAAAATGATCAATCTGATTTTAGGACAAACCACAGTACTGTATAAGCCCTTTTAAAGATAGTTATTAAACTCAGATTTAACTTGAACTCATACAAATTTTTGGTGCTGGTGCTACGGTATCTTAGTCCCACATTTGACACAAATTTTACTGACTGAGAAATCTGCTGGAGCTGTCAGATACTGTTCTAAAATTATTTTACTACTGGCTAACAGATCACCCCATTTTTTTTTCTTTGTTTGAATAGATACATGCTCCTCAAGAATCTGTGAGATTAAGTGTGGGGTTCCCACAAGGAGGACTTGGGGATGTCATCAGGAGACACAGCATTGATTTTCAGAGCTACACTAATGACACACAGCTCTTCATTGCCATGTCTCCTAATGACCTGGGACCAGTGTTGGTCCTGTCACACTGGAATTCTGATATAAAAAGTCATGAATGTAAGAGACCTACTTACAAATGAACCTGGCTGAACTGAAGCTTTAATGATCCTGAAAACAAGCTAGAGATCATTTTACCAAAATTAGTGTTTAAAAGCTTCTCATTGTGTGAGAAATTTGGGTGCCCTTGATGACTCTGAGTTTGATTTTATTCCACGCATGACCATGGCAAAAACATGATTTTATCATCTTAAAAACATAGCCTGGGTCCACCCATTTTTCTATCTTGACAGCACAGAGGCGCTGGTGCAGGCTTTTATCTCTAATAGAATATTGTAATGCTTTACTCTCTGGTCTTCGAAAAAAGTCTATTTCCAACCTATACTGCCTACCAAGGCATGTGCACTTTAGGTGTGTATTTGTGTGTGAGAGAGAAAAAAAAAGGTGGTGTGTGTTCAAGTTAAATTTTTATCAATTTATTCTGTAAAACACTATGTGTTAGTCCAGTTTAAAAAGTCCTTTGTAAGTAAAAATTTGATGTGACCAAAGAAATTACACATTAATCAGGTAATTCCCAGTAAAATATGAATGAAATATTATATTTGCAACTCACACAAACCCACTTTTAAAAATCATCTTATTTAAAATGTGGTAAGTACTTGGAATATTGCCAAGCATGATGAATAGTTGAAATTTCCAATTTCACAGAAAGTAAATCCCCCCTGAAGTTTGATTTGTTTGTCAGAAAGCTGGAGGTACCTCACCAGTACTGACCTCTAAATTCAATACTTTCTGCGCATAAAAACTGGTGATATCTGCTGTAATAAACTGTTAGTGCTTCTGTCCGCTTCTGTGTTTGTATAGCTTGTATTAAATCAGTTTCATATACTGGACTGCCCTGCACCTATCAGTGAGCATGTTGCTACTGTGTTTTAAAAAGAAGAAGAAAAAAAAATGTCTGGACTCATTAAAAACAGAGGTAGCTTTCAGTATCTACTACTGAGCTGTGTAGGGAGGCTCTGCCTCCTGCAAGGCAAAAGATAAGGAACTCGGTGAGAGAGAGACTTAAACAAGGAAAACAGCAGGTGCACCAAATCATCAGTAATGAGCTTCAATTACTGTTACCACTAGTGCTTATTAAGGCAGTACCCAGCGCCCAAAACACCAAGCACTTTCCTCCACTTGTATTGTTTCAAAAAACACTATGTATATATATATATGTATATATATATATATATATATATATATAAAACACTTGTTCATTTTCAATGTCAAAGTTGGGTATCTGCATCTTTATTTCCATAGTGGCACCCGGTACTGAGCATTTTTTTTTTTTTTTTGTGCACCTAATTTGGTTGGGTTCCGACTGAGTGTAATCTAGCTAAAAATCTAACATGTACAGTCGGCAGGCCAGTGATTGGCCAGGGTGTGACGTCACTGCGGAGACTCCTTCCTTCACAAGACTGCCTTGCTAGAATGACCCCACCACCAACACTGAAGTGGTACTCAGCTGTAATAAGAAATAATCTAAATCTAATAAAGTCAAGTAATTACTCAACTTTGCAAATGCAAATTTATATGAAAAAAAGTTAATATTTGAATCATCATGGTTATTTTTTTTATTTCTCCTTCCCATTATTTTGTCTTTAGTTGGAGTTTGTTTGACTTGAGGCACCAAAACTACATGTTTAATACCAGGAAAAGGAGACTTGGTTTAAATCTACCCGTCTGGAAAAAAAATCTGGTTTTGCTGAAATATTCTCCTTATAGCAAGCTTGTTTATTTTATTGTTATTAGGGAGGTGCAGAAACCACCACTGACCTCACCTACTGGGGATGTTTTAGGGAACATTTATTGCAGTCTACTGCATTAAGTGTCTTAACAATGGGGGATGAGGTGGTCCATTACATCATTTTGTTTTTTACTGGAACCAAAAGGTGATGTATTTTATGTATAATCACAAAAATGAGCCCTACATGTGTACTCTGTTCCACAACCACACACCATTTGCTGGAAAATTGTCAAGCTATTAAAGCTATTAAATTAAGGGCAGCCCATACCCACTGCTATGACTAAGAAGATAAAATGCCCACAAGCAAGAGTCACGGCACATTTTGTCAGCTTCTAGTGTTGAATGATCATTTTGCTTAACAGGAGTAATTATCACATTCAACATGACTAATTTAATTCAACATAAATTAGCGTGGTCCTCCTTAGGCATCAAACTCCATCTCTATGCTTTTACATTATAGCTAATCTAAAAGCCGCTGTGTTTTAAAGAATGACAAAAAGATAACCATGCCTTTCTAAATTTACAGCTTTTTCTATGTAGCGCTGAGCAATTTCAGCCTCAGAAAAGAAGTGTACATTTTAAAATGTTGAATTAAGATTTTCTGCAAATGGACTGGTGACCTATCCAGGGTGTGTCCTGCTTCTTGCCCGATGACTGCTGGGAGAGGCTCCAACTTCCCTGCAACCCTTCATTTGACTAAGCAGTTAAGAAAAGAAACGGATGATTGATTTTCTTCAAAATTATCACAGCAACATTACCATTTTGTGCTTTTAAAAGCAGCATTAGGCTTTCCACAGCTGCTTTGACAAACAGCAGCTATGAATGTTGATGATAAACTAACAGGTGAGGTGGTAAACCTGAATATTCAGGTAGAAAGGGTTAGCTACTGCATATGCAATAAGCACATGATTTTAAATGAAACAGCCCTGATCTGGATGATGCTCTCATGTGTAGATGAGAACAACACCTCAGATTGTCATCAGATTGTAACGTTTGTTCTCTGATTGCCTTGAATCCTAGTGTTGTTCACTCAGACATTCAGGACCGTTCACACTTTTCAGATGTTTAGTTGATCTGCCATCAGATCCAGGAAAGTTTGATATTTTTTTTGTGTGTATATTTTATTGGTCTTGTAATAAACTGTATTAATAATCCTGAATATTTAGACATATTTCTTTTCATTTTATAATGCCCAGGCTATATTAATTGATCCAGATCCGATGGATGATCCAGATGATGGATCCGCACATGGACAGATGACTTAAACATACATGCATATCTATCTATCTATCTATCTATCTATCTATCTATCTATCTATCTATCTATCTATCTATCTATCTATCTATCTATCTATCTATCTATCTATCTATGTATACATATTTGCCTATCATTAATTAGTCTTACTGCATTGTAAGGTCTTATCACTTTCCTTGTTGGTGTGTCATGCTAACTCGAGGCGTAAACCTAAATAATGGTCATTTTCCTCCAAAATAGTCGAAAAAGCTGTGGTGACATTAAGTCACTTCTTCCAGCCCAGCTAAATAGCAGTGGTGCTAAACTTGCTAACAAGCGATGCACAGTTACTTGACAACTAAATCAATGAACAGAGGTGTCATGTCGGATAACAGAGTAAATGTCACATAGGGCATCGCAACGACACAGAACTGCAGGCACAAACATTGCTGGACCTTGAGCTCATGAGGCAACTTTAAGAAGAAGAAGGGAGTTTTTATTAAATGATGGTCAGAGTGTTCTCATGTCTAGAAATTTTACATTTAACCAAGCGGCTTCACCTGCACACTGAAGAGCAGAAAAATAGTTTTAAACTACTTATCTATTATGTACATTGGTATTATTTTATACTCACTATTTTTTTTCTCTTCTGTATTCAGGGAATAATGATGCACTTTATCTGAGATGGACACAGCATAATGTTCATGATTAATAGAATTTTGCAGTGTTTATGACACATCAGAATTATCAGTAAATTATTTTACCACCTTATTGTAAGAAATTTATCTGCAGTGTGATTTTGTGTGTGACAACACATACAGAAAGAGATGAACATGGGCTGAAAGGTAAAATGAATCTCGTCTGCAGTTTATATCAGCCATCTTAGTCCAAATGTCAGCCAGGCTTTTTTTCTGATAAAGCAACAGTTATCAAACTGCTTCCTATTGCTGCTGCCATGGTGACAGGAAGGTTTAAAAGAGTTGAATTCAGAGGCTGATAATACTGGGAAATTGATGTTACCACTTCATCCAAGCTTAGCTATTGTGGTATGAAATTGTTTATACCCAGGACTGACGTACATAAAATATGTCTGTTATCAGAAAGGGACAGAGCAGATCATGGTCTATCTTTTCCTCCAACCTGTAGCTAATATAATTAACCATCTTCCAGGTCTTTACTTTGTATGAAAAAACACACATTTTGGTGCTGTCAAATGTCATCTCTTCAAAACAATCTGTTTTTCTTCTGTTTTCTTAAAGTTAATCCCTTTGGATTTGACAGGATTTGAGAAGTCCAAGAAGTCCCATTTCTTCTAAACCAATGGAAGACTATTTAATCCTTTCAACCAAGAAATAAACAGGAACAACAGCTTACAGGTGTTTGGACAGAAAATATCAGACGAATGAGGAAATAGTAATCTAGAAGTCATTTTCTGCTGTTTTGATGCAGATATCAAGCATGTTTTATTTATTCTACATTTTATGTTCAGCAATATTCAGTGACATACTTTATTTTCAATATATTACAAATTAAAATGATGCAATATCACCAAATGTGCCCAAACTAACAGCTCTTGCTGATGCAAATATTACACTGCACAACTCATAAGATTTTTTTGGCATTGATATTAATTGGAAATTGCATCACAGCTTGAATATTTTAACAAAATGTATCATTCTTTAAATGTACCATTACCCTTTTTTTTCCTTATTTGCACAAGAATCAAATTTAACTTGCAGACTTTGATCAAAGTTTTCAATTGGAAGTTTCCTGCTGCATGGAGATTGCCTCCAGATTACTTTCAAGACATGACAGTTTAATTAACTTTGTTGCCCACCAGAAAATAGCACGTTAAATGCTGATGATATAATCACTTATGAGTTTTGCTGTGGTGGGTAGATTGCAGTTTTGAAATATTTTGAAACAAATTTATAAAATTGTGCACAACAAAGCCAATATTCCAGCATGTGCACTTTTGTCTTGCAGTCGCATCCTCCAGTTTGAACCGCTGTCGTTGTTGTTTGTCTTTATTTTCACTAGCACGAGACCATAACCCAATAATCAAACTTCTAAGTGGAAAAGAAAAAGGAAATTGCCCAAATTTAAAAGCTTGTAAATTGTACCTTCACTCTTTCCCATTCAATAACAAGACTTCCTATCTGACAGTTTATTTAATGGCATTTCAGCTGAAAAATAGATAAGGTAAACAAGTTACATAAGGTTTCACTAAAGCACACCATGAAGACAAAAATACATTCTGATCATTAGTGTTTGTGAATCACTGCTGGATATGGGCTTATTTGGTGTGTGCTTGTATGTGTGTGTGTGTGTGTGTGTGGTTTAGATGTAGCCAGACCTTTATTACAAGACGTCTGTATCTGTTTCTTTCATCTTTTGCATTTTGGACTCATTCCACACTCATTTTTCTATTTATTCTGAGTGGTGTTCAGTCATACATATAATTTGTATGCATTTGCCAGTATTTCCATATACAGTATACAGAATGCAGTATGTATCAAAGCAGAGCAGAAATTCACTTGTTAGCTGCTCACAGATTGGAGAAGTAACATTTAAAAGCCTTATCCTTGTCTGCAGACGATGACTCAGAAGTGCTTGACGTTCCACTGAGCTTCCTGTAGTTTCCATTTGTCACATGCAACATGTTAAAAAAAAAGCCAAGACAAGCTGACTGACTCATCTGTTTCTGTAAAAACTTTCCAATAATTTTATATATATATATATATATATATATATATATATATATATATATATATATATATATATATATATATATATATATTTTTTTTTTTTTTTTTTTTTTTTTGTGACAGTGTTTATGCAAGATTTTGGTGACAGACTGATTAATGACCATTTTGCATTGACTGTCTGCTGCAGACCCCATCTTCTAAGACAAACTTCCATAAAAATGCCCTCTTAGTAAATGACACTTTAACATTAATTGTACAGACACAAAAATTCCTTACATGTTGTGTTGCATTCATGGCCATGTCAAGAAACTTGAAGTGGAAAGTTGTCACTTTTGCATTTCTGCTGATGCAAGTTGTAATGATGGGAATTGCGGCTCTTAGAAAGGAGTTGTTCATTCAGGAGCTGTTCAGTTCAAAGAGTCATTCAAAAGACTCTTTCATGTTTGTTTTTTGCATTATTTGAAAAGAGATTTCTTTTATGATCATAAAATAAGCCCTGGACCAAGCAATACATAACAATTTAAGGCATATTAAATGTGTAGACGTTAATTATTTGTTGATCCACTACGATAATTTACTTTATTGCTAAGACTACACTTTGTTTTTTTTTTTGTTTTTTTTTTATCTTCTGTTCTTTTCCAATAAGTGCACCCAGATCATTCATTCATTCATTTTCTGAACCGCTTAATCCAATTCAGGGTCGCGGGGAAGCTGGAGCCTATCCCAGTTGGCTTTGGGCGACAGGCAGGGTACACCCTGGACAGCTCGCCAGTCCATCGCAGGGCCACCCAGATCACATTCTGTTTTATTTGGCCCATTCTCTGCCACTGGCCTACTCACTCTTCTCCTTTTTTTCATCATGGAAAAACTTTCTGTCAATCATCCGACATAGATCAACATTACATAACACAATTTAAAAATTTGTTTACCAAGCTTACATGAAACTTGCTTGCAACAGTAGCAGCCATCCTCAGGGATGCAGGGCTGACCTGGCAGAGACATGTCTTGTCCAACCTGTAAACTCCTGGGAAGCTCTTTGCCTCTGACGCAACTTCTGGTAGCTGTGCTCTCCAAGTGAAGCAGTCTCTTACTAATCCTTACTTTTGTTGTATGATCAAAGTTTGCTCCCAGATTAGCCCACCTCCCATCTATCCAGTCCAGAGCTTCCAGAGCTGGTTCCACACTTACCCTTCTTTCTACCAGGGGCAATTGTTAAGCAGCAGGTTTACCAGCTTTTCTTTTTATTTCTTTCTCAGAGCTCTGCAGAGATGAGCTAATTCTAATAACATTTAATGTTTTGTATACATGCACTTTAAAGCATCGAGTTGAACTGTGATTTCCATTTCTTCAATTGAGCTTGAATGCTGGACTAATAAGTGCGTAATTTTAGGCAGCAGCTTTAAACTTATTTTTTTTTCTGCATACCTGTGTGTGTGCTGCAGAATGACAGAGAAGGAAACAGATGCAGATGAAGTGTGTCCACTTATCCAATCATTCTATCCATTTCCATCTTTCAGGATCCTTTCTCTCCTCCCAAATGCCTCCAATACGAAGGCAGAAAGAAAGCTGTGCACTCCTCCCATTAAAAGACTTGAATTTAATGACAGAATTAACGTTTTTTTTTTTTTTTTAATTTGTGTCATAAAGCATATAAATGTACCTCTATAGCTGGTTGATCTGATATAATGAGTTCATATTATTTAACAGGACAAGAACATTAAATACTGTAGTCAGCAACGTTATATGAGGAATGTTTTTAATTCGTGCATCATGAGAGAGGGAAAGAAAACTAGGCCTTTGTCGACACAGCATTTTCTCTTATGAATGGCAATTAGATATCTTCAAAGGCTCTTTTTTAATCTCAAACATTAATGCAAACTCGTAAGACCTCATAAAGAGGGAACCAAGCCGTAAAAGTCGTCGTGTGAAAATAGCAAAGGCCTTGCCCTCTGATTTGTTCAGGCCTGTTAACAGGTTGTGTTTGCCTCGTCACAGGATCAAAGGTGTGCGACTCCTGTCTCTGTGAGGACGTTGTAGCGATGCAGCATCCAGCAGACTAATCCAATTAAGTGTGTCGGTTCAGGTTATAATGTGCCCGAACCAAAACAGTGTTGAAAGTTGTGGAGTCGCTGTGCAGCAGCCCGATTAGAGTCAAGTATCTGTGCTCCACAAACAGCCAGCAGAAAACTGAGCTTATGAGCATATTTACAGGAAATGCACAACCTTAATTATTCAGCATGCGGAAGAGATGTAATGACTTTCTCCTGTTATTAATGGCTTGTGCCCGAGCTTATTTATGGAGGGATACTTGTGCAGAAGATGAAGGGGCATGAGATTGAAGATGTTCCTTCATGTAGTGATTCTGGTTTAATTAAAAGTTTTGTGAAGTCCAAACACATAGGTTGCAGCTTCACACTTCCTCTAATGTACATAGAAGCTATTTGATTTCAATTTTAAATGCTAAGTTCAATAATTTATGAAGTGTGTTCCTTGCCTTGAAGTCAGCTTCTCCATTAGCTGGCAAGACATGCAACACATTTCTGAAAGAAGAAGAGCTTCTGCTTATGTAAAGCAATGACCTCCGTTTGAATAATGAGGACTGAAAGGAGTAAAATGCAAAAACATGCTAAATAAAATCTGATGAAAGCATTGTCCTTGTGTCAAGATGTTTAGATGCAGCCTGTTTGAAGCCGGCTAATGAAAAGATTAGCAAGATGAGAGCAAAGTTTTCCTCAAGATGCAAACCACATTTACAAAATGAAGCAAAACGACAAATCCCAGAAAAGTCAGGAAAGAACTAATTTGTTAGAAATGTTCTACTTCAGATCTCGAATTGCGTTTAGCGGGCTAATGCCAACGTAACAGAAGATGAACAATTCACTTCAATGCAGCTCAATTTGTATAGCGCTTCTTCACAACAGTCATCTAAGTGCACTTTACAGACACATCAGTTCGAACCAAGTTATGATAAAAAAAAAAAAAAAAAAGCCTAGTAAAGGAAAAACCAACAGATTGCATTAAATCTTGACTTGGATCCAATTCCCCATCCTGCATGAGGTGACAGTGGAAAGGAAAAAACTCCCTTTTATCAGGAAGGAAAAACCTCCAGCAGAACCCGGCTCAGGGAGGAAAGTCATCTGCCTGGACCGGTTTGGGGTGGAGAGGACAGGAGAGAGAAAGACGCACTGAAACTTTTATCCAGGAAGACCTGCAGAAAGAGGAGAAATATGTTAATTACGTCAGTATGGTCATATGGAGCAGAGAGATGAAAAGGAAGTGCTCAGTGCATCATGGGACATTGCTAGGCAGTGTAAGCGTATGGCAGCATAACGATGGGATGGCTAGACCCCCTAAATATAGGATTTACCAAAATGGAGGGTTTTAAGCTTGATCTTAAGTAGAGATGGTGTCTGCCCCCCAAAGACACACACTGTAATTCCATGTGATTTTTACTGAGCTAAGTTTAGCATAACTGGGGTCATTTGAAGCGATTTTGCATTGCATTGCTTGGATCTATCATGAAGTGAATTATCATCTGTATTGTCAACGGCTTGCAGCTCTGGATTTCATGTTGTACATTTCTAACAAATAGGACAAATTGTAATCAGTATCCACTACGAGTAAATCTAAATCTAAAAAAAAAAAGATAAAAACAATCTCTCTCTTCACGAAAGGAAAACTATACATTGTATGTGTGTGTGTATATACATGCGATTATACGTTTGTGTTGGTATATGTCATGTTTGTGTGTATGTGTCACTCTGTTTGTGATCTGCGTGATTTGATGGATTAAGCTTCCTCAGTGTCCATTTTTAAACCCAGCTTAAAATCTTTTATATTATTTGGCTTTTAGTCCACTGTGAGACAGTTTCTGGTTAATGTGCTGCAGTTTGGTTGTATTTATTAGTTTCATTTATTATATTTATTTAAAATAAACGCTTTTAATCTCTTATTCTTTAGAATTTTTTACGGTTTGCAAACAGTTTTAGAAGCAGCGAACAATTATTTCATTGTGTTATTTAGCTCCCTTTTAATTGTTTCATGCTCTTGTTTTGCTTTGACTGATTATGTACAGCACTTTGTTTGAAAAAAACAGATGTTTTAAATGGCTTTATAAATAATGTTGAGTTGAGTTCATTCAATTGTTTTATAATAGGCACTTTGTGTTGCAATTTGTTTTATATGAAAAAAGTGCTATATTGAAGTTTGATTGATTTATTGATATAAAAATGTAACCACTGCATCTTATGAATGTGTTGTAGGTGTATTATTGATCATATAGCAATAAATCGATGGACAATTTGGTTGTAGATGCAAAACAATGTTAAAAAAAAAAAAGATTATTCCGTTTTTCTTGACACTGCTGCTAACATGACCGTCCTTCAGTCTGATATGCATCCCACCTGAAATATAGACGTACTTGTGTGTTCAAATATAATGCCCCAGCAGAACACAAATGCAACATTTAACAGACTGTAATTGAATCAGGTTTGCTCATAATGCTAACACAATCCAGTGTTCTCCCTGCAGCTGCTTTCTCATTTTAAAATCTCTGCCAGTCTGTGTAAAGACACGGTTCAGCGCCCATACACAATGTCTCCTCAAACATCATTCCTCTTTTCTGTGCTACGGTAGTTCATTTAAAGTGACCATTAAACATTTATAAGGTCCCCACATTACCACATAACTAGAGTTACATCTACAAGACGAACTTTTTGCAGTCACTATTGTTTCACATGGCCTGTTCTCATGAAAAGGTGTTGTTATCACATGCAAAGTCATGCCATTAGCTATTAGCACATATTTGAAGTTTTACATAACAATTTATGCTATGTACTGTGAGAATATGACCCAACTCTGTACTTTTACGAGTCTGTATTTTTGAACAATGTAAAATGACAAGCCAAAAGCTCTCGGAACTGCTATGAGATCATCCTGATTTTAAACAAAGCCATAAAATCCTGCAACCAAGTATGACTGAAATTTAACTAGCGATGAATACAGACACCCTATAATAATAATAAAAAAAAAAATTGCATCTGTTTTTAGTGAGTGATCATTTTTCTCACATCAGCAAAGAGAGATGGTTGTTCTGTTCCCAAACAGCCTTTCCTTCAGTACCACTTTTAGTTTTTTGTCATTTAACCAAATTTCACAAATTTCTTTATATATAATCATGTGTTCAAAATTTTAAAAAAATTATTAAGAATATTTATACACAAACTGTAATTTTTCTCAAAAATAGATGAAGTGATGGCCATGAGCTAATTTGGGCAGACAGTTTGAGTTCCTATGCTACATCCATGCTACAATTCACAACATACTGTTGGAGAAATTATTATGGGTTTTGGTTTGTATTAAGTATTAGACATATATGCATTGATTTGCTGTGATCCTGCTGTGTTTTGTGTCTATGCACAAAGCTTTCTTTAAGTTATATGATCCTTGTCTGGAATGTGCAGACAAAGTCTGAGACAGGAAGAGTTTCCTGCAGGGCATCTGTTTTTGTCAGCTGCTTGGTTGACCAGTTGCTTAAGGTTAAAGGTCAGGAAGAGAATGATTGTTTTCTGTGGTCTGCCCAGCAACTAGGAGGAGTTAAGCAAGGTTTATAATTGGGTGTTACTTCAGCATCTGCAGAGAGAGTTCTCTCTCCAAGCTCCAGCGTGTGCTTGTATTAGTTTATAAGAAAATGTTCATTGTAAGAGGACAGTTGACTCTTAGATGTATTACAACTTCTCAAGACCAGAGTATTTTCCACCACAGTTTTTGGGGGCTCGTCTCGGGATCCTGCGTCAGTCCGCCCAGGTTGGGGATAGACGGGTTGGCCACCTGAATCCACAGATTCATCCTAAGAACCTCAATTAGAGAATTTCAGAGGACAGGACGTCTTTCTCCCACCCGTGGTCGACTACGCCAGGACTCCTTCTGAACCAGTGTGAAAAGACAATGGTGAGAAGTGTTATTCTAAATTTACATTAATTTTCAGACTCAAACTGGAGTCAAACATTACTAGAAATTTATCACAAATTAATAATCAATATCTTAATTAATAATCACAATATTTTTCTGTTTTGTGGTCAATTGTCTTCATTATTCTCATTGTGACAGGGATTCTCCTCCTCACCTCCTCATCGAAAGAATAACTCAAGGGATAAGAGAATAACTTAAGACGAGATCAGGTTGACGTCATAAATAAAATCCTGTGAGTTTAAGTTAAGTTTAGGTTAAAGTTTAAGTTAAAAATCGTGAGTAACAAGACCAAGTCGTAAGTGCTGTGAGCTAGACGTAGCAAGACCAGACCAGTAAATCTTGTGATTTACAAGACCGAGACCAGTAAATTAGTCAGTAAGTCCTGTGAGCTCGAGAAGCAAGACCAGGCCAACCTTGAGTTAGAAAACTGAGAGGAAAGCCATCTTGAGTGAGGAGGAACAGAGAAGAAACTGTGTGGGCTGGTTTCTGGAGACATTGAGAATTTTGCCTGATAATTCTACAAAGGTGTGGGATTGACCCTCTGTGTACATCCGCTGCAAACAGAACTAGTTCATTTGCAGTAGGAGGTTGATGTACAGCACCATTAAAGAGTTGAAATCTCTGTCTTCATGTGAGGGGAAACTGGGGTGGTTGTGTAAAATTTCCTGTGTTAAACCTGATTGGATTGATTGTGTGGAGAATTAAAACCACGACTTGTGAAGCCACACCGGACTCTCGCAGGAGAGCCTAGAAGCTTGTGTGGGGGTAGACAAACGTGGGGGCACGACCCATTCACATGCATTCATCCAACTGTTGGAGTGAATTGTTTGTGTAAAATCTAATTTACTGCGGTAAGAAAAATAAAACAAACAACAAAAAATGTATGAGAGAGGGAAGTGAGGAAAAAGAGTGTGTTTATTAAAGGCCTTCTGCTTCACTGAAGGAGATGATGTCATAGCATGTTAGGCAGAAACAAACATATAAATCCTGTGTAAAATAGCTGCTTGTGCTTTTCTTCCTAAAGCTTTTATAAGAGCATAAAAGCCACTCCCTGTATGAATGTGGAACCTTTTCCTGAGGAAAAGCATTCTTTAATATCACCTGAGAACATTTTAAAGAGCAACAACATATTAAGAATGAAAAATCTGAAATGTAAGAGATGTGATTTATAGTATTAGGGACTTATTCTGTTAAATTACTGTACATTGTGTAGGCAATAAGCTTAGGTTTCTGTCTTTTCCCTTTCAGACATTCATAAGGTGATTTTTATTCCTTTACTACTGCAATTATTAATTTATGCCTAGCATGTCTAAATAAATCTAGATAAACTGGAAATAAATAATGCAGCTGAAGGATGCTGAAAATAAGCATAATGTTAGGAAAAAAACAAAATTCTTGACCTTAAAATAGGAATGGTGAACCAACGTAACTTTATTCCCTTGCAATAAATTCACTTTAGCTAAATGTGAGCTAACGGCGAGAAGAGAAGTTCTCAGAACAAGTGTATCTTCTTAGCAAGATCATGTTCAGCTTTCCCAGGAGAGAACTGAGTCATAAATCCACTGATAATATAGTCTCACACACACAATTACAATGTAATATTCAAGTTACAGGATGTTCACAGCACAGAACATGGTTCACATAATATGTTTGCCTCAGGATTCAGAAGAAAACTATTATAATTATGAGGCTATGATCTTTATTTTCCCCTTACTGGAGAAGAAAATACACTACATGACCAAATGGTTCAGTCTCAAAAGCTCGTCTGCTGTATGGTGTTGGACACATTGCAGCGTTCCCTTCTAAACCCTTGTCAGCATGCAGCTTGGTCCACAGGGTCCTAAAATTGTCTATCCTGCCTGAGGGGATTCAGAGGAGGGGCTGGGGGAGAGTGAGTTCTTGATCCGGGTCACTGCAGAGTTCTGGGTGTCACACGCGTGGTCAGTCAGGAGACTGGAGCAGAAACGGTCCCTACAACCTACAGCATCATTCCACCTCCCTTCTGTGACCGATCTAAGTCCTGGAGCAGAACCTGATATGCAGATGTGGCTGCATGGACCCGGCCGCTGCTGATGGCCTGGGGATCCCAGAACCAGAGGGTCTGGCAGAGCCCTGTTGGTTGTGACTGTGAACAGTGTGGATATGGCTCCTATGGTGGACATTTGAGCTGGATTTTCACCTTTGACCTCTGGAGGTGATGGATCCTCCTTGTCCTCAGACTGTGTTTCAGTTGTGGGATTTTCTGGAAGTAAAAGACTAACGGATGTGGCCGGCAGGCAGCACAAGTCCCACCCCAACTACAGAATCAGATGATGTTTTCTGGAATAAGCTGCACCCTGATTCTGTCAGAAAGACTGTTGGGTTCACTCAGTTCTCTGTGGAAAACCTGGATCTGCTTCCTGGAACTTTTGCCCACTCTCTGATCCTTTACATGTCACTCTTTGTTATTTACACATATGAATCTGATTTATCTACCAGGAAGTTTTGATGAACATGTGTCGGGCACTTCCTGGCATGAATTTCTGATTGTATGCTGATTGGAGGAGAGCATGGTGGCTGTGGCGCGTCTGACTCCTGAGCAGATCGAGTGATACGAGCTGAATGATTATCCACAAGACCAGGCCAAGGAATGAGGCCCTACAACCAAATATTTACTCACTGTTTCTGCTTAGCTTTATACCACATTTATGAGCATGCATAAAATTTTGCACTCCTGCAGACTTCTGCAACTGAACAATGACACAGACATCTCTGCTCTGCTGCAGGGAAGCTGAACAGTTTATACAGACAAGTTAACTTCTGGCACGCTATGCTTTATAGGAAAATAATTAGATTAAAAAAAAAAAAGTGATGAATACTAAGTTTTTAATGTTTGAGACAGAATAGATGTCAAGAGAAAACAAAAACACGAGAAAAAAAATAAGCCGCTATATGACATTAAATAAGAAGGTAGCTTTGTAATTTCCCGACTTCAGTGAATGCAACACAGGTACAACAATCTCCGTGTTTTATTTGCTGACAGCTGGTGTTTTATCCCTAATCTGAACTCATTATTTTGAATTAAAGCAGACATGCTCAGTGGTTAAAATACACATCAGATGATTTTTATTCAAATAGTAGAAGCAACTCTTGCGATGGCTGCCAGTAAATAGACCAGTCTCTTAGTTAACACGCTTAATAAGTAAACAAACAAGTCATTTAAGCCCTGTATGTCCTCAAAATAACATGAATATGAGGCAGATTATTTGTAACAGTATTGATACTTCCAAAGTTAAGCTAACTATGCTAAACCGTTAGCCTTGGCCTTTTCTGTTACACACGTTTGCATTAAAATCATTAAGGAAGAAGTGCTGCTGTGAGTGTGTGCACGTACATGCGTGTGTCGTGTTGTTGTAGATGAAAACAGCTTTACCATCAGTATTAGAAGTTTGTTTCTAAATGCTGCTTTAGTTCAAATGTAGATAGAAAACAAACAGCTTTATTATGACCTGAAGGTCTCTGGCTGTTCAGTACCTGAAGTCCAGCTGTTAAAGATGGGTTTACATCTTGTTGCTTTATGCTTATGCTTATGTTTACAATATATTTGGAATAGAAAACCAGTCTTATCATGATCTCAGTTTTGTGTATGTTGCTCCTGAATGGGTCTGTTGGAGTCTGGGAGAGACAAACCAGAGTAAACCATGAGACTAAACTAGACTACATTGCTGATTAAATCAACAGTTCTGAATGAGCTTTATTTAATATATGCAGAGATTCTTCAGTTTGGTTCTGCTTCTGTCATTTAGCAGACATGACATAAACAACATGAGCAGTAAATCAGAAAGGAAGTTCCAGCATGGATAAGTGTTGGTCAGACAACTGGGAGTCCAGTTTGACACATGTCCTGCTATGCAGTGCTAGAGGATTTTTCTGGTTGTTGATTAAGATGAGACTACCTGATAGGAACTTTGCAATAAGTAATTAAATGAATTTGGTTACTTTGAATGATTACCTACCAGATAAACGAGTGGCCCTAACTGTTGCTTTGTATTGTTCATGATTTACTCTTTGACTGTTTAGCTGAAACTGACTATCCTCTGCACCCCCAGGCCTGGCCCCCTGACCGACCTCTAGTTGACCCTGACTTGATTTTCCTTTTGATTCTGTTTGCTCTGACTGTGACACAGTGGAGTCTGCAGCTCTCCCGTCTCAGTTCTCGTTACTTGAGCTTACTCTTTAGCTGAAAACAAGTCCATGTTTTGGCGCTCTCTTATGAATGACTTTCTGGATACCATTTTCCTGAATGTTTTCCTCCCACAGGTTGCAGACGGGGAAATTTCCTTCTGGCTCTCTTTTCAGGTCTTCCTTGGACCAAAAGTACTTTTTCTGGTTCTGATGTACATGCGCATGCGTAACATGGAAACATGGGCTTTTTTGTGATTCTTTTTGCAGGACCCTCACCAAAGTGGGCATGGTTCCTTTCAAGACTGCCTGTTCAGACACAGCTCTGTGTGGAAGTAATGTTTTAACATACTGTCCTAACCTCATAAGAACCCTTTTCAGGCATTTGCACACAGGTGAAAGCTGCCCTTCATGGATCAGCATCTACGCAGCTCTATTCACTTCAGCCTGGAGATTTTGTCCTGATAAGAAGTTTTAAACATCAGCGCTGGAGCCAACATCGATGGTTTAGGCCATTTCAGGTTTTCCTGACGACCCAGACAGCGGTAAAGGTCTCAGAGTGAGCTGCTTGGCACTACAGATTGCTTGAACCTCCTGAAGCTCTTCAGTCTGAAGTTATGGAAGAATAACGCACCACCCAACAAAGGGCGGAATAATCCCTGTGGTTGCGTGGGTAAGTGAGATAGTCTACTCTCACACCTGAAGACCAGCCTTCGCTCTCAAGCAAGATCGGTGAGAGGTGAAAGAAGCGCTCCACTGCGACTGTGATATGCCAAGTCCCACCAGAACGCCGACAGTGTCTTCACTACACCTCTGTCACCCCCTAAGAGGAATGATTTGTTTCCACTTTTCTTAAATTTATCCTTAGACTCAGATTTTGAAGCTGAAGTGAATGGCTCCTCACTATTGTAATTTCTGAAAGATTCTTTTAAAACCTGATAGGCATGAGGCTCCTGATGTTTTGAGAATGTTGTCTTCTGTCTGTATTTTTGCGTTCTGATAACAATTTCTCTTCTTATTGTTGGTCCTGTAGGACCAAGAGGAGGGAGAGTGTTGGAGAAATTATTATGGGTTTTGGTTTGTATTAAGTATTAGACATATATGCATTGATTTGCTGTGATCCTGCTGTGTTTTGTGTCTATGCACAAAGCTTTCTTTAAGTTATATGATCCTTGTCTGGAATGTGCAGACAAAGTCTGAGACAGGAAGAGTTTCCTGCAGGGCATCTGTTTTTGTCAGCTGCTTGGTTGACCAGTTGCTTAAGGTTAAAGGTCAGGAAGAGAATGATTGTTTTCTGTGGTCTGCCCAGCAACTAGGAGGAGTTAAGCAAGGTTTATAATTGGGTGTTACTTCGGCCTCTGCAGAGAGAGTTCTCTCTCCAAGCTCCAGCGTGTGCTTGTATTAGTTTATAATAAAATGTTCATTGTAAGAGGACAGTTGACTCATAGATGTATTACAACTTCTCAAGACCAGAGTATTTTCCACCACAATACCCATCCAGTTTAAGCAGTATACTTGAGCTGCATGCTTCCTCTCTCCCTGTTTGTATGTTTTCTGCCACTACTGCTGCTGTTACTGGTATGGCTACCATTATTACTGCCTGCTTTTTGCTTTAGTTTTGAGCCTCTCTACCACCTGTGGCTCCAGTTAAAAGGCAAAATATTGGTAAGAATTCCCTCCAAACCTTCACTGATTACGTTCTGTGCAGTAATGCTGACTTAAGGGAGTCCAGGGACTTGGACTAAGGAAAGAAATCCCATTGAAACCAATAAAGTTTAGAGAAGACATAATGGAATTAGAGCCTAAATACCAACCACACTGCTCCATAAAGGTTTTGTCCATTAAATCTTTAGTTTAACTAACATGTAAGTTATGTACATGACCAATCACAAGTTTCCACACACTTTACAAACTTTTGATTGGTACTTTAGCTGCATAAAACATTCTGTTTGTGTAAACCTCTAACAACAAAGTGGCAACAACACAAGCTACACACATAAAAGCATAGGTCACTTGCATAAGGCCTACTGTAGACTAATCACACACTGAATCCGAAATTAAATTCATGCCCATTTTAAATTAGATAAACAACTCTTAACAGTCCATTTGGTGTTTTATACATACACCGTAGGCTATTAACATTCTCATTTACAAAATGATAATAAATGTCCCTATTTGCAACAACAGCGTGAGAAATAACTAATCAAATGAGGCATCAAATGCTCTCTGTTGTGTGAGTAATAAAGCTGATGCAGGTAACTTAGATAACTAAGCATTATTTCTGATTGATGGTTTTGTTAAAGTAGCTTAAACAAGACAAACATCCAAACATAAAAAAACACCTTGCTGTGTTGAAGTATTTCTGTGAAATCTCATGTTTTTGTTGTGCTGTTCTACAGCATGTTCTGAAGAAATGTGGATTTTATGCTATTTGTGACACCACAGAGACATCACACAGATGCCAGCATGACCCTGAAATTAATCTAAAACAATTACCTTGTTTCCTTTGGGAGGTGCTCATGATTCCTGGTGGAACAATAAACCTGTTTTCTTCTTTCATTTGAACAGACGACTGTGTGATGAAGCTGATGGCTCTCACAGGGAGTGTCAAAATAGCAGGGCTTCATTTGATCTCTATTAAATGGTCACTCTAACATCCCAGTGGACACATTACTTATTGACTGGCATGGTTTTAGATATTACAGTAACAAATCATCACACAGAGGCTGCTCTTAAGAAATGATCTGCTGATTCAGACACTGTGGCACTGTAAAGGCACTGAATAAGGCTGGTTTGTCAATACTATTGAGCTGTGGCCTCACTGGATGCAGAGCTAAGTCTGCGAAGAGTTGGCCAGGAATCAGCTTGCTCCGTAAACATGAGGGGAGACGCACAATGTGCCATGCCTTAATACACCAGATTAAAATAAAACTGTCTGTATTAGTTCCCACAGATGAGTCTTTAATAAGAAAAGCCCTGCATGTTCCCCCCATTGGTAGAGCTACAGTGCTGTGATCCACATGTTTTCCTGGGGTTTAACCAACTCTAATAGTTAGTTGATGCTTAGAGGGGTACATTCCATATAAAACTTTTCTGTGAAAACTTCATAAAGAGTGTCCTTTGAAAAAATGTCAATGTCAAAGATTTCCAGTTCTCTAAAGAGGCAACTTTTTATTTTTATCTGGTTTTATTTATTTATTTAGTTTTTGCTTTAGCTTCAATTCCTCTTTTCCAGTGCATTTATAATACCCTGATTCCATACATCTAAAGCCCAACATTTCTGATTTGTTTTGCAGTAATGAATAAATTAAATAGAGTTGCTAATTTCGACTGATTATCAGGCCACAAACTGAAGGGAAACAAAGGGCCCAAATAAAGCAACTGTTTTTTTTTTTGTTTTTTTTTAATAGATTTAATCCATAACAAAAAGTACTAAAAACCCATCATACTTTGCTGACAATCAATCCCATTGTTTCTATTATTTCAACTGTATATCTATGTGCATTTAGTCAGCAGGTAAAGTAAACTGGTCAGTGTTTGCAAGCAATCTGCTTGCCTTTATGTAGGGAGCTGAAACTGGTATATATGCAGTTCTGAGCTGACCATGGATGTAGTTAGGATTCCAAGATAGTCCTGAGGGAAGGAACTGGTTTATTTAAGAATTACCAGTCTTCTCACGCTGCTGTGGTATGTGAGAAGAAGCCTGGTGACCTGGCTCTGCTCTTCCATGCTTTCTATCCTCCAGACTCACCAAAACCACCTGGGATTGCATACCTGGGTTGCTGCTGACACATTAGGAATGGATCTATACAGTATGCAAGCAAATGTGAAAGGAAAAACAAAGCAAGCGCGTGTATTTAACATATAAATCAATAAGAAAGCAAAAAAATATTTTTTCTTCCCTCTACCAGGATAGAAGTGCATCCCTACTTGGCTGCTTCAAGGGCTTTGTAGTTGTAACTGTCATGATTAGCTACAATTTTATAAAGTCTGCTTTCATTCTCTGTTGTCACAACTCACAAGGTAAGTCATAATTTGACATCAGCATGAAGTGACTGAAGAAATAAAGAACAAGAAGAAAGTAAAAATTATAGTTATTTTGTGTGTGTTTCTGGTTTGGTGTCAGAACCCTGTGACAACACTTGTAAGATAAAATCATGTAGTTCAGCGAGACAATGTGCAAATTCAATGTTTCCATATAAAGCGGTAAATCATGTTACTGCCTTTTTCTTCTCAATTACCACCTAATATCAAGCATAATAAGAGGACAATTTGTATAGAATGTGCATTTTTATTGCAGAATTTTTCATAAATACTCAAGGGGTAGAGGAAAGAGTGCATGCAATGTTTTTGTGTACATCTGACCCTGTGATGCATCTGGCCAGAGGCATCCTTCTGCACCCTTTAAGCAGAGGGTGTATGTGTATGTATATATATATATATATATATATATATATATATATATATATATATATATATATATATATATGTAGTATATAAAATAGTCCAAGTAAATTCCTTTTGAATCAGCACTATAGATGAACAGCGGGAACAGGTCACCTACTCTATTAAAATCTCATTGTCATTCACTCTAGTTAGGAAAAATGCTGTTGTACTATTTAATTGACATTAATACAACACAGGTTTCCACTCTAAAAAAATCTGTTTCTGACTGATTTTGATGCCACACTGATATTCATCATGTACATTACTGAGGCTGTTGTTGTGCTGCAACATCCCAAGAACTGATAAACTGCACTTTACAACTTTGTGTTTCAGCCCTGGACATCCCATATCACATCCCATATCGCCAGCAACTGGATATCAACACAGTGGCGGATTTCAACTTGCACCATGGCCGATTCAAGAAAAAATGCAAGGGGGCATCATTGCGGGAAGCTGTGTTCATAGCTCCTGGAGACAAACAGTTCTTTCTTTGTTTTGCTTGATGCTGACTTGTTTCACTGTCACCATGGTGTTTTATTTTTTTATATGAACCATCCTTGGTGATAGTGACACAAAACACTTAAAAAAATAACAAAACTCATGTTTACTGCCTGGCTGCTCTCAGTAGAAACATCTTTCAGAAAGGGGTTGTTGATGTTTTCTGCGGAAATTCAATACACTAATTCAGACAATTCTCGCGGATGTTGTCCTCTGCGTCACACTGCGCACTTAGTCATATACAAATTGCAAACGTGTACACAGCTTGATTGTGATTACCAGCACACACAGGAAATTGCGGCAATCAAACTTCTTAAGGAGACTTTGCTGCAGCTGAGCCACCAGGCAACCTTTTTGGGTCTATGCATCAGCCGGCCCCAGTGAATAGCACACGCTCAATCCTGCACCAATAATAAGAGCTCCACGTAGGCAACCTCACTGGGGTGAAGCATCAGACCCTGCAAAGTCAATTTCTCCCCGCTTATTAAATCACCTACAGCACAATCAGCAGCAGGGTGTTGGAAAATAAACATCCTGCTGATGGTGTGTGATAGAAGGTGTTAGCAGACTCCTGGGGAAGGGATTTTCTGAATGAGGAAACACATGCTGGCTCTTTGCTCTGACAGGGGACAAGTACTCACTGTGGAGCATGATTTGAAAATTGTTTAGGAAGGAGGGATTTTTTTTTTTAATGCTTGTTTTTTTTTTTTTTTTTAATGTTCATGTATGTTTATTCATGCAGTACCATAACCATGCTAAAGTACCCCAAAACAAAGCATTTAATTAATTGACAATGTTTGGTAGAATTTCAGTACATAAGTAAAACCGAATGAATATGGAAAGCACACGTTTCCTTGAATAGTGTGATTTCCTTTTACATTTGAAGCACAAAACAATTTATATCAGTGTTAGCTCTGTTATAGGTCTTTGCACGGACAGACAACTCAATTAAGATGTGATTTCCGCATCAATTTTCTCTCAGAATGCTTCCTCAAGAAATCGCCACAGGCAACTAATCTCAGCGTAATAGCAATGTATCTGCTTTCTTGATTAATATGCATCAGAAATCACATATTTTCATTTCCTGGTACCAAAGATTACGTTTTGATAGGTCAAATATCTAATAGGGTTTGCACAAGCAATCAACCTAAAGGCTTAATTTCCTTTTCTCCACTATTTGTATCTGGGGCAGGTTTATATCGACAGTTATTGAAAAGGCAGTGAAAACAACTTTGATTCAGCATAGGCTGCAACAGAATGAATTTAATGACTGATGCCTTTACATACATGAAGTTTTAAGTAGGTAAAAAAGCAGCAGGACTGTTTGTAACTCTGCAAGCACCTCCAATCATCATGTTTGCACTCATATTACAGCTAATTTGTTTACAGATTTAGATTAGCATCAAATAATTGTTAAAGTGGATAAATAGTGCATTTGGGATGTTCAGAAGGGATTATCTCATGAATTGGTCTATAAATGCAAAGCAAAAGTTAGTTTTACTTAGATGATTAAAATTGTTGAAATGAAAGCTGAGTGAAGATGTACACATGTAAATATTTAAGTGAGGCATTTGTATCAGAAATGACTTACTTTGTCATACGGTTGTATTAATAGTACAGGAAGAAAATACATTTTTCAACATCTCATTTTCTTTTTTTGAGACTTTCCTTTTGTCCACAGTTAAATTTTATAGTACATATTTGAAGTGTAAAAATGGTGAATAAACTGTGAACTATTGATTCTTAACTATTAATTTTTAATAAAATAAAAATGTGACTGATTAAAATTCTGGTGAAATACTGAGAGCCCATTTAATATTTATTGTTTTAAGTTTTTTTTTTTTTTTAAATTTTGGGATGAAATTGGATCTTTTAGAGACATTACTGAGACAATTGTAAAAGATGTAATAAAACTGTAAACTACAGTATTAGAACCATACATCTATTTTCAATGTCAATAAGCTCTAAAATAAATGTGACGGATGATAAAAAGTCATTCTAATCTGAAGAGCTACAGACAACATATCTTCACATTGAAAGTTTGATCACAATTCAATCCAATATGTTATTTTTAAGTCCTTCACCACACATACAGAAGAGTTAAGAAAATGCTCTAGTTATGTCATCTCTGTTTTCTTTTGTATTTTATCTTTTTCGCAGATTAATTATCCCTCACACCGAGATGCTCATTTCCTGTCAGCTAATTCAGGTCCAATATGAAATACTACTGCAGTCTCACAGAGTTTGTCTGTTAAGCTTATACAGTTACATATACTGTTATAGGATTGTGTACTCTGACTTGCTGATTGAAAGATTTAGATTCAATTCTGATTATCTCTACTGACGGCTCTAAAACCAGCTAGGTGCAGTCAGGTGGCAAAGAAAGGCGATGAAACATAAAAGAGGGAATATTGTAATTTACAGGTACCGAATGGGAAAAAAGAAAAGTGACAAAAAAAACTTTTATGTTGTAGTTTTCCTTACCTTCTGTTGTGAATGCGGACTGGAAATGCACAATAAAAGACAAATTCAAGATGCGAGACTTGACTTATGAACTTCAAAAGGGAATCAATAAGAAATAATATTGCTGGACATTTTTGACAATATTTATCTCCAATTTGTAGCTCCAGAATCTCATGTAACAAACTGATTTGGGCCTTCAGGGGAATATGTGATCTGACCTTGATCATTTTAAAGCGTAACTAGCAGCTGTATTGTAGGGCTGCTCGATTATGACAAAAATTATGATCACAATTGTTTTGACTGAAATTGAGATTTTGTTTATTTAACGCAATGATCCAGTATTTTTAAACAACGCTGTGCGTCGTGGTGTTCTCGACTACGTGTTGCGCATTATAACCGTCTAATGCATGGTACCGTGTTGTTTAATCTGCTTTTACCGCTTATATAGGAACTATTTTACGTTGGCCTCGATGTACGTTTTATGCCAAACAACTGCTGTCAGGCTACAGCGTGTTTCTCTCATTCACCTGTTAAAAGACAGCTGATCTGAATCAGCTGGTTAACGCGTTGCTATGGTAACGCCCCATAACGGTGGGCTATTACAGTGTTTAACTTGCAGAACTACGTGTGCATTTATATGAAAGTGATGAAGCCAGATCTCACTGACAGTGGTATAAACTATATTGTAGTGAACTTCCACAACCTACTGCAGTTATTCTACATTGACCTGCAGCCGGAACTGACCAAGCGACAACCTCCGGCGATAAAAAGTGAAGCCGATGCGGAAATGCATAAAACTGCAGTTCCCCCTTCATCCGCTAGGGGCTCCAAAGCTGAGCAAATTCCCATAGACTCCCACCTTAAAAAGACCAACTTCACAGCAGAAATAAACATGTTTACAGCCTGCTTTAAAAATCCATTTTCAGTTTATAGGTCAGGTTTACCTTCATGACAACTGTGGGGGGAGTGAATTTTTTTCTAACTCGCCCGTTTAAAAGTAATTTAATCTCCACGTTCGGCATATTTAGGGGCGTGTCCTTTTGATTGACAGGTACCAATCTCTGGCTTCAAGTAAGAAGAACGTAGAACAACCGCGGTCATTAGCTGGTTAACAAAATAACTTAGATTTAGCCTGCTTACCTCCGTTAGCTGGTTAGCTCCTGTCATTTCCGGGTTAGCTTGGTTAGCTTTAGCTACAGAAAGCTCGGAGTTCACTCGATGTCAATCATCCACCATGACGCTCACGGCTGCCCTCTCAGCTCCATGGAGGCTCCGTCCATCTCTTTATGTACATTCCATGGAGCCGACTGTGAGATTGGCAGCCTGGGAGTGCTTTAGGACGGGGAGGGGCTCCTGCTACTTGTTCCTGACAGTAACAGCAGAACAATATGTGGCCTCAAGCCAAAACACTGGAAAAGTCTCCAATAACTCCATTAAAAACCACTAGATTTGTCGCTAGTCGCTTTTAACAAAAACAAAGTCGCCAAAGGGGTTTTGAAAGTAGCCAGATTTAGCGAGATACTCGCCAAGTTAGCAGCAGTGTCTGAATGAAACCAAAGCGACTGTGGGAGGAATTTACAGCACAGTGCTGTAATGCCAATGACGCTCGATTAGCAGGAGAGGAAACTACAAAGAGAAAAATAATCGCACCCTTTTATGTTTATGATCGTTGAAAACCCAGATCATAACTGAGATTAAAATGCGATTAATCGCCCAGCCCTACTGTATTGTGCTGATTGTTCACAGATAAACCCTGTTTCTGAGCACTGAAACTGAACGATTTAAAAAAAACATCTTCCGTGGTCAAGATGTATGGACTGATAAAACATGACTATGTACCACTTTCAGGTTTAGATTCATGTGCTGATCTCCCCTCGCTTTACATGGCAATAGCCAATCTTGCCTAGATAGTACAGGTGTGAACTTACTAATGGTACGTCTTTTATGTTTGCAGGTAAATGTACAGTTACCAACTGATTATATTGAGTAATGGAAGTACAGTGCCATATAAAACATCTCTGCATGTCTCGCAACTGGTAACTGCAGGGCGCAAATAAAAGTATTAATGTTGCAGGCTCTTGCAGAATGGATGATTTAAAAGGTCTACCATAAACCGATAATTAGATCAAATTTTATTACTTTTGTTGATGCCTTTATTGAGCCCAACTTGAAATGAAGAGAGTGAGTTAAGAGGTTGGGCCAAAGGATGCTGGATGAAAAAAAGAATAAGATCAAGGTTGCTGACACTGCTAAGGATTGTTTACCCTCAAGTGTTAATGCTCAAAATTAAAAATGCAAATACTTCACCTTTCCTCCTACTCCGCTATGATTCCTTGGCTGTCAGCCAGATCACGTTATCCTGATGAGGCCCTTTTGATTTGTTGTGCTGTGACCCACTCTACTTCCACTGGCCTCACAGTCTCATTATGGACCCAAGCTTCTTCTGTTTACAATAAAGCGTTTCTCTTGATGGGCTCAGTACACAACAGTGAATATCCTGGATGGGCAAAGTCCCTGGCACAGATTGAAGTGAACACGCAGCGGAGCAGCAGACGGTGGATAAGCCTTGATGCTGAGTGAACAAAATAGTTTCATTTAGTTACGCTTCCTCTGAATGGGGAAAGACGAAAACACAAAGACACATTCAGAATCAAACGCTTGGTGTACCACACCGTTGCAGAGTAGCTGATATAGTTTTTAATTTGTATTCACACAACATGCAGTTTCCATTGTAGCGTCTGGGTTCTGTTTTCTATATTCAGTTCTGTTTACTTCTTAATGCATATGTTTAGTAAGTTTTCCATCATGTCAGACCAGCTGGTTCAACTTTCATTGCTTTCCCACCTGCTGCTTTACCTGATCACCTCTTCGCCTCTCCTGACCTGTTCCGTACACAGTCAGCTTCATATTATCCACCAATCCATTTCCAGCTTCTCTGAAAGATTTCTTTTGTCTGAAGTGTACCTTTGCTCCCATGATTTCCTGCCTGTTTTAATCCTGTTTGTGTTTTTGACCTCGATGTGGAACTGGGTTTTGCACAAGCCTTTTTGCTTTTGTTCTAAGTGCTTAAGTTCATTTCAAAATGATCTTTACACATTCATTCACACTCAAATGGTTTACTTTATGGGTAATTTTCTCATAGACTGAAATACAGGTGCACTATTAATGTCAAACTAAACCAGCTTTCAAAACAGGACATTTTCATGGCATTTATAAAACATAGCAGTGTCAATCTTTTTGACATTAATGAGGTGAACGTGTTGGCTGAATATCCAAGTACCCACTGGAAGCGCTCTAACGACACATTGCAGAGATCGATGATCCCTACAGACCATGGTTCTACCCTCTACCCTCTACTGCAAAGATTTGTCTGCATTTAACCTTTATTTGTAATTCTTTTTGCTTTTTCAGATCTTTCATTTATTTTCTAATAAAGTTAAATTTGTCTTATACTTTTAAAAAACAAAGCCACCGACATCATGTGAAAAACATGCAAGCTTTTACATAGTCTGACATCTTCTAACAAGTACAGACTTGATAACTTTCTGCTAAGCCATGGTCCCAGGTTTAAGGCATTTAAGCTGAAATTGAGCAATAATAGTCTGGTTTCAGCACATAAAGTGTTATTCTAAAGATAGTGGACATAAAACTGGGTGAATATCAGCATTAAAGTGTTAATTTCAATTAGTTAAATGGGGATATTTGGTGATTATAGTAACAATACAAACAATAAAAACAGTAATTAGTCAGATTAAGCATCACTGAAAAGAAATGACGCCGTCTGTATTGATGTTAATCTTAACTCTGTTGTTCTCATCAGTGCATATAAACAGATAATCGGTTTATTCTAAATTAATTGTTATACTGGAACTGTTTATGAAATAAATATTGTGGTTATGCTGTTTCTATTTGCAATAAAAAAAAGAAAATACTGAGGGATATAGTTGTTATTGATTTGTTATATTGCCAAAAGTGGCGGACAGCGCTGTTTTATGGAGACATTTGTGTGCCATCATTTGCCTTCTGCTTTGCTCCTGACTGGTGGGGTGCACAGTTCAAATATCAGATGATCGTCTAATCATCGTATAATTGTGGGAAGCTAAAATTGCATTTGAGACTAAGATTCAATTAATTGTTCAGTCTTATTTATACTCTAATCTTTTGTCTCTTCTTAGAAGCTACAGAGCTGAACAAGCACAAATGTTTCTTCCACTTTCTTTGCTGAGTCTTTTTCCTAATTTCCAGTCACAAAAGCCAACAATGTGGCAACAACTTATTATGTACTTTTATTTGATCCATCATACTGGCATACTTTCAAGTTGAAAAAGTGTGCTTTTAATGTAGATACACACAGGTTATTCTGCAATTTGATGTTTTTTTTTCATTTAAATTAATTCATTTTTTCTCTTAGGGTATTCATTGAACTAAAGTTCCTTTTTAAACTGGACATTTTTTTTTTTTATCATCAATTGCCTTTGTTTTTTTCTTTTTAACTCCAAAGCGAGTTCTCCCAATCAGCAATTTCAAGACCAAGTAAATATGCTTATCTGTGCATCCTTGCAGGCCTGATTCAGATTCATAAAGGGAACTTTGCAATAAAATATATTCCAATCTGGCAGATGTGCCTGCAGCTAAGACAAATCCACAAAATCATAAATATTTGAAAACCCATTTTCTAGGTGTAAATTTAGGAGATCCCTTGTGTGTTTGAATACTTCAGTGTCTTGAAGCTATATCTGTGTAGCATGTTTCAGAACATGGTTGTGAAGATTTCTCTACTCCAGCCACTCATGTGGTTTCAGCAGGCTGACCTGACTCCGGCAACTTAATTTTTCCACGCGTTAATTATCTGAGGTTTGCTGAGCACACAAGCTTCACCACAGAGCAAAGTTCCTCTCTGATAAGGCTACATATATTCACATCTGGGAGCTGCCCAGCGTAAGCACACTCTTCTGCTAACTGCCCACCAGAGAAGCTCAAGGCCAAGTGTCTTGTCCAAATGACCTTTGTAACTTGACTCACTCAATCTCACCAACCGGATTTCCCCTTTTGGTCAGCAGACTTGAACTCTTGAACTTGCAGACGCAAATCTAGATCTCCTCAGGCTATGCTAGTACCTAATGTGCAACATCTTTTTTTTTTTTTTTTTGCTTTTACTACAGGGCTTGAAGTTATTATTAGAGGGCCTGATTCACCTCCTCCCACTCCTCCCTGTAACATTTGGTGACACATTAGGTCATCACATATGATGAAAATAGTGCAGCCAAAAAGCAATATAAACATTGGGGCAATTTGAACAACTATTTGCTTCCTTTATGAATTATAAAAGTGAAGGATATCAAGAAAGCACGCTATAATGCAGGCAATCTGAGGTTTTCTGGTATTTGAAGGTAAAACTCGACAGCTCAGAATCTGTCCTTGGTCTGTCAATGAAGCATTTTGTCTAAAACAAAAGAATATTTAAGCAACATGCAGTTTGCTTCTTTAATATTACTGGTATAAGCAACCTCAGTGGGCCAGTCGCAACAAGGCAGGCAAACCAGGCAAGTGCCTGGGGCCCTAAGCTGCCAGGGGCCCCAAGCCAACAATTTATTATGGTTTAAATGCAGCCACAAACTGTGTTATAAATATAAATTCAACAAATATAAATTCTATGATGGTCGATGCAGGAAAATACAACGACGCGGTTTGTGAAATCCCCCTAAAAGCCGCCCGATCACTACAGACTTGCTGACAGCCAGCCAGGTCCGTGATTTCCAATGCTGCTGGGTGAATATGAAAATCTGACCATCATGAAGTGGAATTATCCACCAGGAAGTCAGAAAAGAAAGAAAAAGAAAAAGGAGGATGGCTAGTTAGCTGGGCAGTTTCTGTCATTAACATACATGTAAACAGCACATTACTGCTTCATATGTCAATTACCTTATTGATCCTGGGAATTACCTTTAACAGCAAAGATGAAGAAATGTTATATGTAAATAACTTGGAGCACTTGTTAGTCATAATATAGCCAATAATGCTGCATTCTGGCCTACATGCTGGAGATGTGCTAAGTGTAGCTGCGGCACTTTATAGGGATAGTAAATCTTCATTTTAGTTTTTTTAAATTAAAAGTTGAAGTAGGAAAAGAGGAGGAGGAGAAGCTGCCTTGTAAAAATATTTGTTCCAGTGTAAAGATATTTTATTTCATTTGAATACCTGTCAGATTATATACTGTACATATTATTATTCTTTTTTATATCACCTGCACTTTTCCAACAATGGACTATTAAAGGTTTCTTGGTCTTATTTCTTAATATTCTTAGTTTAATTTTAAGTGGTGATCTTAAAATTATATTTGTAATGCTCTACAGAGATCCAGGACACTGCGGACATATTATTGGTGAATTTTCTAAATTATTGTCAGTTATCCGAATAGATTTCAACAATATCATTTTAACTGGGAATTTTACTTTCGGTTTCCACTAAGTATTAGAATATTACACCTACATGATAAAATAATGGGACAGGGAGGGTGGTGGTAGTTGTAGTTGATTAGACAAGTACATATACATCAACACAGCAATGTATAAGCATATAAAGTTGTTTTCTAAAGTACATGTGAGGCACTCTTTACATGAAAAATGTGATGAACTGAATTATTTTCACAGCTGCGGCCTCCCCTCCATCATACATTTATGAGGAAGAAGAAAACCCCAGCGATTCTGCATCCAGTGGTACCATAGCCTCAGCATTGATACAAATAGAATTTGAACCACTACCCAGTACTTTCACAGCATAAGGTACCAAATGCTTTATAAATATAGCACATTTTCTGCACTGTTGCCCAAGTCTTAACTAATGGATTATTCTGTCACATTGTCAGAAAAACACTAGAGTAAATCACACAAGTTTAATTCTTACAAAACTGTGAAAATACCAGTCACTTTGCTCATGTAGGTTAGATTTCTGAATATGAAACCTGTGCTAATGTCAAAGTATGTGATCCACTCTGTCAATAAGAGGTGTGTTATATAAATAAGAACCTGTATTCCCAGGTGTGCCATCAATTCCAGATGTCACACATGAGGACAAGAATGAAGGCAACATGAGAGGGACCATATTCACTGCTGCCATAGTCCTGAGGTCCACACAGGATGAGTCTGCCCCCTTTTCTGACACTGACATTACTTATACTGCACAAGAGGGCACAAGAACTGAAATTTTAAGTGATGACCCTTCACTGTGGCCAAGAGTAACATCTGATGGTGCATGCTGCCAAATTGTGAGAAAAGGACCAATGCAAGTTCCAAACAGTGGATTTCCCCCGAGGAGATTCACTAAAGAGAAATACGGGAGAACCATGAAAAAAGGGGAACTTACTTTTATTTAATTATTTTTGTACTCATACTTCACTTTATTTTAGGCCAGTATGTTTGTAGTTTAATTTTTTTTTAATTTTTTTTAAACAAATGCTCCAAAATAAACATTCCTTTGTGTGCAGTATATGCCATGCATGTAAGCAGCATTTGCACATACAAAAAATTGATATAAAGTTTGAGTTCACTTAAACAGTATTCCTGTAGTGGTTCCTGTTGGGTTTAGATTGGTAAGAACCTTTTGTAGGGTGAGGAGGGGGGCCTCCAGGTCTGTTTTGCTTGGGGCCCCCCAAATTTCTTGAAACGGCCCTGCTCATGTGCGTTCAACATACTTATGTTTATCAAGCTAATTGAAGTTCTACAAACTTGAATTACTCCAGTTGTATCAAGTTTTCTCATATTTAGTTTATTGGAGCACCAAGTTTGCATAATTTGGTTTTCAGTAAAGTCAACCTGTTGGTTTTACAGTGTACATATACGGATCAAAGTGACATGATTTTAACTGAAGGCTAAAACGACAGCCATTTTACAAGTTCATGCTTTATTATTATTAATTATTATTTAATTATTCATAAATTAAAATGTTCAGTCAGTGATCATGCAGTTATCTGTGCCAAGGCCAAGGTAAAACAATCAGAGATGACATATGTCTTCTGGTTCTTTAGTGAATAAAGTCATCCATTACATCCTTTAGATTCAGTGGGCAAGTTCAACTTTTTTACTCTTCTATAGTTGCTGTCTACTATGGCAACGGTACGTCATCAATCTATGCTTACACCTCTATCACTGTAATATTCCTAATACAGTTGTATTAGTTATACAAACATAACATTGGCTGACTGGTGCAAAAATAATCTCTTAGGCTGTAAGATCTGAATAACATGGGCTCAGTATACAAGACCTTCGCAGTAACTTGAAAGCTATTTTACATGGACATAAAATCCAGAGAAGAAATTTTCACAACTTTAGAGTGAGTTTCAATTAAACCTCCTATTTCAAAATTTGACTATTAAAGGTATGATAGGAGATCCTGTGTTGTGGAAATTTTATGTCCTAGAAATTTTAGATCCTGGTGTTGAGGGGAGCGGGATAAATGGTAGTTGAGTTTGATAGACTTTAGGTTACACGATCCAATCATTTAGAACCAGCCGGTTAAAACAACTGGACGATATTTTTACAGCCTTTCCTGTTTCACAGGTAACTGGATATTTCCCATTTTTTATTAATAAATTTTAAATAAGTTGCTGCAATCACAACATGCCTTTACTGCATGTTAGCAAAGTTTACTGAATATGCCATCTCACTAATTCGTGAAGAATAGGAATATTTGTTACCTTTTAAACATGCGCATTTTAATGTTTGTGTTGCAAAAATATGACAGAGCTAGAAGAACCAGAATGTATTTGAACTTCAGGGCTTGATTTATTGGGAGTTGCTTGTGCTGATGCTTAATATTCACATAAATAATGCAAAAAAAAAAGGAAAACTATAATCCGTGGGATTACGTTTTTAATGAATTAGTGGGAAAAATGGACATTTAGACAAAAAAGAGAAGAAAAACATTGTTTAAGCTGTTGATATTTTTGCTTGAGTGATTTTTATGAGGTTAGTAACTTATGATCCAGCTTTGTATAAAGACCTGATAATTGATAGAAATCTTGAGAGACATCACGGATGTTAAAGGAAAACAGAGACATGCAAACAACACCATTCTGTTCATCCAGACAGACATCGTTTTAAAATTTAAAAAGATTTCCTCTTTCCTTGGTTTTATTTCTCTTTTCTTTCCATTTTAATCTTTGCTTTTGTATTTTGACTCAAAGCCACACGCAATATCAAAGAGTCTGATGTCTTTTCCACCTTCAGACACAATAACAGACATTTTGGACAGATCACAGAGAATCACAAATAGAAATTCAGACACATTCACTTTTTCAGAAAGTATTTCAGTTACTTTTGAGTTCATCACATTTTTTGATCTTCTTTTGCTTGATTTGAAGAGTGAATCCTCCCTCACCCCCCACCCCCAGTAAATACATTTACTGTATTGGTCAAGTAGGGGATATAGCTTGAAAATAAATGGCATTTGGAAGATGAAAGTGGGTAGTAATGCAGAAAGATTATTTTTGCAAGAAAACCAGAGATCATTAAATTCAAGCTGCACTGCAGAAAATTTACCTTCAGCAAATATCCATATTTTATCAGATGCTTTCATTTGTTTTGTTTTTATTTTTTCCTCTTTTTTCTAATCCAAGCTCATAAGTCATTCCAAACCGTCAAACAGAGATTTATATTTCATTATTCTGCCTTTTTAGAGAGTTTTTTTTTTTTTTTATCTGACAATGTAAAATTCAGGCTGTGCCCTTGAGCCTTTTCTAATGATGCATTTTACTTTTACTGCACTAAAAGTTCTGCAGAAAATCCCCTGTGTTCATGTGAAATTTTCAGATATTTTCTTTCATATAAACATGACTTAAGGTAAGATTTTGTAGCATGGCATAAGATGCCTTCGGTAAGTGGTGAAATGTTTATTTGTCCCAGGATACTAGAAAACAGGATCATTTATATATTTTACCATATAAACAAAAAAGAAAGTTCTGCAACTTGTTAAACTTCTGAAGAATACAACTCTAAAACTTTGTCAAAAAGTGGATTTTGCTTCTGTATGAAGGCATTTTGAGGCATTATCGACTGTAATTTAAAATTAAAAGCATTTAAGTGTCTGTCTGTCTATCTGTGCATCCGTCTATCTATCTATCATTGTATAATTTTTTTTTATATGTGCAGGTAATTGCCTTTTTTGATCGACAATATTTAAAACTAACTGCTTCCATATCTTTATTAAAAACAACAGAATATTCTTCTTGTGCGGACTGTTTGCATCAATATTTGGTAATAAACACAGCTTTACAATCTTGCTGAAAATATGGAGTGATTATTCCTTTCTTTTTAGAGGCATTTAAATTAAATCAATAAAATATTATTTTTTAATGACAGGAAAAGTCACTAGTTCACCAAATGCAGAAAGGCTTATTGTCAGGGGACATTGAATGGTTGCAGATAACTCCCTGAATAAAAGAAACAACAACAAAAAAAAACAAAAAAACAGCAATATTTGTTGAGATATATTTCTCTTTGACTAACTTATCAATGTGGCCTTCTAGTGTTCTGCTGTTGCAGCCGGCATATAAACAGGACCAGACTGAAGTCATGAATAAAACAGAGTCACAAAGAAATTATTTAAAGAACTGTCTTGGCACATTTGGATGGTTTAATATTTGAGCTACATGCAAACGTATTCTGACAACCTGTTTATTATTAAAATGATAGTTCTCAATGATGAAATGTGCCTGTTTGCGTGTTAGCAGTGCTTCTTCATATTTTACATGAAGCATATCAAAGCAGGTATCAAAGAGTGTGAGAGCAAAGAGATGGAGCATTTATAAAGAGAATGGGGAGTAGAGGGCAATTTAAGTCTGAACCTGCACCACAAAAAAAAAAAAAAAATCTTCATCCTGTCAATCAGCTGAACCTGGGCCGTCAGAGAATCTGTGCTGGCAACACTGAAGGTCTTATGCCCGTCGTCCCACACTCGCTCTGTAATGAGATCTCTGGGCAATCTGAATTATTCTGATGGTTTTCAGTACGTTTTGTCTTTGGCCCGACACCCTTCACTGATAACGCCTGGCTATGAAAGAAAATGAGCTGAAGATACGAATGTAAAACAAACAACGTGAGGATGGTCTATTTACACAAGATCTTGGAAGTCCACATTGGATGATTAAAACCATGAGGCTTCTCTGAATCAGGCGTAACCTTACAATATGTTATCTTGAACTCTCACTTCTTAAATATATATTTTAATGTATAAGTAGTCATTTAAGCATAATAAATTCTGTTCTATGCTCCGTCTCTGCTGCCAGGTGTTCAACCTCTGAACCTCATTTTACTATAGCATCTAACTAGCATTGATAATGAGTCTCAAGAGACTGGAGGGAAAGACATTAAAGTTACTGTAGCTTGATAAACACTGAATAGCAGCCATCTGCCAACTCACTCTGGGTGCATTTTGGAAGCTGAAAATTGTAAGCAGCTTCAAAAATGCAAATGAACAGTGGCTGACAAACAAACTTAATCAACAACTAATAACGCAGCTGTTTCGAAGACTGAATATGTGAGCCAGAAATAGGTTTTCTCCTCTTTAATTGAAGCTAATTAATGATTTTAGCTGAGCATTAGCCGACTCAAGGCACCCATTGTGACTAATCTTTATCAAGCTATGCACTGATGGATGTGGAAATGGAAGTTTTATAAATGAATGGACTATGCAGATGCATATTTAGAAGTAGGATGCATATCCATGTTCAGTCTTGGGATGATGTCTTATAGTTGGTAATTCCATTTGATTTATGGCTAAGGCAGTGCTCTGCTCCCCTGCTACTATATTATGATCTCAGACCTAATTGCAGGAGCTGTAAATCATTATTTGTCTGGAGAGTAGCAATGTTCCCTCAGTGCTATATAAACAGCTTTTTGTTATTTTCATTGTGCTTCAGAATTTTGCAATGGAGAAAAAAATCTAATTTGCATAAAACCATCATGGTTCATGTCCATGATTATTGATCCCTTATTGTTAATTGCTGACATGTTGTTTTTGATTAAAAAAATTTAATTATATCTCTAAAACAAGATGAATTCCTCAGGTCTACAAAATAAGGCCAAAATGAACAGAAAACATGTCAACATCAAATGACCAAATGTAGATGAGCTTTTATGGGTACAGGATTGAGAAGCTTTTCCAGATGTAGTAGGTTGAAAAATGCTACATCTATAGTTTTTTATTGAAACAAACACCCCCCTATATTTTTTTAAAAATTAAGTTTTAATGTCTTTATGTTATGGTGTAATTCACATCCAAGCCGCTAGAAGCCGCTATGGGCACTGCTGTAGGAAAAGAGAGGAACGTCTGGCACAGCCTCAGAGTAAAGAGAGCTGTGGCAATGATAACACGTCTCCTCGTCTTTCCACAGGTAAAATGCGTATAAAGTTGGTAAAATATCTAAATACTGGTCCTTAATATGTCAGAAAAGATGTTGCATGATTTTGCAAGACTGTACGTGTGTTTTGATGCAGTTGTAACCGTAGTTTAGTAATTAGTTTTTAGGCGGAAAATGTTAGAAGTCTGCTAAGGATAAAAACATTAGGCACTTAAACGTTTAGCTAACGTCTACTTTCGAGTAATGCAAAAGTAATTTCTGTGTCCAATTGTAATATGTGTGAATATTTTGTGCACATTTACTGTGGGTTTAGATTGGTTTAGTTTGGGGTCAAAATCATTTTCAAGTTAATCAGAGACTAGTTACCGCCGAGTTTTAGGCGCGTTCTTTGAAGTAGCCGCAGTGTGTGTGTGTGTGTGCGTGCGGTGCAGAGCAAAGAGAAAGAGAAAAGGAAAGGAAAATGTAAGATACAAGTGATTTAGTGAAGTAGTTTAGCACTAACACTGTAAAAAGGGACAAGATATGACAAAAAGTGAACGTATTAAGTATTTTTGTTTATATTTTTGGAACCAAATGATTATTTTTATTTTTGTAAATTACCAGTTTGTCTGGAAATGTATGTATGAAAATCTAAATATGTGAATCTCAGAGTAAAGAGAGCTGTGGCAATGATAACATGTCTCCTCGTCTTTCCACAGCCTCTCAATACCACAACTTTTGGCAATACAGTCCGCTCGCTGTGTGCCGCTTGTCACCGCACCAGCTTCCCCTAGGGCTGGCGCCGGTAACACAGACACAGCTCAGAAACAGTCCAAGGCTTCAAAATGTTCTCTAATTTGCTCTTTTATTGTTTTATTTTAAAAAAACAAAACTCTATTTTCAAGTTTCTAACATTGTTATCAATTAAATACTTCAAGGAATGTAATCATTCACAGAGAATTAGGTCATTGTTACTGCCAGCGTTTTTTTTAGAGACATGACAACATTGAGTTGAGTTGAATTTCTTTCGAACATGTAAAAGGAATATAATAGTCATACAAAAAATAGTAATGCATGGATAAAGCAAACATAGCTGACAACTACATATTTTCTTTACATATCCGAAAATATATTCAAAATACATAAAATCCCGCATTTTAATCAGAAGATGTAAATATATAATCAGAGTGATGTGGTTACAGATCAGCTGCCCAAAGGTTCAAGGCGAAATCCCTCTGCTATGGCTGGATAGAGTACCACATATTTTGATTTGCACAACTCTTGTAAGCCCTTTTCAGGGTTGTTGAATTTCTTTTGGGTTTGGTGGCAAAGCTAGCCCAAGGCATAGCTTCTACCAGGGTCATAAGTCAGGGACAAGTTGGCTACATTTTAAAGCATTTCTTGTGTGAAAGCATGTTCATGTTGGACTGCATTTTTCTACACTTTGTCACCTCTCTTACAAATTTTAACAACAGAAATAATTAAAACTGGTTAACTCGAGTTTACTTGGCGGATGTTTTGTCTTACTTTCAAAATACAAATTCAGTGTGCCACTGTTGGAAACTCCCAGCTCGCCAGAGAAAAGGGGGAGAGGTTTGCAAATATTAAACCCACAAATAATACTCAGTTGTTAAAATTGTTTATTTGCATGATAAACAGGCAGGAATGGAGGTCCAGAACAATGTAACAGTCTTCACCTGTTACAAGTCACAATTACAATATCAGCCAAACAACAAAAGGGTGATAAACTATTCAAAGCAAAAACCACAGCTAACCAAGGCATGTCACAAAACACAAGTACTGGCCTTACAAATACAAAAGGTACTAAGTACAAATCTGTATAACACCACAAAGGCCATTTTCCAGGCAGACAACCAAGGCAAAGCAAGGCAAAGTGAGCAATCAACACTCAGCTGCCCTGATTATCTGCCATTCTGCTCCTAAATAGGGCCTACAAGCTGGGTCCAGCTGGGAAGGATGAAGCATCGGTCACTCCTAGATAGGGTATGGGAAAGCCAGCCAATCACAGGAACAGAGCAGTGCAGCCAGTCGCAGGACGGATTCAAGGCAGCCAACCAATGGTCTAGTGAGGATCACACTAGACCATTGGTAAATCACACACAGTTAGATTTGCATATAATGGTAATGGGACAAAACAACCACACTCACACATACATCACACTGCAATAAATTTCTCTAAATCTGCTAGTAACAGTTGGTTGTAGTTCTTGAAAAAAAAAATCTCTAAACAGATGAGGTGCAGGGATGACGTGGAAGCAGTTGGCTTGGGTCAGATGGTGCAGCAGAAGCTCAACAATTTACTTACGCACTCCACATTTTATACTGCGGCTTTCTCTCAAAGCACTTGCTCCTCAGTAACTGAATGAGACTTTGACAACAATGGTGCTCATTGGTCTATATGATCACATGACTTTTTCATCCAATACACTGAGACTTGTGTCTTGTCTGTGGTTTTCCTGAATCTAAAATAGACTCACTGAGACACTGCTGTGTCTGCTTACTCTTATTTAGAATTATTATGTTAATTATTTGGAATAAATTAATTGTTTATTATTTAATGAACTTAGTCAGGATGGTCATTCAAATGCTGCTCTCATCAAAATCTGATGGAGAACATTTACGTGCAGTTAAAAAAATGACTACTAAGACACAATTACTTTAATTTTTAAAGGTGGTAGTCAGGTTTTTATTTTCACCATTTCTCTGTTGTAGAGATGTCCATTTTTGTTGTAATAAAATGAAGACTTTACCTGGAACCACTACTGGGAGATGGAATTATCAGTTTTCTGTGTTACATGAACTAACCATTTACAAAGGCAAAATGTAACAAATACGTAAGAGACAGACACAAAGAAAGGCTTAAAAATGCACTGCAACTTTTGATAACCTTTTAATTTTGAACTTGGAAGTGATTTGACTTCAATTATAATATTCATTACTGAGTAATTACTCTGACACGTTGTATTACCCAGTCTCTGCCTGCTGTATTCTACCCTCTATACAAGAGTGAATATGTGAGGCATTTCATTAATCTTCAACATCAATCGCTCCATTTTCAGTTGCTTTGGATTTGGTTTCAGTCAGTGGAACTTCAGAGGTATAAATCCAGTGTTTGATCACAGGCAGCCAGGGAGCGTTTCTTTGGTGATAATGGAATTGGATCATGGGACAGCATGCATTCCTACATAACCCAGTTCATTCTGGGATTGGAAGCTGTAATATCTATGCATTCATGGCTTTACCTGTGATCCTGAAATTGATTATGCTTTGTGATGTCATGTTTGGAAATAGCAAACTTCTATTTCTGCAGGATTCATCAGACATTTCTTGCGGTTATCAGTTACTTATGAGCAAACGGGAAACTGTAATTGCTTTCGAAATTGCCTCTTTGAGAAGTGGCTGACCCAATTAGTTTTGGGATTGTGTTTGCTACAGTATCACTAAGTGTTGGAGCTCATCTCTTTGAGTATTTCAAACTCACATTGGCAGCCAGTTACATCTGTATTTGTAATATGTCAGCCAGCATGATTAGTTAATTATGTTTGCACTCTCTAACGACTGCGGTGCCAAGTGTCTCTGAGTTGATTCTGTCTCCAGTGCAATGCCTCTAAAACAGTCCCACACACCTGTGGTTTCTTCCATTCCTCATATCTGAAGGCAATCAATGGCTTACCTGTCAATTATCAACCTATAGCTCATAATGTGATGCCAGCAGGTCATTAGAAAGAAATGGGTAAAAATGGAAACTAAATGAGATGAGTTAATGCTATAAAGATGAATGCTAGTATGAAGCAACATAGTCAGCTTCATCATACAAATATAAGTGAAAGAGAGGATGGCGTATGGTTGCACATTTTAGACATTTTACTCATAATGTAGGCAGAGATACCTTGTGAAGCAGCTGGATCTTGATTAGATTCACAAGATCATTATATCATATGATGTTTCTTGCCTGATAACTGCTGGGATAGCCTCCTGCCCCCCTGAGACCTTGACCTGGAATGAGTGGATGAATGGATTGATTGAAGACGATAATATCAATGAAGGGAGAATCCATCTTGAAAGCTCCAAGCTATAAGCTTGTAGCTGGAAAAACAAAGTTTGCACTTTAGCTGCAAATGTTTAGAGACATTATGTTAATTTGCAAATTCACTTCACTGACAAGCCCTGTGTGATTCTACTTGTTTTCATGGGATTAGCTGAGGTTCACTAACAGGGCTTTTTGACCAAATTAGAACCGGTGCTGGTGCTAGTGGCAGTGCTTAGGTGGTTTAATTCTGGTGCTAGCAAAGCACCTATTTTGGTTCAGACCAGAAGAGTCTGATCAGTGCTCCGTCATTGCCGGCCGCTCACCAAGAACAGAAATCCGGATCTGGAAATGTGGGTTTCTTAATTTGTTGACCAGTGGTCAAAAACCCAGCTGCTGACGCACACAACATAAAGCGGTTCTCAACTCTGGTCCAGCAAAGAGTTGGTGCCAGGATAGAACCAGTTTTGAGAACCAGGAGCCGGTGCTTAGGCAGTCGAAAGCCAAGAACCAGAGCAAAGTTTGGCTCTGGCTCTCATTTTTGAAGGACGTTTGGAGTTCTGTGTCTTGCCTAACGATGTAGTCATGTCCATGCATGTATGTAGTCATGCAATGACGTGTCAGTCTGAGATGCTCGTCCTCCTGAGCTACAGCTGCCTAACTGTTATTGTAATTAATCCCCCCTGTAAGTGGATGAGGTCTCCCTGAGCACACCTGTTAAACTTCTAATGCTTCCAATGATCTGCATCGATCAGTGCCTGCTTCGCTGTTCCTCAGTGAGCTTGTTCTCATGGCTTCTTTCTGTTCCACGTCACGATCCACAGATGTATAAATTTATATATATATATATACATATATATATATATATATATATATATATATATAGACATACATATATATATATATATATATATATATATATATATATATATATATATATATATATATATATATATATATATATATATATATGGACCTAAATCTTACATGAAGAATAATGTTTATTAATGTTTGTTAATTAAAGTGTATACCAATAATTCATTGTACGTTTTGTTGCTCAAGCTTTATGGTTAAAGAGAGTGAAAAAAAAAAACCCCAACAAAACGGAAAAGACCAGAGAGCACAAAAGAAAAAATTAAATGTCTACAGATGTGATGTCAAATCTCTGCTGGTTGGTCATAAAGAAGCTTTAAGCCTTTGGCCATAGTTATTGAGGAAATTGCATCAGTACGGAAAATGACCACTATGAGCAATAATCATCAGTTCTTCCGTGTGCAGGCTGTCATGTACCCATTAAGTTACATGGCTTAAACAGTCTCAGCTGTTAAACAGTGAAGTCTAAATAAATACCTAAATACAATGTAAAAAGGAAAAAAAAAAAAAACTTTATCCCCTATCAGTTAAATTGTAGAGTAGTTTACAGCTTGTATCCATAAGTATAAAATCAGTACATGTGAATGAGCACTTTTTTTTTTTTTACACAGACTTTCTTAAATAATAAATAAATGTGTTAATTAAGCAGAATGTATTAACTGTAATGTACAATATACAGAAAAAAAGAATGGAAAAGGATTGGCCAGCTGCATTTTAACAGTTATGTTGCAACAGCATCTGATTTGGGAGCTGAAAGCACCAATTGCTTAAGTTTAGAAAGTGAGATATTTTTCAGTTTTGCCTCATAAATGATTTCAGCTGCTCAAAAATTCAGAGGTCTCCGGAGTTTATTTTTAATCTTTTATACTCCACCAAATGTTTTAAATGGCTGTGTAGCCAATGACACTGTGAGCAGCTTTAGTGTTTTAATGCAGAGGAGTCATGATGTGCATTCTGTTTTGTTTTTCAAACATTTTTCTTACTTTTTGGTTTCAACATCACAAGCATTAATATTCATACTTGAATGAATGAATGAAAAAAAAAAAGAAACTTACATTTTTGTTACAACATATTCTGTTTTTATTTAAAGATATTACATTAAATACAAAGTTTAAATTATTTACACATGTGGAAAAATTGTTGGTATTAATGAAAGAAAAACTCACAGAAATAACTTGAATCTGACAAAATTAATAATAAATAAAAATTCTATGAAATTTAACCAATGAAACCACTCATAAAACAGGCCTGGACAAAATTGTGGTATTCTTAAAAAAGACTGAAAATAATGTTGCCAAAGCAACATGTTAACCTAAAGTGTGTCCACTAATTAGCATCACCGGTGTCTACAATCTTGTAATGGCTTAGTGGGCCATGGGGCTACAGGTAGTCACTGTGCTGTGTACTTCACTCAACATGGACCAGAGGAGGCAAAGGAAAGAGTTGTCTCAGGACATTAAAAAAAATTGTAGACAAGCATTTTAAAAGTAAAGGCTACATATTCAGAAATCTAGGATCCATGGGACTGTAGCCAACTTCCCTGGATGTGGCTGCAGGAGGAAAAGTGATGACAAAACAAAGAGACTGATAGTTTGAATGGTGACAAAAGAGCTCAGAAAGACTAAAGAGATTAAAGGTGAACTTATAGCTCAAGGAACATCAGTGTCGGATCACACCATCCGTTGTTGTTTGAGCCAAAGTGACTTAATGGAAGACAACCAAGGAGGAAATCATTGTTAAAAAAATGTCATAGTCATGTGTCTTGAAACAGGACAATGACCCAAAACACACAGCTAAAAACACCCAAAAATGGCTAAGAGGGAGACATCTGACTTCTAAAGTGGCCTTCTATGAGCTCTGACCTAAATCATACTGGATATCTTTGCAAGGAGCTAAAACATGTCGTCAGGGAAAGGCTTCCTTCAAACCTGAGACAACTGGAGCAGTTTGCTCATGACAAGTGGGCCAAAATACCCTCTGAGAGGTCCAGCAGTCTCAATGACAGTTACAGGAAATGTTTGATTGCAGGAATCGCTTCAAAACGTTGTGCAACAAAATATTAAGTTAAGGGTAACACCATTTCTGTCCAGGCCTGTTTCATGAGTTTATTTTTTTTTATACAGTTCTGTTAAAGCTTGGTTGAAAAGCAATGTCTGACTTACATGTGTTAAATTTCAAAGAATTTTTATTAAACCTTGATTACAACAGTGTTTGGATCCTACGGCGCCTGTAAAGGGACAATGAAGAGAAAAAAAAACCAAAAGGGGATTTCATATGAGCACAATAAAGTATTTCATGCTAAGTAAATACCTGGTATGCATTAGAAAGTATGTTGTATTATCCCTTTAGAGACTCAGTAGGCTTCTACCTTAAGCAATGTGAAATTTTACATAAAACTATATTAACAGAAATATGTAATGATGTGAAGGAATATAACAAAAACCCAGGACTTTTGGCCGTCAGAATGGCATAATGGATAAGAATAGGAAAATGGTCTTCTCTTGAAGGTCCAGAAACTGGCTTCATGCCCAGATTGTTTTCTAAAAGAATGGATGCTGCACAGTGGTAAATGTAGCTCTGTTTCAGCCCAACGGTTGTCATAACATTCAGCAGGAGCCTATATTTCTCACAAAATAGTAAAATGTATCATTTTCTACACCAGATATACTCAGTGGATAAAATCTGAGATTTGAAAAACCCTTATGGCTTAATATAAAAATATATACATGATAAAGAACAATTATTTGGAGAAAGTTGCAGATAAAAGCATAAGAATAAATCTGTTTGTTTTCTGTGGCAAAAATTGCTGAGAAAAGGCAGTAAACTAAAGTTGCAATGTGAGAATGTTGTCTAATCGATATCCTCTAGCTTGCAAGATAAATTCCTGTCAAAATCTAAATATTCAGCTAAACACAGGAAGAGCTGATCAAGTGTCAGTGATAATACATGCTAACCTAATGTTACATTAACACAACAAGTATGTCAGTGACAGCATGTGTATCTGACCTGCATTGCATAAACATCAGATACACACAAAAAAACTGAGTATCTAGTTTAGAAATGTATGTCTTGTTTCTAAGAGTAACATTTATTTTTATTGGATATAACAATGTTTCCAAACCTCTGTATGTTGGGACAGATGAGACCTGCCAGATGAGACAGTGGGAACAGCTGAACCCTGCAACTCGCTTGGACCTGATCCAGATAAGGATGCTCCACTGTAATCAGGCCCCAGAGGTAATCTAAACAGGACATTAGCCGCTTTGCTGCTTCTCTGCAGCATCTGGGCAGCTCTGTCATCTACGAGGATGGCCTCACATCTCTCTTCTTCCAATGTTTTTCCACCATGTTTGTTTCCCTTTTCCAAAGTATTGCTAAATATTACATCTAGCTACGTCAGATGTGTTCTCAGGAACCATGGATCAATTTTGGTGGTCATTTCCCATTGATTTATCTCACCATTCTGGTGCTGCTTCTATGATTAAAAAAAAAAAGAAAACAAGAATGTTTTCTGGATTATTTTGCCCTGACACTGCTCTAGTGATTTATCAGTGTCATCATGATTCTGGTGATTCATCAAGGACCTCTGTCAGAGTGCAAGCAGAAGATTGCAAGACGGTCAGCTTAAAAGTTTTTGTGGTTTCAGCAGCAACAAACCTTTTTAGGAAGAAAATGTAGCTTCATTTGAAATTGACTTTCCTAACTCAACGAAGCACCCTAAAGGTTGCTTGATCAATCAAGTGTTCTGACACACTAAGTAGTTTTGAACTCTTTTGAAGCAGGACACTGAAATCATGTAGTAATTGCATCAGTGATCGAAACAGCAGAAGAATGAACCAAAACATTGTAACTGTGGCTCTGCCTTGCTTCTCTTATGATTTTATGTATTCAAACAACAAAAATCAGAACTTTACGTGGACACTCTCATGTCCTGACATAGTTAACACCGACAATTGGAACAGTTCCATTGTATTACAATCTCTAAACACCACTTCTTTTTTAAAATGAAGAAGTACAAAATCGTAACAAAAGCTAGGATGTTTGCAGAAAACTAGCATTATTGTTTTATTTTTTTAATGGGACCAAAGTAAGAGAAGAGAATTTGACACAAAGTCAACAGAATTTAGGCTTCTTGTCCAATAATAATAATAGTAATATTAAAAAGCTCCATTATGAATAAACTCAAATATAAATGAAAATGTGACTGTAAAATGACTTTCTTTCATCTTTCAAACTACTTAAGGCAATATCGTTCACTTAAATTTTTTACCAGTTCTTTTTTCTAATTTATTTCATTTTCCCAGCAAAGACTTATGTCGGTATCAGCAACCATATAATGTCAAAACATTCTAAACAATTGCATGTAAGTGATCAGTATAATTTACAGAGGTTACGCATACATAAAACATGGTGCCGTGGCCATGTTCTTCAGATGCCTGTTGTGTGGTGTTCACTTGCAGAAAATAAAAAAACAGAAATAAAATGGCCCGAGTATCACAGTGTGCAGCTGCCTTTAGTTCATTGCAAACTAGACTCTTTACAGGCAACCCAGTGGTGCAGCGGTTAGTGCTGTCATCTCCCAGCAAGAAAGTGGATTACACTGGCTTTCTGTGTGGAGTTTAGATATTCTCCCCTTGTTTTACGCCTTTTCTTTACCACATTCATGTATTAATCCATCACCCTAACTGACTGCAGGTACCAGTGTGTGAGTACGTGGTTGTCTGTGCAGATTTAAGAAGCCGAGCGAAAACATGGATCCATGTTGTTGTTCTTATTTCAGTTCTACGCAGTGTGTATTCACAGCCCAGGTTGCAAACACGATGTTGGCGTGCAACGCGGCCCGTGGACAAAGAACAGTAGCTGTCATCCCCTAAATCTGTCAAAACAACCACCATCTTCAAAACAACTCAGTCACTCTCATAGATAACTGAGAAGAATAAACAGCTATGAATGTTGTCTCCTGAAATATTTATAGCTGGTGCAGCTCGAGCTGTGAGTTTTGCAGTGCTCCCTGACAGATCCTTAATGTTTCCACGTCTGTCAACATTAGAGTGCGAAAGAAACTGCTGCTGTCATCTGCATCAATGCCAACCTGCTCTCTCAGGAGACCCAGTGCAAGCTTTTCACACTAATAAAGACTTTCTGAGGGCAAATATGATAAACTGAGCGGTGCAGGTACAGTATGCTGGGAATGCTTGTGCACTCTGAGCGAGACAAATCGTTCTGCAGAATAACATTCAGCCTGATCATGCAGAGGATGCTGCTGTAATACACTGTGAAATTGATTCCATGAAGTGAATCATGATCTAATCTTATCTACTAAACAAGGTGGCTTGTTCTGTGGATAAAACACCGACATAGAAGTGAACCACAAAATGTGCAATCTCATCCCTGAATCACAAAACTCTCAAAAGTTACTGTTGCTCATAAAAGTCAAACGAATCCACTAAATACTCTTTGTAAAGCAAACAACTGAGTGGACAAGGTTCTGCTTCCTTCACTGGATTTGACTCTTTTGTCTTTAAAAATGTTCTCTAGGAGCCTATCATCATCAAATATCATCAAATTATGCTCATTTTACTTTCCAGCGGTCTGAATCATCAAATGACTAATTCACAACAAAATTATGTCTCATCATAAACAGTCAGGTTTGTGTTTTTCTCCCACTGAGCTGTGATCACATTGGTGACTCACTCACTCGCCGTTCCACGAAGGAATATCACAAAATAACCCAATTCTGCACAAACTTAGTAATAAACAGTATTTCTCCTCCCATGTGCAGACTTTTAACTTCATATCAGTGCAGAAGAAACATTCATCACTATTACATGAGACCTCGGTGACCCACGCTGTCAGAAGGCGATGACATTTGAGCGATGCCGTACTTATCCAGCTGTTCAAAGCCTCGCTGTTCTCCATTTTTCATGTTGGAACAAGTGGAAGGAGAGTGTCAGTTGTGGGTGTGAACTCAGGTCAGTCAGGTCATCGCAGCCAAGAACCTGCTGTTCCTGCTGTCTATCTATGGTTTCACTGAAATTTCAGCTTCATTTGGAAGTAAAAACAAAACAAAAACAAGCTGAGGGTGCAGCTCATAAACAAACTCCTAGACTACATCAGAATCAGAATCAGAATCAGAATAAATTTTATTGCCATTGTCAGTGAGTTACAAAATTCACAAACTAGGAACTTGCTTCGATGCTAATGTGCAACATATAACATTAATAAAGTAATAGTATATTAGCTATGATAAAAAATACTTTAAAAATGTAATATAAAATAAAAGGGCATGCAAAGGAAATATGTATACAAAAAAAAAAAAAAGAATAAAAATATATACAGCAATCGAAACAATCGAAGCAATAGTGCAATTGTCAGTGCAAGTAGAAAGATGATACTAGTATGAGAAATAAAGTGACAGGTGTAAAGTGACCATGTGATGAAACCAGTGTTTTATAAAGTGTTCATGAGTCCAACGGCAGAGGGAAAGAAACTGTTCTTGTGGCGTGAGGTTCTGGTCCGGATGGACCGTAGCCTCCTGCCCGAGGGGGGTGGTTCAAAAAGTCTGTGTCCAGGGTGAGAAGGGTCAGCTGCTATCCGACCTGCACGCCCCCGAGTCCTGGAGACGTACAGGTCCTGGAGAGATGGAAGGCTGCAGCCAATCACCTTCTCAGCAGAGCGCACAATGCGCCGCAGTCTGTGTCTGTCCCTGACCGTGGCTCCAGCGCACCACACGGTGATGGAGGAGGTGAGGATGGACTCAATGATGGCCGTGTAGAACTGCACCATCATCTGGGCCGGCAGCTTGGCTTTCTTCAGCTGCCGAAGAAAGTACATCCTCTGCTGGGCCTTTTTGATCAGGGAGCTGATGGACGGCTCCCACTTCAGGTCCTGTGTGATGGTGGTGCCGAGGAAGCGGATGGAGTCCACAGTGGTGATGGGGGAGTCTGTCAGGGCGAGGGGGGGAGAGGGAGCTGTGACTTTACTGAAGTCCACGATCATCTCCACTGTCTTCTGAGCGTTGAGCTCCAGGTTGTTGCTGCTGCACCAGGACACCAGCCGGTCTACCTCCCTCCTGTAGACAGACTCATCACCGTCAGAGATGAGCCCGATGAGGGTGGTATCATCCGCAAACTTGATCAGTTTAACAGAGTCATGGCTGGAGGTGCAGCAGTTGGTGTACAGGGAGAAGAGAAGGGGAGAAAGTACACAGCCCTGTGGAGATCCTGTGCTGATAGTCCGAGTAGTGGAGACATTCTTCCCCAGCCACACGCTCTGCCTCCGGTCCGTCAGGAAGTCAGTGATCCACCTGCAGGTAGAGTCGGGCACGTTGAGCTGGGAGAGCTTGTCCTGGAGCAGAGCAGGGAGGATGGTGTTGAATGCAGAGCTGAAGTCCACAAACAGGATCCTAGCGTAGGTTCCCGGGGAGTCCAGATGCTGCAGGATGAAGTGAAGGGCTAGGTTGATGGCATCGTCTACAGACCTGTTGGCTCTGTAGGCGAACTGCAGAGGGTCCAGGAGGGGGGAGGTGAAGGACTTGAGATGAGGGAGGACCAGGCGCTCAAATGACTTCATGACTACAGACGTCAACGCCACAGGCCTGTAGTCATTAAGTCCAGTGATACGGGGCTTCTTGGGGACAGGGACGATGGTGGACAGCTTGAAGCAGGCTGGAACATGGCAGGACTCCAGGGAGATGTTAAAAATGTCCGTGAAGACCGGAGACAGTTCGCCTGCACAGTGTCTCAGGGTGGCGGGGGAGACACCATCTGGGCCCGGAGCTTTCCGTGGGTTTTGCTTACCGAAAAGCTTGAGCACATCCTCTTCTGTCACCGAGAAGGCAGTGGAGGGGGAGGGGTGGTCAGAGGGGATTGTACTATCCACAGTGGTGAAGGTGGTGGGGGAGGGGTGTGGCTCCGGAGTGGCTGAAGAGACTTGTGCAGTGAGGGGGGTGGAGGAGGGGTGTGAAACTTCAAACCTGGCATAAAAGGTGTTAAGATTTTCAGCCAGTTGTAAGTCATCAGCAGCAAGTTGGGCTCTAGGCTTGTAGTTTGTGATTTGCCTGAGCCCTCTCCAGACAGAGACGGTGTCATTGTCAGAGAACTGCTCCTTCAGACGTTTGTTGTACCGAGATCTCGCCTGCTCCACCTCTCTTGAGAACTGGTACTTAGCGCCCTTGTAGCTCTGTCTGTCATTGGCTCTGTAGGCTGCTTCTTTCTCCCTCCTCAGCTGTCTCAGTCTGGGCGTGAACCAGGGCTTGTCATTGTTAAAAGTAACATCGTGACTGACACAGCAAGAAACAGCTCACTACAAAGTTGTAAAACAAAAGCCTAATTTGATATGAATATGATTTTAAATATGATTCTTCATTTTGAAATTAAGATTATTTCTTTAATTAAGTCTTTTTAAACAACTAAATGAGTGGTGTATCATTAACCAGACTTAACCTGACAGCAGCACGACTGCAGTCAAGGATGTTTGCTTCTGCCATTTATCAAAGTGGCACAAATTACCATCTAGGCAGGTGGACAACCTCAGTTGTATCCATGACTATGAAACTGTCTGACCACCTTTGCTATATGAAGGCAACCAAGGTGGCAGGAGGAATTTGTGTTACTGGCCAGTGAGCTGATGGTGGTGACATATTTAAACAGGCAAGAACCAACTTGAACTCTTTCTCCTGACATCAATTACATGCCGGATTAACTGCTCATGTGACTTCTGGAGGTATGTGTCCCAAGGCACAGTGGTGTATTGCATTATAGTTGGATGCTTTTTGTTTTGGTCTTGCTCTTTGCTTTTTTGTTTGGTCTTGTGTTGATCCCCCAGTTGTTGCCATACGTATATTGCTGTGGTATGTAGTAGTAATGAAGAGAGCCAAGCTTTCTACACCACAGAAGAAATATTTGGACCATTGCAGATTAAAATATATACTGACATAGTTAACAGAATGGTCCCTTTTATATAATTATTTATCTTCTTTAACCAACTTTTTCTTCGAAGCTGTGACACATGTGTAGCCCACCAATAACCTTATCCTGGTATGGGCCCTGAGCTCTTTGAATATCTAACTAGGATGTGTATTGTAAGGTAGCAAACACTGATTCTGATCACTCTCAGAAAAATAATTAGCAAACAAGACACATATGAACTTATAAACTGGAACTTGTATTTCCTCAATAGTTAAATGCAGAAAAAAAAAATTCACAGTGTCACTTTTCAGTATCAGTTCAAACTTAAATGCAATACTAAATAAACTTAGTCAAGTGGGCCCACTCACCAAACACACCTATTCAAGCCGGCATATGATTATTTAAACAACAAAAAAAATAAATAGGTGCAGGCCTGAAGCGCAGCTCGGGAGCGGTGCAGCCCAAAACTTTGAGGCTGGTTGAACATAAAATAAAATAAATGCAGTACCTTTAGTGTTTGAAGAAACCTTGGCAGCTTGTAGCCGAGAAGAAACTGTAAGTGAGTGAAGCTGGGTTCTTCCGATCTCCAGATCACCGAAAATGCAGCAACTCGTGGCTTTCTCTGTGCAGAATCTGTTCTCCAGTTTGTTTCTGGTCGTGCTGACAGTTGCAGGATTTTCCAAGCGTCCACTTCGTAAGCGTTTAATAATGCCCGATGAAAGCTGGGTTAGCTTCTGGCGGCTAATTCCTTAGGCTAATTCCCCACGCTGGACTAGCGTCGGCTAGCACCCACTGCAGCTTGCTAAATTGAAACAAACTTGAACAACTCAAATAACTTCGGGTAGAAGTCTGATCAGCTGTCCAAGCATAGTTCCAGTGCCACACTGATGACTTACGACGAGAAAGTCCATAACACTGACTACCACAGCTTGCACAAGCGTTCCGACAGGTTTTATCCTGAAAAAATGTCCCACGAGCGTCCGCTTCGTCCCCACACACTTTTTCACCCATCAACAACCCGCAAAAAGCGTCACACACTCAGTACTTCCTGTTACAAAGGCTTTCAAAGTAAAACAGCATACATTGTCATAAACTTTCAAAATAAAACAAATATATTCAAAATCAGGAACTTTAATTCCGTTTTTAGGTAATTTAACATATTTACAGTTTTTAATCATGCACGCATGACAATTTGAATACTTTAACCCAATGCTTTAAACTCTGCACTGTTTATTTTAACAACATAATTTAGAATTTACTATGAAACAGCACAGAATTTTGTGCCTGGTTACACCCTCCCCCCTCTAAACACCTGATGTCCTCATCAGACCTAATGAACTTCATCAACATGGGTATGTGAATGGTGTAGTACAAATGTCTACAACTAAGGTTTTTCAATTTTTATGACAACACCTCTGTGTACAATAGTAAGAGGTTGCTCACTAGCTTTACCCAGCTCATCATATGTAAGTCTGACAACAGGTTTGACTGTCCTTTTGGGTCTACTATGTAATGGACTCACTCTTTTAGTACAACTCTGAAGTTGTGGTCTGTCATCATCACTGGATACAGGCTCTGGCTGTGATTCAGCCTCAGAAGCAGTATCAGGGGCATGGTCTTCCTCAAGAGGGCTGTCTCCTTCTGAGGGAGGGTCATTCCAAGGACTGAGTATTCTGATCTGCTCTGGTATCTCCAAAGTACGCTTTTTTTTTTCAGTTTGGATCATCCTTTCTAAATAGGTGCTGCAAGGTCTCTGTGGCCACTCACACTCAAAATCAGAGGACCCAGTCAACATATCAGATTCTGGAGGATTTGAATGCTCTTTACTAACCTTACGAGGCCTGTTTTCAGTCTGCGCTCTACCAGCTGGCCTGGCTTGGGCATTTTCTGCATGCTCTAACAGCGGAATGCGCACCAAGTCTCCGATTGGCAAAAGATTGTCCCTGTGCAATGTTTTCAGCTTGCCTTTGCTGTTCTGGGGTTTGACTTTGTATACAGGTAAATTGGGCATCTTCTGTATCACTACATAGAGAATGTCACTCCAGCAATTCTCCAGTTTGTGCTTCCCTTTTTTCCCAAGATTTTTTAGTAACACCCGATCCCCTGGTTCTAGGTTGTGAAACCCAAGTCTCTTGTCATATGTTTTCTTATTGCGCAGGTGCAATCTGTTCGAGGCCTCTGAAGCCATTTGGTAAGCTCTCTGCAGGCCCTCTTTTAACTTAGCAACATAGGAAGAGTGCTGCCTTTCTCCATTTTCATCAGAGTTTGTCCCAAAACACATCCAGTGGAAGTCGAGCCTCCCTTCCAAACATTAGGAAATATGGAGAATTTCCAGTAGCATCACATTTAGTGCTATTGTACGCATGCACAAGATGTGTCACATGCTGACTCCATTGCCTTTTCTTATCTTGACTCAGGGTACCCAACATTGACAATAAAGTTTGGTTGAACCTTTCTGGTTGTGGATCACCTGTGGGTGATACGGAGTGGTACGTGATTTCCATATACCTAGGAGTTTCAGCAGTTCTTTGATGAGTCGAGACTCAAAGTCTCTTCCCTGATCAGAATGAATGCGGGCTGGTAGGCCATAATGTATGAAATACTTCTCCACTAATACTCTGGCAACTGTGAGTGCTTTTTGGTTTTTAGTGGGAAAGGCTTGGGCATATCTTGTGAAATGGTCAGTTATAACTAACACATTACTTATGCCTTTTGAGTCAGGCTCCATGGAAAGAAAATCAATACAAACCAGGTCCATAGGCCCAGTGCTTACTATCTGGTGCAGAGGTGCAACTTTAGGAGATGGTGTTTTCCTTACTGTGCACTCCCCACAGTTTTTGATATACTGTTCCACATGAACAGCCATTTTTGGCCAGAAGAACCTGCTTCTAAGCATATCAGTGGTTCTTTCTGTCCCTAAATGACCTAAGTCATCATGTACGGACCGCAAAACCACAGCTCTGAATACTGCAGGTAGAACGAGCTGGTGGGTCTTCTCGCCAGCACGGTTTGTACTCACACGATGCAGAAGGCTGTCTCTCATGACCAGCTTCCCTATTTCTCTTTTAAGAGTTTTCATTTCTGCACAAGGCTGCACATTGCTGGGCCATTTTCCACATTGCAGTGCTTTAATGGTTGGTCCTACCAGAGAGTCCTGATTTTGGGCTGTAATCAGTTCCTGTCTGGACATCTGTCCTAGCATGTTAAGCTGCAGACGTGTAGGGAAAGAATACACGTCAGGAATACAGTCAGGAGGAGCCACAAGCTGCTCTGCGTACCTAGGAGAGTCTACAGAGGAGCCAAGGTTACCAACCCACTGACAAATAGATCTTACTCCATCCTCCGAGATACATTGCCATTCAGTCTCGGTTTCTCTGGACTCCATATGGGATAAAAGGTCTGCATCAATGTTGTTCCTACCAGGCCTGTAAAGAATATCAAAGTCATATACAGATAAATCTGAAAGCCAACGATGCCCTGTTGCATTGAGCTTTGCTGAGGTTAGAACATACGTCAGGGGATTGTTGTCAGTGCGTACTGTAAAACGAGCCCCATAAAGGTAGTCATGAAATTTTTCAACAATCACCCACTTAAGTGACAGGAACTCCAGTTGGTGAATGGGATAGTTCCTTTCAGAGGGACTCAATTTGCGACTGGCAAATGCTACTGGTCGCAGTCCCACTGCATGTTCTTGATATAAGAGCCCCCAATCCACTCAATTTTTTTTCGAGATGCTTCATATTCTTCCTCTGTACGAACTTCATGCAACAGGTCAAGAAACAGCACAGAATTTTGTGCCTGGTTACACATGTTTACTAGTCGCATAAAGTCCTTCAGCCCTCTAGAGAATGACGGGCCACCAGGGAAGTGCCATACTGAAGAAGGCACTGGATGATACCAGCAAGGCCTGTAATATGTTTGTATGTGTGTGTGTGTGTGTGTGTGTGTCTATATATATATAATTATATTCTCCCCAAATGAACCACAATTGAAAAATAAGATTTGACTGTTGTTTTTCCCTTCACAAACAGCTGCAGACTCCGCAGGCTGTCTAACTTAATGTGGAGACTACTGTGGAAAAGGCAAACTTTCATTTTAGTTGTATGTATTTGTTGTTGCACCAGTTTCTTTGTAAAATGACCTTTTTTTCCCCCTCCTTTCTATAGGACCACAAGATGATTCATGACTGGAGGAAAGTGGCACAGTGGTTTGGGGAAATAATAATCTTTTTTTTGACAAGGTGAAGTTGCTTGTTGTCTCGATGTGGGGGAGGGAAATGTGTCAAAAACAGCAGGGCTCTTTAAAAATCTCTGAAAAAAAAAAAAAAAGGACGGCAGTGTCAGTTCTGATGAGCTTGAAAAAGAATCAATCATTGAGCCTTTTTAAGTTTGTTATTAATAAAATTAAGCACCTCTTGACTTTTATGTTTAATTATTTTGTATTTTATTTAATACAGTTTTGAATAATTCTGTGTTTATAGCATGATGAACACTAAATAAAAATTGATATTTGATGCACCACAGTGATACATAAAAATAAAAAAAGAGGTGGCTTAATATGGGGTGAAAAAAGTATGCAAAACAATAAAACTCAGGTAAAATGAATCCAGTATTTCTGTATAGTATAAAAAAGACACACTACAGAACTTGTACCATTTTCCCCATCACGCACCGCCTATCAACAGTTAGCATCCATCTTTCATCTTATCTGACCTGTTAGCTCTCTCCAGCCAGCAAAAGACAATCTTACGATGAGTCTTGTTTTGTCCTTTTCTCTTCTTTCTTGTTTTTGCTGAATCAGCGACGTTGCATGTTTAAAACAGCCAGTTTCTTATTATACCATGAAGAGAAATGTCAAGTTGTGACCCAGATTTAAAAGTTGCTGTTTCTCAGCCTCGGGACGCTACTGAGTACCTGCGGCTCACTGTCTCACTGAATAAGTCCAGGACGTGGAGTTTTAAGGTCTAAAAGTTACGTAATGTGTTTGTAATGGTTTCTCTATTAGATGCAGGGTTTAACTCTAAAACACATGTAGTGCTGGGGTTTATGACAAAAAGCTAATTAAAATAAACATTGTTTTTATGGTTTTTACTTACCTTTGTGGAGCAAGTTATTTTAAATCTCAACTAAATTTTAAGATCTGACAATGAACAAAATAAAAACAAAAATAAAACAAAGTGAAATGACTGAAATGTTCTTCATAGTATAGAATATCCAGCTATAAAATCTTACACATTAGTGGGTCTGTTCTATGTTGTTATCAGTATTGTCAATATTCAAATCAGCTGATATGTTAACAAGCAAAATCCTTTTCAAAGGCAAAAATAAATGTATATTTTGTATGAGAAGGATGGAAAACTGTTTGCTTGCTTGATCTATGAGCTGAATGTTATGAGCTGAAAGTGTGATCATGATGGCAAGACAAGTGTTATAAGACACAGTCGACGGATTTGTTGATGCATTTAACTTTTAAAAATCTTCACTATAGCTCAAAATGCAATTTTGTTTGGAAATGTTATTTTTTATTGCATATGATAGAGGAGACCTGAGAGTGGAGCCTGCACCAGGAGTGACTCCATAGTCTTATAATAGACCTGAATACCTTCTGTGAAATTAGGTTAATCCCTGAGTTACAGTCCCAGAGTAGGTTGTTCAAGGTTTTGTTTTTTGTTTTTTTTTTATATACCAAAGTTCACATACCCTCCACATCCCACAACAACAACAATAACAAACCCGATTAGAAAGCAAATCATCTGCGTGACTGATCACATCAGGAAGTCTGAACTGATAGGGTGCCTACAAGAGCTTTACTTTTGGGAAATTCTTACTTACTTGCGGTATAGCTCGATCACAAACCGATAATGTGCAACCTCATACAAAGAACTTTTTTTATTTAATTAAAAAAGTGTAAAAATGGACAAATCTACACTGTGAATGGTGGTAGTGTCCCATCACTGCAAGAATTTCAACAACTGGAATCTGTTTTTTAAGTGCTGAGTCGCTCCACTGAACTTTGGCAGATTTTTCTAAGTGGTGCTGCCCCTAATAATGGCTAATGCAGCATTCTATTCTATTCTACAGTCATTTAGCAGACACTTTTATCCAAAACGACTTATGTATGAGTGAGAACAACACAAGCACAAAATCAAACAGTTTTTTTTTTTGTTTGTTTGTTTGTTTACTCCCTTCCCACCATATAATGTCACCTATGTTACAATACGAAGAATTAATATCATAAAGTTTGTTGCAAAGAACTGGGCTAAGTTCTCCAACTTTCCAATAAATACAGCTATACTAAGTGTTGAAGTGCTCCTCGAAGAGCTGAGTCTCCAGCTTGCTCTTAAAAGTAGACAGGGACTCTGCAGAGCGGACAGAGTTTGGGAGATCATTCAAAGCAAGCATCCTCTTGCTTTCAGTCTTTTAAGATACATTTAAGTATAAACACATTCTTGATTAGGTTGAGCAAAAAATATAGTTCTACTGATTTAAATACAGACTTGACCATGGCTTCTGTCCTACAACTAATCTACATACAGATTTAAGTTCTAACAAACCCACTTTAAAAAGTCTGAATAAGCAAGCCATGATTAACTGACCCACATGATGGTTTACTTTGGCACAACTGACTCTTTATCTCTCCACTAACAAACTCAGAATGTTGACACTTTGTCCGCTGCCAGAAAGTGACACAAATATTTAATCCAAGCATTTTTCCCATGAAAGAACTCCACACAGTTCGCTCCATTATAGCTGTTAAAGCTGATCTGAGTTTAGTCACACAGCACCTCATCATACATTTCACCATCACTTGTGGAGCAGCTCATCTGGCAGAACGGTTATCTTCAACTCAGAAGGCCAGCAGCGTGATCTCCAATATGTCTGCATATCAAAGTTCCTCAGGCAAATACACTGAATTCCACTTTTCTCCTAGCATCTTCACATGTGTAGAAAAGAATTGTGGCATATGGCATATAGAGCGCACAGATTTAAAAAGAGCTGTTTGTGGAAATGGGTAAATAAGAAATGTATATAAAAAGCATCTTGCAGATGCGAGAAAGAGGGTTTACATAAGTGTGGACCATTTATCATGAGAGGACTGAGAGCACTGCTCATTTGGAAACTGCAATTTTGTCTAACACATACATTTATTTTTGCCTTTTTCTGACTGAAAAAAAGCTTGTGTTGCATGAACTTGTCAACGACAAAGCAAACCAAGTTTGATTTAGTTATTCAGTCAACAAATGGCTTGTGGATGAGGGTCAATTAATTCTTAAAGCAACCATCATAGTAAACCTACTGGTACAACATGAGTTTTCCAAATTCTCGAAGCTGCAGGTTCTTAAAAGATATGTCCACACATTTCATTTACATTAATTTATCTAGATCCCCACTAGGACCTGAAACATCAGGTGCTGTTCTTCCTGAGGTCTCCTTAATATTGCAATAGCAACAAAAACCAAACAAATAGTTCTCTTATAGAAGATGTTATGCAGTATTATCTAGACTCCTGTTATCATATGTGATTCATAAACAAACAAAAAAAAGTTTCTTTTGAAAACATTTTATATTTTTTTCTAAACACTGAAATCCTGACTATTGATGGCAAGCAACCATGGCCTGAATAAAGAAAAAAACTGCTCCTTGAAACCAAGTTGTTCTGCCGAAAGGTAGAACACACCTCATTTAACTGGTTTGTCTTGTCCAATAATTATGTTGATCGGCAAATAAAGTACATTTCCTGTAAATAAATTCAGAAACTTTTTCTTGCTATAATTCTGCAATAAATGATAACAAAAATATATAGTCATCCATCTGTTGTCTCAGCTGCTTGTTCCAATTAACCATTTAAGGTCCTTGTCTAGGGCTGCGTGGTGGTTAGCACTGTGGCCTCACATCAAGAAGGTTGCTGGTTCAATCCTTGGCTGGGGCAAGGTTTGGATGGTGGCCTTTCATTGTGGCGTTTGCATGTTCTCCCCGTGTGTGTGTGGGTTCTCTCCGGGTACTCCGGCTTCCTCCCACCATCCAAAGACATGCATGTTAGGTTAATTGGTTACTCTAAATTGCCCATAGGAGTGAGTGTGAGCGTGAGTGGTTGTTTGTCTGTGTGGCCCTGCGATGGACTGGCGAGCTGTCCAGGGTGTACCCTGCCTTTCGCCCCAAGACTGCTAGGATAGGCTCCAGCTTCCCCGCGACCCTGAATTGGATTAAGTGGTTTGGAAAATGAATGAATGAAAGCATGAAAGGTCCTGGTCTATCATTCGGTAAAGGCAAATTTGCAGTGACTTTGATGAATTTCGTGTAAAAAAATTGTGGAAATAAAGCTGCCTGCCCCATCTCTACCAAATGGTTTGAGTTGGAAAACCCAAACTAAGTGTTTGTTATAACACTACTGCTTCAAATTTGAACTATTTCACCATTGTTATCTTAATAACTTTTTATTTTAAACATCTCAACTGTTATTCTCTGCCCTTTTTGATTGTGTGATTGTTAGTTAAAGGTCACGAGGAAGCTTTGGGACCTATCACAGCAATCACTGGGATAGGCCCCAAGCACAGCCTTAACAGGTCACCAGTAGAAATAAATATTTCAATCTTCATTTCTCAGTTAACCATGCTAAATTATTATGTATTATAGTCACATATGTTCTGTATGGACAACCCAAAATAATTTGTGCTGCTTTATTCTGTGTGACTTGCATTTGTGTAGATTATTTTCATTAGTGCTTGACCGGACAATTGAATAATCTACGTAAGATTCTGCTAACCTTCATTATTCTTGAAAAATTGATTAACATGTCTAGAAAAACAGATTCTGTTTTTGTTCATTTGACATAATATCAGCAATACCCCAAAGTCTGTTCCTCAAAATGAAACAAAGATGCCAGTGATGTAGTGATGGCGCTCTGACAGCCATGGATCATTTCAATACAGTGTTAGATACTGAGTCAGACGGTTCCACATAATTGGCACTAAAAATCCCTTCAGACAGACCCCATTCTTCAGTTAATACTACATCAATGTATCGGCAATGCTCTTTGGCAACAATAGCTCATTCCAACAGAGTATTAGATATTGAGTCAAACGGTTCCACGTAATTGGCACTAAAAGCCCTCAAGACAGACCCTATTCTTTAGATATGCGTTTAATTGTCCAAAATGATTGCCGAGTGAGAGATCTCCGCACTTATCAAATTAATGGATTTGAAAAGTGGGACAGACGAGTGCTTAACGCTTATTTAAGTGGAATGGGTCATGCTAAAGGTAAGCTGTTTATCTCTCAAAGGGGGAGCATGGAGCAGAGGAGGAACATTTTATGGAAAGAATGAGAAAGTCACAAAAACAGTGTTATCCTCTAAAATTCATCATTTTATATAGATATGCCACATAAAATGGTGGCTAATGCTAAAAATGAAGATTCCCATGTTCACAACACACACCATGTTCACACACATATACACTATTTCAATAAGAGACTCTTCTCTTCTTTCCATAAAAAACGAACATTTCCTCATGTTTTATTTATGAAAGTAAAGGTAGTGTATGGCCACACATGGGCTATCATATTTCTCAGTGCTCATTTATAGCTCTCCTGCCTGAGCCTGGCTGGGCCCAGATAACAGTGAAACCGCCTGGAGGCCAGACACAACATCCCAAAGAGTAATGCAGGCCGTCAGAACACCCAGCAAGAAATATGGTAATGCAGGTCAACTCAAAACTCTTATCAAAATGCCATTCAGCACGGTGAATGAGCGGTGAGGACTGGCTGGCTTGACAACAGCAGAGACATCTCACATCCAAAGGGTGTTAAGTTGAAGCTTTACTGGTTTATTATAGGCAGGAAAATGAAGATATTTGTAGTATTTGGCTCATTCAGTACAAGTTTAGTCTGCCAGAGACCAGAGGCTGTTTTTATGAAAAAATATTGCCTTCCTCACTGGTTGGAAGAAATTAATGGATTTTAGCTATAGGCTGCAGTTTCTTTCCCAAGATGACTGCATGGCTGATGAACATAAAACTTCAAATCCACCTTGTTTAAGACAAGAGTGCCCAGCTCCAGTCCTCAAAAGTTTTCTGTGCATCTCTGCTTCAAAAAACTCAGTCATTGCATGTGTCTCAATCTAAGGTCTCCACACTTTAAAGTGCACAGACTGTGTAGGCTACGAAGTGTTTTACATCGTCTGCACACTCCGAAGTGCACTTACTTTCAGTAAAATGAGACAGACTATCTAGTGTACAAGAATTACACTGCGCCTCCGTCACCTAGCAACTACATATGCGAAGTTTATCTAATTACTGATCCCATTCTTCCACAAAAAACACAAAAATATTTTTTAAATGACAGAAAATGATACTAGTCATTTTAATTTTATTTATTCTCATTTACCTTTGTGATTAAATGACAAACATGAGGAGGAGGCAGACCAGATGAGCTCTCCTCTGGCTGACAGCTCATCCTGTTAAGCTGACGTTACATTCAGTGAAAGTTAGACGGATATACAGTCGTCCTTATATGTATTCATACCCTCCCATTAATGGAGAAAAACAGCTGCCTGTGAAATAAGCTGAAATTGACAAAAGTAATAATAAATGACAAATTTTATGAAAATCCTTACATTATTTTCTAATTCTGGTTCAATAGAATGATTTTTCTTTTTTTAAGCAATGATGTGCAGAGCCAGCGCAATGAAAACAGACACCCTGCAACGAATCAGAACCGAGTATTCACCTAGACTATAAATATATATGTATACATGGGGCGTCATGTCCAAGAGGTTTAATTTATTATGTGTGCATATCAACTTTTAAAAAATAAATGTATGCATCATGATTCTGACAGTCTGGTCAAATAAGATCAAAGAGCATCGAGGAGGAAATTTCATGCCTCCCTGTAGGTTGTTCATTGCAAATACAATATTTATTTGAGATTTTATTATCTTTTAAAATGACTATATGGATATAAAAACTGTAAAAGATTTTGCAGTGCAGCAGGTGCATCATGCATCAACTGTGTTTTCAGGAAACTATTACTCAGATTGAAAGTGAGGAGCAGAATGGAAGCAAATGTTACATTTACATGATAAAACCAAGAAAAAAACACAACTTTAAATGACTCTGTTAGATCAGCTTGGCTTGTTACATTTGCTTGGAGTCGCTGATTAGAACTGGCTATCCAACACAGAGTAGAGATGTTGAATTACAATGAGAGATTTTTTTTTTAATTTGGGCTTCAAATGCTGTAATTTTTTCTGTACTGGGCATTAGTGTGCTGCTGTAGGTGTGAATATGTACCTCTTTTTTTTTTTTTTTTTTTTTTATAAAGTTAAATAAATTTCTTGTACAACCCAGAGACATCCTTTTCCAAAATCCTTATATAAATCACAGGACTTTGGCCCTGGGGACTCAGGCTTCTCTAAAGTGTTAGACTGTTGTTTTTTCACAGATTCACCTTGGATACGGAGGATCAAAACCCTTGGGACTTTTGTCCAATCTCATTTCCTCCTCTTAGCCCTATTACTTGACCCCACACTTCCATTTTGCAGGGATACAATGCCTCTTTTCTTTTGGGGATCAAGGAGTTGCAGCCATCTAGACATCCACATGGTTACTACCGCCCTGTTAGCGGGGTTGGATGACCACATTCTTTTAACCAGAACAATTTATTTCTTGATCTTGCCTTGGCGTGAGGGACATGGGAAAAAAATTAGAGATAGGCCTTAGCTTTGACTGAAATGGTAATCTGTTTTCAATGTGCATGACACAGTAAATTCTTTAAAAAAAAAAACGTGGACAATTTGTAGTGTTGTTATGCCATTACTTACTGATGAATGAATGGATACTTATTTACGTCCGGTGTGAAATGCTACAGAACATCAATTTATAAATAGATAATTCACGAAACACTCTTGGACAGACCTTTGAATGTGAATATACTATGCACTTCTTACTCAGGTCATGTTTAAAAAATAGTTGTGTAAATTTATTTTATTTTTTTTCAATTCAGCAGGGAACATCAACCACCTAAAATGTAGATTTAGGTAAATAACAAATAATTAAAGGCGCAACCCCACTTGGACTGGCAGTTTTTGACGGCTGTACAGAATGACATGCTAAATGACACAACTATTTGAAATTTAGCTGAATTGAAAAGTCCACATTATTATTATGGGTGGGTAACTTTGAGTTATGGATATATGCTAGAGATGTCTGATATTATCGGCATACTGATATAATCGGCAAATATCGACAATAAAATGCAACATCAGAAATGATCAAAATAATTTTTTTCTTTTACTTTTTCAATGACAAACTTTTATACAACATGCTCATATTATATATCAAACTCTTCAGGTAAGTCTCTTTTACCTCAAAATGACAAAATATAAGTAATGTCATGTATAGTTTTCATGATATTTTTGTTTGTTTGGTACATTTCGCTACAATTCCACCTATTGGTATCGGTGGACATGGGTATAGAAAATTAAGAGTTGGACAAAATTGGTCAGCTGGATATCAGCAAAAAAGACAATAATGAATATCTCTAATATATGCATACGTTGGCCATCAAATGTTGCTTGGAAACATTCCTCATGAGTCAGGTCTAGTGCAACATTAACCACAAAATCATGCTTGACATAATGCATGGTTTCATTCAATTGCAGGCTTGTGCTGTGAGTGACCTCCTGTAACATGAAAGTCTATATACAGTCCAGGAGTCATTTCTGCTAAAGGAAGAACCTTACAAGACTAGTTTAAAAAAAAAAAAAAAACAGGAAAATCATTTAAGGCATCATCATAAGTGGACACAGCTTTAATACAAAAAACAAAATTTGCAGTGACAAGTACAACAAATGACTTTTTCAGGCATGAAAGGGAGGCTATCACTATAAACACTAACACATTATATATTTTTTTGTATTTCTCTCTGCTGCTTCCATGTGACCAAAACAAATGTACAACCTTTGATTTACCCCAGTTTTAATGTGAAGCAAATTGTTTTGGATTGCTGTATATTGATGTGTTTGTGTTTTTGTTTTGCATAGCTGAGTTGCCATCTGGCATGATGTGGCAAGATTGCATAATTCTCTTCTCAGGATGAATTTTTTGGTCTGACTTTTCCATTCATAACCTATTGTCATGCCACTTTCATCTGTACGGGGTCGAGTGAAGATGAAAATATGGATACTTATTCCACATGCAAACTCAATGCTTATGTTAATTCGAACCTCGCAGAGGCACCACACTTGATCGAATGAGGTCTTAAATTGACCGTCGGGGCTCTAATGTTCACCGGGGGGGCATTGGGTTGCCACATCAGGGCAAAAATTATGAATGGAATACATTGGCATTCAGAGCAACGTTGGCATGGGTGGTCACTTTTTACTTGACAGTTCAATTTCCATATTTTTCACATTTGAAAAGACCTTTTCAGTTCTCTAGAGGTAATCGCAAATGATGGGATTGGCAAGGACAACACTTCCTGTTAAGAGACCTCTGGTTGACCCTGAGAAGCAACTTGCAGATAGTTATGAATGATATTAGTTGTAGCACATTTGCATTCTGCCATTTTTGGTGCTGCAACTATGATTCAAGACAGCCACGAACCTCTTTCTAATATTAGGAAACATGTGTTAATGTGGATAACTTTGTTTGGAACGGTTGTCGTATGAATCTGTAACTCTCCAGGCAAATTTTTCACAGTGGGTTGTCCACTACTCATCTATCCTTGAAGAATTCTGTCTCTGAAGTTGTCGCTTACCCCTCAGTGTCACGGCTTTAATGGATACAAGGATTTGGTTTCCTCTTGCCCGATCCTATTTGGGTAGAAAACATCAACAGTGAGGCAGTGAGTGCAGACAGTAGCACTGATGCAAATAAAAACGAAACCAACCAATCTTTTCTTCCCTTTATTCTGTTCCTTTTCCCATAACAGCCAAATAACTTAATAAAAAAGCATTTGATACAGGAGAATATAAGAGAAAATGCAGCGAGGCTCAAAACTGTGAAACGGGGGTTTCAAACAGATTGTGGAAAACTATTTGTTTGAAATGTCGTCATGTTTTTGAACACTTAAACATTCGGGTACCTGGTTTATTTCTGTAATAGAATGCAAAGCTGAAACAAATGTTTTGTTTTGTTTTTTTTTTTAATTACACAAGCTCCCTCGTCTGACTTTGCCCCTGACATTTATTTATTTATTTATTTTTAAACTTGTCCTGTCCAGCATTAAAGCAAGCAGAATAATGGTCTGATTGCTGTGTTGTGCTGAGCAAATTGGTTTTTTCAAGAGGAGATTAATATATAAACACATCTTAAATAGTAAATTTAAGCATATTTTAGATGGTACAATACAATATTTAATACAATTTATTGTCCTTGTAGGGAAAGTTTTTCTGGACCTAAGTGCTGCTACTTTATCTAACTTCACAAAACCAAAACACAAACAACAAGCCAATGCAATATGCAAACCATCCATCCTTCCACATAGCAGAATTCATACATAATGTACAAACATACTGCAAAACACCAAAGTAGCTTATTTTTGCTTACACTGTAAAGGTCAACATATGAAATAAAGAGAAAACAATATATTTTTATAGTGTATGTTGGAGTATTAAACTAAATTTCACTATTCCTTTTTATGAATTACCATTTGCATGATAATGTGAGTTTTATCAAGAACTATTTAAAACAACATAACATGAATATAATACAGCATTTAAAAAACATTTGTGTCATGTTGAGTGATTGTTAATTTATTGTTGGTATAATTTGTAGTAATGACTTCAAAGTTGTCTTTTTTGTTGTTTTAGATTAACATTCAAAATATTTAAGTGAACACAAAATATCATCTGCATGTTTGAAATGCTTTGGATTGACATGTACGGCGGCGTGTTCCAGTTCCTGACAATATCCAGAATATTGGCACAGCCACTGGAAAGGAGTGGACCAATATTTGACAGGCCACAATCGACAACCTGAACAACTTGATGGAGATGTATAGCACTGTGGGGCAAATGGTAACCACACCAAATACTGACTGGTTTTCTGATACCCAAAGACCCCCCCCCCCCGAGTGTATCAAAACTGCACATTTTAGAGTGGCCTTTAATTGTTGCCAGCCTAAGGCACACGTGTTCAATAATCTAGGTGTCTAATCAGCATCTTTACATGCCACTAGGGCTGCAACGATTACTCGGGTAGCTCGAGTAACTCGAGTACAAAAATTGATCGAGGCAAATTATCTGGCTCGAGTCTCCACTTAATTAATATCACGTGGTGATATATTTTAATTTATGCATCGTCGCGGCATTCCCAGACCACTGCGCTGTTCGGAGGGACTACATCACTGTTTCAGTACCCGATTACAAAAGTACTGGATAGTTGCAGCTCTACATGCCACACCTGTGATGCTGGATGAATTATCTCAGCAGAGGAAAAATGCTGAGGAACACAGATTTAGACAGATTCGTAAACAATATTAAAAGGATTTGTGTATGTAGAAAAGTTTTAATCTTTAAGTGCAGCTCATGAGAAATGGGAGGAAACACGACAGTGTTGCGTTTATCTTTTAATTCAGTATATATATATATATATATATATATATATATAAAATACAAATTAAATATAATCTACTGTACCTGCGATGTTGTTGACACTGCTGGCTCTCTTCTGATATTCACAGCAATTTCAGAAGTTACCTTGTAAACAATATCATGCGCTGATGTTTGAGGCCGAAAAGTCTATCCAGTATGATTTTAATTCATTTGTTTCATTAAATCTGTTTCCAAAATTAAATTACAAATGACTACTAGCAAAATATCCTTTATAAAACCAATAGTTTACAAAGCGATCTAATCCAGACAGCCTGACAAGCACAGCTCCTCCCAAATCCCCGCTAGCAGTTTAACATGCATAGATACAACTACCAGGCTTCATTTGGTATAGTCACATGACATTGGTATGCTAAAACAACATATTACAACAGTGCTTGCAACACTTCTGGTTCATAAGATTGAGGTGAAGTCAAGCAGATGGGTTCAAGCATACCATCACTAGCTGACAGTGTGGATTAAATAAGTGGTGTTGAGGTCTCATTAGTTCATTCATCTATTCATTTTTTATGTTTTTTACTCCATTTTACAGTTGCGGGGAACTGGAGCCGGTCTTAGCCGTTAGTGTTGCAAGACTGAGGAGTGAAATTTGGATGTTTTCATTGAAAGATGAGCAACAACAGCAACAATTATCAGAAGAGTTTCAATTAATGTGTCAACCTAGCTGCCTTGAAAAGATGTTGGCATTTTAAGTTTTGTGGAGGCCACATTGATGCACAATTTTCATTCATTATGTAGCTGTAGCAGAAGTAATGCAGGATGATGTATGATTCAGCCTTTATCAACCAATATGTTTGTACACTTTTTGTGATTTATGCATTTAAATCACAACTTATGCTGACACATTTCTACCGTGAAAAAAAAAGGCTTTGGTTCTAATGTGGAGCACTTTTGTAACTGCCTCCAAATATACAGTCACTGAACAGGCATACAGCACAGAAAATTACATGAAACCAGGAGAACAAACAACTCATTATCATAATTCTACTGAAAGCATTTAATTCGTTATTGGTATGCAGCAGCAGTATCCCTCAGCATTGATATCATTTTACGGGCCACATATGAATCAGATAACACGCAGAGGTAATGTAATTAGCTAAGGCAAGAACATTCAAGCAGAAAACAAAAAGTAGCATCTGTAAAACAGGCAAGTTCAGTTGTGGTGGAAAATACTCTGGTCTTGAGAAGTTGTAATACATCTAAGAGTCAACTGTCCTCTTACAATGAACATTTTATTATAAACTAATACAAGCACACGCTGGAGCTTGGAGAGAGAACGCTCTCTGCAGATGCTGAAGTAACACCCGATTATAAACCTTGCTTAACTCCTCCTAGTTGCTGGGCAGACCACAGAAAACAATCATTCTCTCCTCCGAAGCTAAACTGAGCTCACTAAGCATCAATCACTCACTATATTACTTTATTGCCTTTAACCTTTAACCTTTAGACAACTGGTCAACCAAGCAGCTGACAAAAACAGATGCCCTGCAGGAAACTCTTCCTGTCTCAGACTTTGTCTGCACATTCCAGACAAGGATCATATAACTTAAAGAAAGCTTTGTGCATAGACACAAAACACAGCAGGATCACAGCAAATCAATGCATATATGTCTAATACTTAATTCAAACCAAAACCCATAATAATTTCTCCAACACAGTATTTCCAGTTTTTTTTGTTTTTATCTTGCAGGGGAAGAATCTGGTTTGTAAAGTCCTGATTCAAGCAACCGAGCTGGAACTGAGTAAACCAGGTTGGTTAATTTAGCCAGATGTAATGGTTCATTTGGTTCTGAACATCCTGGAAAACTTGGTTGCATGATAATGTATTCAGAATGTATTTACTTTAAGTGATGGAGTAAGATTTCCTTTCAGAAACTTTCTCCATCACGTTTCGACTTAAAAGCGACTATTATGTGAATAAATGTTCTTAGGCTTATTTTCATACTGACTTATTTTAGGAGAGTCTCCATTCACATCACATCCTTGTGTGTCATGGTCCAATAAAGGGAAAGATAACATGAAAGAAATGGAGCCTGGTTACAGTCCCAACAAGCCTCATACTGAGTTTTCGTCAGGACTCCTTGGAGTCAGTCTGTAATGCATGGGCTACCCTTCAGCTTCAATTTTCAGCATGGAGTCTTACCATGAAAGGATGTATTTTGGCTGAAAATTGTGGGATGTTTCATCATGGGCCCTATTTTCCCATGTTCTTGTGTGTAAATTATTGATAAGCACAAAAAGCTTTTTCTGTTAGACCCATACTGAGCAACAACAGCATGACATTCTGATTCATGCACATGTGTCACCCTCTCAGTCTTTGTTTGCTGTTTCAAAAACAAAAAAAAAAAAAAAAAAAAAAACGTCTTGTGTGATTTATACAAAATTTGTCACACATCTCATAATTTATTTCAAGATTCCTACCATGCGACAAAGAGGAACATATTAGTTATGATGTGACCATTTGGATTTGTTTCTATGCTGTGAGGAGCATTTCTGTTTCTGTCTGATGCAACATCAGCAGAACGTCTGTGTTGTTATAATAAATCATCAAGAAAGAGAGACTGCGTGCTTTCTCCTATTATTTAATGGCCTTAATCATTTTAATCAAAGCTGTCGGTGCAAATACAACTTGAAATTTGACTTCCATTTACCTTTCATAGAAACCAATTTTTATTTCGACATTTTGGAAGAATCAAAACTGAAAATATACATAACAGCCTGTAACAGCTTCTCCTCGCTATTTGGGATTTTATCTTCCCTCAGATCATTTACTGTTGACAAAGGCCACAGAGGAGTGGGAGAGTGTGATGGGGAAAGCCTGACAGACCCTTTCACATCAACACACAGCCCAGTATGAGAATGTCAATTTATCACCAGACCGATTGCTGATACGAGATGATTCTTGAGGAATATACACCCATGTTAATGGTGACTGAACTCGCCGAAATCGGTGATTCTCTGACCATCCAGCAGCTCTGATTTTGTTTGCATCTTGCAGTGCTTCTTGTTTTTACATACATTGAAGCTATTTGTCTACAACAATGTTCTGATGACGACTGGTTCAACGGTCTCAATACTAGAGCTAGGCATCTCAGGTATTGTAAGAATATGTTATTCTAAAAAAAAAAAAACAAGCCATTACAAGACAAAAAGCAAATAAATTGTCCAAAGGGACAAGTAATAACAAAGATCAATATGATCACACGATCAAGGGAAATCAAATAATCTGCAAAGAATCTGATACTGATTTGTTAAAAAACTAGTGGTTGAAGTATCGGTGTGGTCAGTTGTTCATGCATTCATCACTACATTACTGAGAATTATCAGCCATCTAAACCATAAATACTCATATGTTTTTGATCCGCAATATTAGGTATTTGGGGAGAAAATAAAAAATAAAATGCCTACAAGTAAATTAATTTCCTTCTAGCGATTAATAAAAGGATTTTTGTTTAATTATCATTTCATGAGGAAAATCCTCAAATGCTTTTACACAAAGACCAGAATATATTTAGTCCCTCCTCATCATTCACCATTGAGTAGCAGTTCTATAAGTCTTTTGTGTATTGCTGCCAGGGATCTTGAAGAAACCCATCATGAACTGGAAATGAATGTCATCATTTTTGGTAAAAACTCAAGTTCTATTCATGCAACATTAATAGAAACTTAAAAAACAGTGGTGGATGGAGGTGGACACTTACTCTAGCAGACATTTTTGGTGAGCAACATGGCTGACTTTCCTTTTAAGTAATTTTAAATCCGTTATTCATAATTGATGATGTGTTTTGTAGAATAAGAAAAATAAAGCCTTTTGTTTATCTTTTTAAAAAAAGTTTTTGTTGTCTTGGATCATGGTTTTGTTCAGATTAAGATATTCTACAAAGATTAGACAAATGCAGCAGTGGGACTTTATCAAAATCATTTACAAGCACAACAAACAACAGATGATATTTACTTGAAACTTGAGTTCAGTGATAAATAAGTTCCTTCAGAGATCAAACCTCAGATGTTGGGAGCTGATGAACAAATGGACCAAATTTGGGAATGATAAGCAAAATTTGTTTTTCATCAAGATTAAAAGATTTAAAAAGTCCAAAGCAAGAACATAAGAGGCCTTTGATTATTTGCTAAGGAGCTATTCATTTTTCATTTTTTAATGACTTCTCACTGATAGAAGTTTTAACTCACCAGCTTCTTTAAAGTTCATTTTTCATCAGCGGTACATAGCAGCGAGTTAGAAATCTTATAGGAATTTAAACTGTTTTTATGAATCAAAAGAATAAGTTATTAAACCATCAAAAGCCCCCAAGCCAGGAGGAAGTCTAACTGTGCTTTACAGTCTCCAAACGTCAGCAGAGACGATTAGGCATAAACAGTACGTGTCCTTCTCTGCCAGGTAAAGGTAGAGAACAAATAAAACTCCCACAGTTCCAGACTAATTTGAGTAATTCCTGCTGATTGTTGATATCTTTCTCCAGACATCTAATTAAGCTTTCACTGTTAATTTATGTTTAAACAGAATATTAAATATTTCACATGAAGAAGCAGCATTTTCTTTAGAAAAGATCATGCAAACTTTAGTACGCTCAGATCGTTAGATCACTTCATATTAATATTTAGGAGATCTCTGTTTGGCTTTTGTGGGAAGCTGTAAGCACCACAAAGTCTCTGAAATTGGCATTGATTCTTAACATGGCAGGTTTTTGCCCTTTGGGACCCCCAAACAAGCGAAATTGTTATCCATTTTCCATTGTTTCTTCTCTGTGCTCTCCCCAGCCAGTAAAAATCAGTTTGATGTTGACTCTTGTTGTATCTTGTTCATTCACCTTGAGACTTTGTCACTGTTTTGCTTCCTCAAATAATGTCCTCTTGGGTATGTTTGCTGAATCAGCCATGGTCCACATCCAAGACCACCAGTGTGTTGGTATTCAGCTGCTGGCATGTGACATGGTGCTGCAAAGCAAGACGCAGCTGTGAAGCATTGTTTTTTCTTCACTGGGATTCTGCAGAGCAGTGACGGGATGTGCTGGAATGCGCATAATGAATGTCAGTGTGCCATTAAAACGAGCCAGAGGCAGAGTTTTAAGGTCAGAAACTCGGTGCTGTTTAAGTGTTTGAGACAAAGAAAACTGTTGCATATGTTGTTTTTGTGTTTAAACTTAACTTTTACATAGCGGATGCTGGAAAGTAATACCAGTGTTCATTTATTTAATTATAACTATCTATTGCATTGGCTACCTTGGACTTACATATAGCTCAAGGCTCTTCCCATGGACTACTATTCCAAAGTTTGTGTCAATAAATGGTTAACCTAATATTTTTCTGGTAATTTAATGGAAGTGTGAGAGATTAATAGATGGATCACATGCATTCTTCAGAGGAACAAAGTTAACACATTTTGAAAGAGAAGTAGAAAAAAAAAAAAAGCTTTACAGTAAGCCCGAACTTCAAAAGCATTTATACCTTTAATTTGAAAGTATTTTAAGTAGTGTGCATGCCATGTCGTCTCAATATCATTAAATAATAACATTATGTTGTTATATTGTTAAGTTATCTGCAGCTAATCATCTGAGGTTTATATAGCTACAGGCTGAATGTGCTCTTAATTTTCCGAGAATTATTAATGATATTCTTACAACACATTGGATTTTGCACAAAAATATTGTCCAGATAGAGACACAGACTAATCAAACATTAATACGTCCAGATGCCCGTAGTAGAATTTCCTTTATTTCTATTAATTTCAGATAAAACATCTTTAGTCAGCTGCCAGCAGTTTTTCTCAACTTATTACTTTTACATGTTTGATTTAATGTCTACCTTTTTGTACTAATTTTTTTCCCGTCCACAGTAAGTCCACTGCCGCAGCAGTTTAATCCTTTCAGACCTCACGTTTTAAGAGAAGGGATTTAAGAAAAAATCCTTGTGACTGTAAAGCTTGTAAGAGTGTAAAGCTTGATTTGATTTGAGGACCAAAAATGTTCACGGCAGGAAAATTCAGCCTTAAAAGATTTAAGTTGTGCTTGCTGTTTTGTACATCAACTTCTTGGTTTAAAAAAAAAAAAAAAAAAAAAAATCTATAACAGTTCTGCTTAATAATCTGACAGTAAAGCCGATGATGGAAATTATTGCCTTTTTTAACCTATGATTAAAATATGAAAAAAAGAAAGAAACACAAAGAGATCTGCTGCACTGATGAACCCACACATGCACTGTGCCGATTTCACGGATCATCTGTTGCTCTATTATATAATAACTCCAGTAATTTAAGGTTACATTAGTGATGAAAGTCATTCAACATCTCCAGTGTTTGGGCTGTTTTTTTCTTACTTTACTTCTCTCTTCTTCCATCTCCATCCCCGCTACCCAGGATTTAGCCAATGCACACAGTGGATGAAATCAAGCATGATTGCTGTCATTTTCAGCTTCTTGTTGGAGTGTGAGACATGTTTTCAGGCCAACTGGGAGATGTTGTGTTCTAGGTATGCCTGCAGCTTTCCTCTAGGGGAATCTTTACACAATGCAAAAGAGCAGCATTTACTTTTAAAAACCCTCCAACAGTTTGAGTAAGTCAAGCTGCCATGTTGATAAAAGTCATTTTCCTCTTGTGTTTTTAGTCAAGAATAAAACTAACCAGATGGAGAGCTTTGGGGCAACAATTACAGATGCTAACATTTATTTTTATTTAGTTGATATCACTGCAATATATCTATTTTTAATAGTTTGACATTTTGCATGTCCATTGTGTTTTTGGCTACAAATGATGTTACAGCAAACAGTTGATTAGCTTAATCAAATGTTATCTTAGCTTAGCAAAACACTGTAAATATGGGGAAAAAAAACATACTAACCTTTGATTTTTTCATTTTTTTTAATCTAGTGTACTAGTAAATTATTTTTATTTTACTGTGGAATAACAAAAAGAAGAAAAAAATAACTTAAAAGCTTATCTCTGCCAAGTTATGGTATTTTCACTGAAGCATGTCACTGCAGTAAGTGCATTCAGTTAAACTGAAAACTGCTTTGTCCTTTGTTTATCTGATCTTAAGAAGTTTTTAAATATAAACTGGGATCTTTTTAGTGAAAAAGGGTGGCCAAATATCTGTAAGGTTACACGTTTGTTGGAAACATATTCTAAATAACTCACCAAACAAAATGAGCAGGTTTGTGAGTGTAATAGCTGAAGGCTAACATGATCAAATCCATTATCATCAGCATGCAGGTCAGTGTTTAGTCCTGTAATAATGCATATTTTGGAAAGAGTAGACTGGAAAAAAGTTTGATCCCCTGCAGTCAATACTACGTCTAGCTTCAAGATTGCATGAAGGCCAAATTTACATTTCCAACCAGATTCATGCAACACATTTCTGCTTGCAGTACATTCAATCAGATTTGTGTGTTATGGCATACTGCAAGCTGCACTGGGAACCCCAAAAGCCCACTTCCACAGAGATGCATTTCATTTAGACACTATCGCATTGATTGTTTCTCAGCACAGAATCCAATAGAACCGCTGTTCGGAGCTCACTTAGCACTTCCATTTCTCATCGTCATTTTGAATTGTGTTGCAGGTGATGTTACACCTAAATGGCTACATGAGCCGCCAGAGTATCTATACCTGCAGAACAACAAGAACCACACTTCAGAATATCACTGAATTTTGTTTGCTTTGTTTTGTTTTGCCATTGACGCTCTGAATATCATCAGTATGAAATGTGGATAGGCCAAGAATATATCCGGCTTATATTGTCAACATCTGTGGAAGGTTTTAAAATTTACCTCATTATAATAGCTTTCAACAGCATGTAAAACAGAATCTAGGATTGCCAAAGAAAGTTTTTGGAAATTTTCTGTTTTTTGATGGCATCTGATTTCTTTTCCACGGGTACAAATTTTTTTTTTGTCACATTAGTCTAATTGGGTTATTTTGTCCAACAGTTGAAAATTCGCTGCTTTAGCTCATACTTATGCGGAAATGTGCTGAAAGTCCCCGGGCTCCTACTCTATTCTGTCTGTTAAAGCATATTCTTCCAGGATGAGGACAAAATCTACACTTCATTTCCTCCTGACACCGAAGCTTTCGCCATTAGTCAGACTCTTCTCTCAGGAAATCTTGACAAAGGATTTCTGCGTAGAGACAGAGCAGTTACATCCCTTAACATTTCTGAAGAACAGCTCAAGAGATACGAAGGCTCTGCTCGTCAAATGAATGAACAGTTCCATTCCTGCATGTCATAAAAAAAACAGGTTCACACTAAATCACTCATCTTTTCTGTATTTCTACATTGTTATCCAGCTTTTTTCTTCTATTCTCACTGCTCAACTTTTCTAAAAACCACACATTCAGTTCATATTTCACTCACGCTTGCTTGTCTGACAGACTGTGTACATATGTTTGCACCAAGCAAGTAAAATTACAGCGATACAGATGCAGCTTTGCAATCCATAATCACTTTTTCCCATCATTTAACACCTTTAAGAAATGACTGCAGGCTTATATTTACTCAAAGTACTCTTGACATACCAGATGATGAGGCTAAATTTCCTCACAGCATACTGTCTTCTGCAGCCCACTCAGATACCAGACTACTGTTGAAGCTACCCAACTGAGTTTATGTGACTCGAGGCATCAGAGATCAATGAAAGGTCATTGAGTGTCATGGGAAAGATTGTTCAACAAATACAGCAAAGCTTGAAATCACACAGTGATAAACAACTCGCTCAGTTAATTGCTTCCAAATATTTGAATCTGTATAAACACAGCAAAATAAATTATTTGCATTCATGTAGCTTAAATTCCCAAGTAATATCAGAAGTAGCACACGAAACAACAACATGCTTCTGGTTTTTTTCTTTCTCGTGAAAACCATTGTCAACAAAACTTGTATTTTCTCTTCCTTTTCTGCACTTATGTCTCTTCTTTCTTCACAGGCAAAAGACATGCTGCGACTAGAGGAGCTGCTTTAAGCTTCACCATTTCTTTCTTTTCGAGGGTATTCGGGGTATAAATTATAGTCTAATAAAACTGTGTGTGCATAAAGGAGTTAGGAATTAAGTAGACTTATTTCAGCTTAATGAAATGTATTAATATTTTTTGCCTCCCCTTTTGGGTACCCACAGGCTACTAGAGGGAATGAGGAGCATTTTTCAGCTTTTGCTATTACCAAAGGAATTCATTATTTATTCGTGTTTTGTTTTGTAATTGGGAAAAAAAAAAAAAAAAAACACCTACAGACACCCTGGGTTGGAAATTAAATCTGCAGAATCAGAATATGGAGCTATAATAACCCATTTTTGAAACTTTTATGAGGGAATCTTTAAAGTGCACATGTAGGATAAAGAGGCTGCTAAATTTCTGTTTACATCTTACTTTTGTTTTTACTTTGTGATTATTGCTTCATCTTTCAGTTACCTTCTCTATATGTTGTCCTTTTTTCCTCTTTTCTTTTCCTTCCGTCTTGTATGGACGTGTACTGCCCTCAGTTAACCATGCGGTTATATTTGCGTGTGTTTTGAGTGAATTCCATAACTCGCCTCCTGCAGTTTTCCTGTCTGTCACTCGCTCTTTATTTTCTCAACTGGCTCTCTTTTGTTCCAATCACAGAGAAAATATCTACTGATCACACAGCATTGTGGGCTGACTTCACAAAAATAAGAAAAAATAAAAAGGACTGGGTTTCGATGTTTGCTCATGTTTATCCCTTCCAGTCTCAGTAGGGGTTCCAGTGAGTGGGATATGACAAAGATGATGTGTGACATTGAACATAAGAAGAAAAAAAAAGTAGAAGAATATCTGCAGACAGCTGGAGACGAGACAGTCTGTGGAGGATGTACAGTCAAGCATCACAGAAATTTCACACTCCTGACTGGATTTTCTCACCTTACGCTCTGTAATGTGACACTCTCAACATGATTGTACATGTGACAGATGAAGAGGTCTAACCTCTATACTCCCCACCTGAAACCCTTCCTGGGTGTGAAAGCCATGCCCCCCCCCCCCCCCCCCCCCCCCCCCATCTGCGTCAGACTTTGCCTACCGCTCCCCCTGTATGAAACCCACTGGCCTTTGTGTTTCCATAGTAACAGGTGGAGGAGCTAATATGAGGGCAAAGACGTTGATTTGATTTGCTGGAGATTAATGTAGACATAGCATGAACTCCATGGGGGGGATGGAGGGGGAACATGATATATAGCAGCTGCGATGATGGACGTGAGGCTGACCTAACTTCCTTCCTAACTTCCTTATTGTCAACAACAGGACAGGAAGATTAGCATATGGAGCAATAAATTACTTTTTAATCTATCATAAACATTTAAATTGTATAGAATTTAAATCCTGTTTAGTGTTTATTTAGTCTTAACATTCCACTGCAGTGTTTACAAACAAATAAACACATTATTTTACTTGACTTCCAACTTATAAAACCTTTGGTGCTGATGTCACTCAAGTAAAGGTGATGCTAAAGCTAATTTAAATTTTTAGTCAGTACAATTAGTCAAGAACGTGAACGTAACACATTTCTAATGAGTACAAGTTAAGCTATAGGTTTAAGGTAAATGTTTTGGTTCATATTGGATTTTGCTATTAAAGGAGTAGATTGAAATTACATTGTTAACTCAGCTCTTTTTTAACATGCCAAGTTTAACTTAACATTTCAGTGTGATTTCTGAGCTTAAAATTTAAATATATTTAAACAGTTAGAATTTGTGAATTTGTCTAACAAGAAGTTTACAGTGTGTTCGGTTCCCCTGATGCCTCTTTTTTATTCAGTTTACAGGAATCCAGGAAGCTGGGATAACAGAGAGGGAGGAAATTAATCTTCCATGCAAATCTTCTCAAGGTTACCAAATTCTGTTTTAACTTACCTGGAATTGTTCCTCTGCTGCGCTTCAGGTCAGGCATAATATGGTGCAGCTTTCAGATAATCTGTGAGATCGCAGCAGCACAAACTCAGTGTATGAGACTGTGTCAGCAGTTTGCTGATCTATCGGGTGGACACTGCAATAAAATAAGCAGTAGTTTGGAAAACAGACTGGAGCAAATGAAAAGATTTCAACTCTGAAAGTTTGGATCCATTGGGTGCAAATACCCTTTGAAGGATGGATCCTCTAAATATATTAAAAATGTGAAGGAAGTCTCTTTAAGGTTTTTATAAAATGAAGATGTAAATCCAAACTTTCTTTTTTTATTTTCCGTTAAATTAAACATGAGATATTGCATTTCTTTGATCGGATTTGTCTTCATTACATTTAATTAATAGCGTGAGTTTGTAAACTTAATTAGATGTCGCTTGTCTAAATACTCTAAAACCTCAAATAATTGGCCTCTGGCAACTGTTTCAGACCAGAAAAACAGAAAAACTGTAATACTCGGGATTGCATTCTGTGTTCTCAAAGTATTTTTGGACCATATAAATCACATTTCTAACGATTATGCTACTCTTCTCAAGCACACCAATCCCCAAACTTCAGCTTTAAAATTACCATAAAAATGACAAATCATCTCTGAAATTTCCTGCAGTTTTCCATGCAAAGGTCCTGAGTACAATGAAGCAAATATTAGAGTGATTTAGCCCGCAGTCACAGTCTGATCATGCCTGCAAGGCTGCCATCTTCAAAGGAAATCACAACTGAAGTTTAGGTAATTAGACAGAGGAGCTATCTACATCAGGCATCATCACACAGTACAGGCTGCTGAAAGCCTGTGTTGTCTCATCTTCTCTCTCCTTCTCCTCTCGGTAACCCATATCAAAGGGAATTTCAAGGGTGATTAAAAGTTAAACTGAATCCTTAAAGGGGAATGCCAGTGCTTCTACAGGATGCTTAATGCGATTCACTTTGGTGCTCTGCTGTTGCACAGTTCATTACTGCAACATCTTCAAACTGTAAAAGATGGAAGAAAATGCACAGCTGCTGTACATGTGATGTGACCATTCCAGTTATGAAACACCAATGTACAGCACTTACAGTTAAACTTTGAAGCGTCAGTGTATTGCATCAGTTTTGGGTGAAATGGCTGAAAATGTCCACGCTGTCATCACTGTGGAAGCATTTGCGGTTTGGAAGCACAATAGTTTAGGTTTACAAGTTGCTCTACTTGTGTTACTGTGTACTCATTTGCACACCACACAACAATTGACCCTTTTTTTCCATTGCAGCACAGAGCACTCAAAAATACTTCTGTTTTTATCAGTAAAGTGCACTCAATACTACATTCTCCAGGTAATTTCCCAGAGGATGTCATTCTTTTCTCCATTTCTCTGTTACACAGCTACATCAAGAGAAACAGACAGGCGCACGCCATCTACATGCGTGCATGCATGCTTATGTGCTTTATTTATCTTTGTGCTGAGCAAACACCCTGCTGGGCCTCACTTGTTTCTGGTGTCATGATGATGAAAGGCACCTGCTGTTCTCAGCAGAAACCCCTCTCCACCCCATGTTACTGACATCCTGCCTGCATTATTCACAAGTCGAGTGGTAGTTCAGTCACTTCTCAGAGTTTCATCCATGATGACACGGACTGAAAGCGAAATGCAGGACGGCCAAGTGGATCCATACTCTCATGTAAACCTCTGCTGAGAAGAAAAACACTGAAGCTGCTTTTCCAGTCACTTCATTTTCACCTTGTAAATTGTAATAATTATTCTCCTCCTGCTGTTGGAGATAAGCCCATTTCAGACGCCCCGTAACTTAATTACATTGTTTTGATGCGGTGCATAATTTACAGCACCAAAAACTCATAAGTTTCAATGCAGTGAATGATTTATTTGTCAGAATCTGTGGTGGAAAGAAACGCCGAGCTGCTACTGGATGTGACTATGTGGCCCAAGCTGATTTAAAGCTGATTGATTGTCTCATAGACATAAAGACTTGGATGTCTAGAAATTTTCTCCTCTTAAACTCAGATAAGACTGAAGTAATTCTCGTTGGATCTGAAAAACTCAGAGCTAAATTTTCCGGTTTTGTAATGAACCTGGATGGCATTACTTTAGCTTCCAGTGCTACAGTGAGAAACCTTGGAGTAATATTTGACCCTGACCTGTCCTTTGGCCCACATATTAAGCAGGTTACTAAAACAGCCTTCTTTCATTTACGTAATATAGCCAAAATTAGGGACATTCTGTCTCAGAGTGATGCAGAAAAACTGGTTCACGCTTTTGTTACTTCGAGACTAGATTACTGTAACTCTCTATTACTGGGCTGTCCTAAATATGCCCTGAAAAGCCTTCAGCTGATTCAGAATTCTGCAGCCAGAGTCCTGACCAGAACCAGCATGAGAGATCATATTTCTCCAGTTTTAGCCTCTCTTCGTTGGCTGCCTGTTGAATCTAGAATAGAATTTAAAATCCTTCTCCTTACATATAAAGCCCTCCACAACCAGGCACCACTATATATCAAAGACCTCATTGTTCCTTATATACCAAGTAGAGTACTTCGTTCGCAGACTGCAGGCTTACTTGTGGTTCCTAGAGTCTCAAAGAGCCGAGCAGGAGGCAGAGCCTTTGGTTATCAGGCCCCTCTCTTATGGAATAAGCTCCCAGTTAGTGTTAGGGAAGCAGACACCCTCCCCACCTTTAAGACTAGGCTGAAGACTTATCTTTTTGATAAGTCCTATAGCTAGGGATGGTTAGCATCCCTTAGTTATGCTGCTATAGGTTTAGACTGCTGAGGGACATTTCCTGATACACTGAGCTTCTTTCTTTTTCTCTTTATCTCTTTCTTTTACACCCCCCCCCCCCCCCCCCCCCCATAACAGTGTTGCATCATTAACATGTATGTCTCCTGTCTCAGCAGGTCTCCCTGGCCGGGAGTAGCAGTTCCTGTTGTCTGTTGTCTTTCTGTCCTCTTCCCCCCACACAGCAGAGGCAGATGGCTGCCTGTCCTGAGCCGGGTTCTGCCGGAGGTTTCCTTCCTGTTAAAAGGGAGTTTTTTCCTTCCCACTGTTGCCAGTGTGCTTGCTCAGGATGGGAGATTGAGTTGGACTCAACTCAATCTGTTGGTTTCCTTATATAGGCTGTTATGAATTGGCCTTCATTATGTTTTCCCCTCTGTCTGTAAAGCGTCTTGAGATGGCATTGCCGTGATTTGACGCTATATAAATAAAGTTGAATTGAATTGAATTGAATTTAAAGAGATGAACAGCTAGCGCCAGCACTAGGCAGGGCTTATAAATCAGTGTTTAAATGAATTTTTCTGTGCATGTCCAGTGGTTGTTTTTCTGTCATGCTATAGCAAACCCCATTTCCACACAGGAAATGCAGAATGGCCAGCATGTTAGAAGATCAGCAGCAGAAAATTTAGGGCTCTGCTTGCAATTACACAGCACGTCTTCAGGTAAAATAAAGACCAAAAAGCCTTCCGGTACTGGTTGTTTGTATCTACTCTCTAAAGCCGCAATTATACTTATCGAATTGGGGCATTGTTTGAGATAAATGTGATACTGACAATGATATATAACCATTCATAACAATATTTCAGGCTTGCTGGATTTTGTGCAGGCTTCTTGCTAAACTGTAGGCATTGCTACAGACGAATTGGCACCAGAATGCAGCAGGAACATCATTAGAAGTTGTTCAGGAAGTAGAATATGCATTCGCAACTGACCCCTGATGTTTTAACTAGTTTTTGTTACAATTTTGGAGTAGCTGTACCTTCCTAGGATTTGAAAGGTTTTTGGGTCCCTTGCTGAAATGTTTGCATACTCTCCCCTGCAGAGCGTCCTGTCTTTCACATACACAAAACCCACAACAGGTTACAAAAGCCAGGATGCAAACCACTGACTCAGATGACAGAAAAGTACCTGGCATGCCAGTTTTTGTGTGGGCATTTTCAGCCATTTCTATTCATAAGGTCACAAACTGCAACAATAAACATTATAATGTCCCTGGACCAAAGTCAGAGGCACAGAAGTGGCTCTTTAGCTTTTGTGATCATGATTTGGATTAAATTAGGATTTAGTTAAAAGGGAAATAGCATGGTTTCTATATTTTTTGGCAAACCTGCAGTGTTACAATGGTGTATTATCATCTTGGACATACAGTAAGCCAAAGCTAAAAACATAGAGGTATGAGCATGTTCTTCACATTATTTTTGTGCAGAAGAAACTTAATTTTGAATCTCTTGCAAGACTGATAAGCACCTTGGTCACTTTCATATCATACTTCCCAAATTTCCTGGTTAGATTGAGTTCTCCAGTCAGTGCACCCCAGCAAAGAATGACGCCTAACGTTTTAAACTGTGCATCTGTGCACGTAATGTTGACAAATTTCTTTACTAATCAAACAAAATTTTTACTTTTGTTGCTTCTATTACTGAACAGAAACTAACAACCATTGTGTCTATTTACCAACCCCTACAAAATTCACACATTTTGTTCAAACAGAAACTTTTTGCAACTTAGCCTTAGGTCATAATGAGGGTGTGTGTCTGTGTGTGTATGGATCATTACCTTTCTAGATCTTGAAAGCAGATGTTTTCTGCCTCATTTGGGATTTTGCAACACTTTCTTCACCTGCACCTATTAACATGGATACAGCAACATATATATATACTATGAACAACTGAGAAATGACACCATCTAATAATGTAGGTAATGAGGACGCTTTCCATCCAGAGATGTCTTTGTTGAGGAGCTTTTTCATGCTGCTCATCTCTGAATTCTGGGTCTGATTCTAGCTCCTCTTTGTGAAAAATGCTTGATTTGGGGTTATGGCGTGCTTAAAAATGCTGTATTTAGCCAAAAAAAATGATGTTGTTTAAAAGCTGAAGTAGCTTTTAGACTGTAGTTTTATGCTTACAGATCACGATCACCCTGTTCCTCAATATGACCCCAGAAATTTGACCATAAGAAACTTTGGTTTTCAGGGAGGGTATATCGGGTTAGAAAGTTCTGCCTTGTTCCGAAATGACTTAAGTCCATTTGAGGTTATAGGTGCAAATCTGAAAGGTAACCAAGATTAAGAATCAAATGACAGGAAATGAAAACAACAACAGGACTTTTATCATCATAGTGAGCCTATGATAAACACAGGATTATGGTCATGGAGTGATCAGCTTATCTTTCCATTTAAAACATACAAGAAGTATATTCTATTTAATCTCACAGTCTCACCGCAAATTCCCATCATTCCTTCCATCCATTGTCTATATTCACTTGCTCTAATTTAGGGTTACAGGGGGTCTGGAGCCTGCAACTGTTCTAACAAAAACACAAATACTCTTAAAAGACTTTTAGCATGCAGTATATTCAGTATCTGGTTTATTAAAAGTAAACCATGACTGTATGATAGAATTAAATATGGTTTGTTTTTTTTTACAGAAAGAACAAATAATAAATTAAAGAAACATTTTTATGGTGGTGTGTGGAGGAGAAATGCAGGACTCTCATGCTATGAAACAGAAAATGCTTCAAAGAGTGGTGCAGATGCCAAATGACAGTGAGGTGAACAGGCTGTGGCTTGGACATCATGCAGTTATGGCAACACAAATTAAAATACACAATAGCAGGGGAGGAAGCTAAAATAAAACAGAAATTCTGAAAAGCTGTCCATGCTGGATACTCCAGAAGCTTGCAGGTGTGCATGAAGCTGTGTTTTAGTCACCCTTTGATTACAATGAGCTCAGAAACACATGAAAACTACTCTTAAACTGCTTTATTCACTAATAAACACACCACATGGTTCAAATGGGATTCTCGACTGTTGCTGAATGACCTCCATGTCCCAACACGCCTGTGACTTTAGCAAAGTAAGGAATGTTTTGGGCTAAGTAATGTAAAATAGTTGGCAGACACTTTTAGGGTGCCTGACAGGGTCAAAATTAGCTCTGCAAAATATGTGCAGCTTGTAACTGACCATTTCCTGTCTTATAACAAAAAGGAGTCTTTCTGCTGTTAAATCTGTTTCAGGCAAGGCAAAAAAAACCTTGCCATGTTACAAATATAGCACTGGATCTTTGGCTGCTATGGAAATAAATATAGAAAAGCTCATAGTGTGGCCACCACCAGTAGCTGACCTCAGCCACAGAACCACAGAGTCTGAAAGATCTGTGGGGGTGGGCATTGGTATACCTTCAAAAAGCAACTCTTAGAGACAGTTATCCTTAAATGGGATAAATACAAGCAGACACCATGAACCTTAAAGTTCAACCGATAATAGAGCTGTTATGGTGATTTTACAAATGACTTGTATGACTTGTATGCTTTCTTTTATATTTATTTTTTAAGAAAAAAAAAAAAAAATCCTTTCATGCAAAAATAGGACAGGTGTGTTAGTTGTTTTCTTCATTATCTGATGTTTTGAAACTGTTATGCAGAATAATTTGGAGCGCTGCATTGTCAGTGATTGGCAGCAAATTCTTTTTTATATTTAGTAGTTTTGTTAGATAAAATCCATATTATAATTTTTCATTTAAAAAGATCAAACTCACTGTCATTTCCAATGATTATTATGGAGAAATGGACAAAAACAGGAGCCGCATGATAATTAGGAACAGTTTAGTACTTTCTGTAGTTTTACACCTCTGTCCACCCAGCAGTAGAAGAATGATGGTGGAGAGGTTTTTCTTTTTTTGTCACTATATACATAAACACACCACGTACTCACTTATACATGGCTATAAACAGTTATATTAGTATGTAATTGGGGCACATCGTATTTCTCAGGTTTCTACACTCTGGTTTTCTGTTCTTTTTTTTGTAACCTTCCAGTCCTAGTTAAGATATGTCATCAACTACTGTTCACTTATAATCGTTACTTTTTTCTCTTTTTTTTCTCAAGAGACAGTCAGACTCTTGTCTTTAGGTGAAGTGACAGACTGATGTAGCAATGGAGCATGACAATGAAATGGTCTAAATCTAATACTCAGTGATGTTCTTCTATGACATTTAAATAAGGTGTCAAGGACTGCGGAGAGGTTCATCAGTCCTGCTGTCATCAGGGAGTTGAGTGCCTTCCCCGGCTATTCTTAGATTCCTCTCTCGCTGGTGCTTTAGCTGCTGTCAAATGATGAAAATCATGCGGCATTTAACAGGCTTGTGTCCATGTTCAAAACACACTCGGGCAACAGAATGTTTTCTTGTAAGCTAAGCTGAGTTAAATGTTTTTTTTGTGCTTATAATTTGAAATCAAACTAGCTCGTGTCAAACACTGTCTTCACTTCTCCCCTCTAGCTTGACACACAGCTTACAGAACATAAAATATGAATGGGATTTGATTTGTACTCATGCTGTACGTTTGTGTTACCGCTCATCAACAAGACAGCGCCAGCGATGCATGCAGCCTAATGTGTTTTTCTGTTGTATTTGATGAGACTCTCAGCAGGCCACAGAAGGACTCTCCCACTACCTCAGCACCTACCTGTGCTCTCAGCTTGGCTGTTTTCCCCCCACAGAAACTACTTTCTCATTTAAATGTATTCAGAAATGGCTTAAAGGCATGCACCAGCAGACACAGCTTGCCACGAGTGAAAATGCAGGTGGGGAGATGTGCGAGCAGATAATGTGTCATTCTGTCCTCTGAGGCTCGCCTAAGGGTAGACAAAATCTAACTTCATTGTCAACACAAATATCTATCTATCTGAAAAGACCAGGTTATGCATATTTTCTCAAAGTTTGTCCAACCATAAAGCAGCCAAGGACTACCCCTTGCAATGCCTCACACTCAAATCAAAATCATTTATTTTCTCGAAGGACTAAAAGGCGTTTGCTGTCGATTTTTACAGTTTGTGACATCATTACCTTGAAGTCTGAAGGACCAAAAAAAAACAAAAAAAAACTTTTTTGCTACAAAAACAACATAAAACTTCAATATAAGTGCAGATGTCCTTCAGAAACTTTCAGCAGACACATAAGTAGTAGCACAACGTTTGACTGTGAAGCTAATAGATAGAAAGCAGCTGTAAAAGTTCATATAAAATGTATCTTTCCAAATTCCATTTGGTAGATTGATCATTGTTACGGCCCTAAACAAAACAATAATACGGCTCAAGAATAGGAGCCATGACAGATATGAGAGACCACCGCCAAAAATCAGCATTTGACAATATTTATTAAAGAAAACCATGGTAACCAAAGGAGAAGGGAGCCCCAGCCTAAATAAGCAAAAGAAGAGAGGAGTCTCAAACCCGTCACGCAATGGGCCGTAGGATCTGGACTGCTCCCCAAACAAAAAGAGGATCAAACCAAAGAACCAAAACCAAAAACTAGACTACCAGAGACTCCCAACTCCATCCCAGCATGCCACTCCAGCCAATCACTGCTGAGGAAATAAAAGACATAATGACACACAGCTGGAGACGGTAAGGTGAAACACCTGACCATGGCATGTGAAACAATGCCATGGTCAGTGGTGCACAAATAATTTCTCCACTGGAAGATAAAATAGCTTCAAACAGAAAACAGTAACTTTTATAAACCAAAACACCTATTTTCTTTTTTAAAAAAAAATGTTGAAGGTAAAACAATGAGTATCGGAACTTGGTAGTGCTGCTACATAGACCTAACGGGGGACGGCGGGAGGTTTTCTTTGATTCTTTTGTATTTTGAACACAAAGCCATAACAAACAAAACAAAAACTGAAACAAAGCAAAAAAACAAACAAAAAAAAAAAACACAACTGAAAATCATTAAGATTAAAGAAAAGTTATCTTGTTGATCAGGTTCTAAGAGTGCTGTGATCTAAACATCATTAAATAGTTGTTCAAGGAAAAAACACTTGAAAACAGAAGCAAACAAATAAAAAACGTTAAAATTCTCCATTACAAGGATGCATAGCTTTTTAATTTGCTATAAAAATTCTGAAGAAGTTGGTATATAAACATGGAGTGCTGCGAAGCAACAATACTGTTTATTTTAAAGCTGCAACTGGAGGAAACAAAAAGGCTATTTTTGCTGTAAATATCCTAAAAATGCACCATATTTAGGTTTAAGTCTTATCCTTTTTATTCAGGTTATATGCAAACTTCCCTCTTCAATGGCTTGAAACAATATAACAAAAAAGTGAGATTTGCCTTTGAGTGGAGCAGTGTGACTGCATAATCATATAGTCATGAATAGATATTGGCTATAATGAACTTCATATTTGCTAATGCTGGAAAACAACTGCAAGATTTCCTCCCAATTTGCACTTAAGAGTAGTGCTGCAAACTGACATTTAATTTCTTTAAGAGAGCTGCTTTTTTTCTTTGAAATAAATTATTGTTTTGCCTGAAAATAGTGAAAAATGCTTCCTGAAACTTACAAGCAGTCAGATTTACATGGCAATTTAGTACGGGTGATAAAAACAGGATGCAGATTTTGAACATAAGCATAAAACACCATCATCAGTTCCATTAACTGAATGCAGGGAATAAATATAACTCTCAAACATATTAACCACCTTAACCAACAAAGTTTGTCATGACAGCATGTGTGTTTTTTCACAGTAATTTCTGCAAAGTTCCTGTCAGAAGTCAGTCCTCCAGGCTCCTCATTAATGCTAGTGAATCCCTCTGTGAAGCGATACACAAACAGCACTATCTGTGGCATTATTGTGTTTTGAAAGCACATATTCAGTGTAACTCTCAGAGCATGCTTTGGCCCTGCAGAGTTTAAATTTATTATTAAAACCGATGGAAACAGAGATTGAAAATAAATGGAATGATCCAAGGATGTATGAGCCTTGTGAAATAATATAGAAGTCATGATTTTACCATCTATTCAGACCAAACAGCAGATGAGATTGAGAGGTACAAACACACACTAGATCAATAATAATTTCTTTTTCTTTCAAATGTTGAATTAGAAACGCTTCCTGTGATTTTATACAAATACTTTCACCTATCTGTTCATTAATTTTCAGGCTAAGGACAACACGCAAAACTGTTATCTCGTTTATTTCATGTTAACTATAAAAGGGCAGAAGTTCAACAGGATTAGAAGGAAATTGGGACTTTTGTCATTATTTAACAGTGTCATTAGTCCACACTTTTTATGATCGAATCCCCTCACTAAACTGACTTTAATGTCTTGGTAGCACTTTCCCTTGTGACTTGCAAGAATAGAGCAGCGTTATTGCCTGGCCTGGTCCCTCCAGAGGAATGCTAATGGTACTATTTGGCAGCTTTCCTCCAGAGGCTGAAGGGATGGGCTTGTTTCACTTGATGTCAGACTGGGAATCTGGAGAAGAGAGGAGAATTACAGGTTGGCGTTACTTCAACTGGCGTGAAGGGAACAGAAGAAATGACACCATGTAATATTTTACCCACTAGACAGAGCGCCAGGGGAAGATTATTTTGGGGATTGTTCTAGTTCAATTATTTTGGGTGGCTTAAGGTTAAACCACAGACTGTGATCTGTGAACTCCCCTCCCCATCCACCAAAAACACATAAAAGCCTTGATTTAGATGTAACACCTCCATCTGTTACAGGTGAGTCGAGAGGGTGCGTTTTCACATTTTACCCTCTCAGAATAGGAACAGACCTGATTTGTACAGTAATTAAAACACTGAACTCTAATAGCTGCACATATGGTGCCAACTGGTCGTAAGTGCCTCAACTTTGGAGCAAACTGCGGGTGGGCACTGACTACCAGGAATGACCTTGAAATGACTACAGAAGGTTTTTTTCTTCTCTCTTTTCCATTTTTGTGTCTTGGTTATGGTCTCATTGTAATGTGTTGAACACTATTCTCCATTGATTTGAAGTTTAATTCTAACTCTTTCACGTGCAGAATTTGCATTGCCCTCCAGATTATGATGTCCTAAATGAGCCAAGACTAATGCCCGTTCATAAGACTTTTGCTGGACTCAAGGGTATTATGTTGGCTTAGTGTTGAGTCCTCCTTCACTATGACTGATTGTGACAGCCATGATGGGAATATTAATGATAATACCTGCCTCTTTTTCCCTACAGCGCAGGCACAGTCTGAATCCAGCTGCATCCATTTTCATTTAAATCATACCTTTTAGAAGCACGTGTGTGTGTGTGTGTGTGCGATTTACAACAAATCTCAATGTTACGAGCTTGTAATGACATTATAATCTCCCAGAACAGTGATAATGCTCCCCCAGTTCTCCTCTTTGGTGTATCCGTGGGCAACAAGCATGAGACTGTAGTGTGAGAAGCACAGACGTTTGGCAGTCCTAGATGCCTGCAGCTCAGCCATCTATCAGCTTAGGCGGTTTGCAGCACTGTGGCATAGCTGACACATTGCCCTGATGGGAGATTTAGGAATGTATAACTCTTGTACATGTTAAGTATTTTTACCCAACAGGAAACTTTATGCGGGAATGAGCTGATATTCTTCTTAAAAAGGTGACAGCTTGAATGCTTGAACACTGGAATATGTTGTCGTACACCTGTGAATACAACCATGGCCCTAAGGAGGAAATCATGGGAGCATTAAAACCCCATCATAAGCAAAATAAAAACAAAATTAAAAATAAAGAAAACTGGCCAAAGAGATGCACACTGTGATTTTAGAAATGATGCTCAAGATCCCATCTGCACGTCTCCAAAAGTTATAATCGACATAAAAAGGGTCAACATTGATCAACATTTTCTGGTCTATTAATGTACAAGTGAAGCAGCGAAGCCAAACACAGCAGCGGAATCCTAAATTGTAAAAAAAAAAAAAAGAAAAAAGAAAAAACTCACTATTCTTCAATGGACATCACCTTATTCTCCAAGTTGTTGCATCAACTTGAGGTCTGACAAAGTCTGGTTCAAATGGGTGACATTGGTCTTCGGGCGTTGTGTCATTGGAGCGCTGTATTTTGTAGTGCACTCCTTAAGGCATTCTTATGCCTCTGTTTCTTAATACATATATGTACATATAAATGTTTAAATGTAAGATGGCCTCTGAGCAATGTTATCAGTGGTGCTACTTTCACCTAAGAAATAACTTTCCATTATTATCAACTTCCTAAAATTGACCCTGAAACGCATAATGGTTCATGCTTTTGTTCATGTGGGCCTTCATAAAAAGCAATCAGTTACTGACCTGAAAACTGCACTCCTGACCTTTTTTTCCCAGCCAAGGCATCAATTGACAGCCGTGTTTTGGTGTTTGGAAGTGAATTACAAAGCAACTGAATGTCAACGTGCAAATTTCATTAGTATTACCTAAAGACTTTTATTTTATCAATTCAGAGTTTCTTTCCTGTTCTGAATTGACACTAGCAGTGATTTCTCAACATGTTGTCTTGTAAAACCTTGAGACCATGGCACAATGCATTTACCCTCTTCTCGGAATGTCAATGCTGCAGAACTGTCTCTGAATATCCTCCATATCTGGAGGATATCAACACAATTTGTGTAAGTGACTCAGTATCAAGTCAGGAAAACCAAAATTTCCTTTTAAATGGTTTAACAATCAATCCAAAGTGAAATAAAAAGATGCCAAGTTCATTACTCCGAGCAGGCTCAGCCTGAAGAAGAGTAAGCTGTGATATCAGTAGGAGCTGAGATAAGAGAGGAGGATTACTTGCCGGTTGGCAGGCTGAGGAGAAATCAGACAGCCCAGAGAAGCTTTCTGTGCCATCAAAGGTCCTCCTTATTAAAGATTATTATGGAAGGGCTTGAAGATACTGTCAGATGAGTGGATTACTGTGAAAATAGAGTCTGTGAACGGCATCAGCAGGTAAGAAGGTACAGGAAGGTCGGCTGACTGATCAACCGTCAGGAGAGGGTTTCATCTCAGATGCACATAATGCTTCTGTCAGAAATGCCCCAAAGGTGATTTCTAAATAAATTTGTCACTGATGATTAGGAATCGCTGGGAAATGGAGCAGGGTTTATGACTGCCAATACAGACTGCTTAGGGTGCTTCATCATTGTTTACTTAGAATCCAATTTATCATCGACCTGCCCTGGAAAAGTCAGCAAAATTGTCCACTTACAGAGAAAGTGCTGCATCAGAGGAACTTTAATGGCCACTCTAATGCCTGCAGCCAGAAAGCGGCTCTTTATCCTGAAGAACTGATCAAGATGTACTAAATACAGAGAACTACATAGTTAGCTCCCATTGGCAGATGCTGATACCACTTCAGCAGCAGGCGATGAAATAGAAGGGGATTATCCAGTCAGTTAGATTTGTCTTGCAGGATTTGTATGAAAATCTGTCAGCGTGAGAGAATAAAAAGGTTTATCTGATTCTCACAGGATAAAACTTTCCTGCAGGTGAGCGAAGAGGAGAACAAAGTTAATCTGTTATGAAATCAAGCGTTTGAACAAACCACAGATTTAAATAAAAAACATGACAGTATTTTGCACACTATATTTCCTGAGGATTTTTCCAAAATGCGGAAGAGAAATGGAGGACAACTGCATGGCAGCTTTGCAGAGATTATTTGGGCAGTAATAGACAACAGAGGGCAGTTGTCTGTATGGTGCTGTGCTGCTGCTAAACTACAATCTCTGTAATAGAATGAAAAGCAGAAACAAATGGCTTTTTATTTTTTTTAAATTACACAAGCTCACCCGTCTGACTTTGCCTTTGTCCTTGACATTGCTGTTTTGTGAGCAATCTCCCAAACAATTTTTTTTTTTTGCTTGTCCTTTCCAACATTAAAGTAAGCAGCAGAGTGGTGGTCTGTTTTCCCTGTTATTTTGTATAAGTGTTTGTTTTACTAAGTTTAGTACTGCTGGACTTGACTGGAGAAGAAGACGAAAATGATAGAATGAAAACAAAAAGGAAAAGGAACATAAACAGACAAAGAAAGATGAATATACAACTTGCAAAACACTGCAATCCAGTCACAGACTCTACACCATCTGCTACACCTGTACAGTAACGTAAAGTTCATCTTTTGGTCCTCCTGCAAGATGACGAAGTCAGCAGGAAGGAGCACCTACACAGAGGTCAGAGATTGGCCAGGAAGATCCCGAGACCCAGGCAAATGGCTGCCACCCCAAAGCACAGACACCTGCCACCCGACTCCAAAGTCAGCCCGGTGCCCGGCCATGAGGTGGCAGAGGGAGGAAGACAGAACCCCCACAGACAGTGGCAGAAGGTGGCCAAGACCGGCAAATGCTAACCCCACCAGGCACTTACCGCCCGGAGCAGACAGGACACCCGAGAGCGACTGGAAATAGCAACAGTAACTGGAAATATTTTCCAGTCTACTTTAGACAGTATAAAAGTTTGCTGAACAACTCTGTAGCATGGATATCTGTCACAGTCTGTTACAGATGATGATGATAATAATAATAATATTAATAATAATAATAATAATAATAATAATAATAATAATAATAATAATAATAATAATAATAATAATAATATTAAAACAAAGGCTGCAAAGTTATATTACAAGTAAGGGCTTATAAATGTTGATATCAGTGGAAGTGGAGAACTCCATCACTGCATTTGCTTCAACGACAATATGACCAACGGCAAGTTTGTTGTTTCACATCAGTTTTCAATTTCAATAGAAAATAAGCTAAATAAACACACTTTTCCATTCATTGATTTAAAGTCACTAAACTAAGCTGCGTGAAATCTCAGGTAGTGTCAATGTAGTAAAAAAACTAGTGGTCCCAAGTGGTCCCAAATTGGAAAAAAAACCCAAAAAACTGTAGACTGCAGACTTAATTTAATTGACTGAATTATTTGGAAAATTACTTTTCTCACCAGAAACAGCTGTTAAGTCAGATCCTTTAAATCTTTACCAAGTCAGGTGTGTTTTAAATTTTCTTTAAATTATTTAAATCTGCATTGTAAGTTTTTCTTTTTACTTATTAGTCCCCATTCACCTTTCTTTATTTTTATCCTTTATAATACATTATAAAGGATAAATAATTATATCCTTTATGTATTATGAGCATTTCAGGCTAATTTCTTTTTATTTCTGAGACCAGAAGGGCTGGGATTGATCGAGTTATTGTCACAAATCGCTTTATTTACTTCAGACCGACCCTCTCCGTAGGCTGTCAGATCAGCCTGTGAGCAAAACGAGTGGATTGAGACTCTTCCGCATTAAGCCCCGCCTCCCGCCACTGCACTACATCGGGAGCGCGCACCGCTACTGCTTTCTCCGTCATTGTAACATCTCATAAACAGAAGGATTAGGCTAATATGAACTCAATAAAAAACAAAATACAATGTCAACACATAGCATACAGCCCTACATGTTGGAACCTGAATCAGACCCTGAAAACAAAGTGGAAAACAGCAACCCACAGCAATGAATGCAGCAGGATGTCTCTCTTTGGTAAACTCACCAGCCATCATTGGAAATAACTTTATCCCACGTTTTCCACCCGCCTGATGTATTTGTACATGCCCTTGTTAACCAGTAGAAGGTAACCAATCACCTAACCTTATCCCCCGGGACGTCACAAGGATTTCCAAGTAGAAAAAACTCTCTAAAACGACGCGTTTTTCGTCGCCATGGAAACCGAACGGAGAGAGTGCTGGAACTCAAACTCAAACATGCGTTTAGGTAATAAAAAACAGTGCCGTTCAAATGTCTGATGAGGATTCAACACTGTAACACTGTAGAAAGCTCAGAAACTCAAAATACCATAATAGCACCCCTTTAAGAGGTAATGAAGATGATAATACCAAAAAGTGACTGATTTCTTAGCCTAGTAGAATATAAACCCTTTTTTTTCTCATTTGCCTGGTCACATTTATGTCTGCACAACAAAGATGTGGAAATGAACAGGTTGTAATTGGAGCTTGTTGGCTCATTATAGCACAATAGCACATATTCCGCCTGCAGCTATGTGCTGTTTTCTTGTATTCAAAGCTATACCTATCCCTTTGTCTATTCAGTCTGTCAGTGGTCATGCACAACAACCCCTCTAACATTTTCTTTCAGCAAACATGCTCGTTCTATAGCATTTACTAGCTTATTTTGTAAGTTGTAAGATTCTTGGGTCTAATTGCATGCTGATCACATGCACAACTGCACAGGTCATCAGTCTAACAAAGAACCGCAACTGAACTTTACTTATAAACTTGGTTCTGACACAAATTTCATTTAATTTCAGACAGATGCAATGACATTTAAGGCAGAAATATATTATTTGGCTGTAGAAACAGAAGCACTGTGGGCCAATATTTCACTCTGTATGGATCTCTTGTGTCACATTCCCTTGCTCCAGTTCCCCTTTTACAACTTCTGCTTAATTACAGAAGTGGCTTCTTGTGTGAGAGCGTCTGGCTCCAGCTGTCTTCTGTCTACACTCAGCTTCACAGTGAGCCCTGGGCTTCAACTCCACCAGACTGTAGACTTACCTGCATGGTCCATTTCTTTTCCAGCCAGTATATTATTGTGTTTACTTGTATGCTATTCTTCCTTGATTCTGTTAAGTTTGTCAGACTGTTTTCTGACCTCATCACCTCCACATCTGCCTCTACCCTTGCATTTTTTATTCTAGCTGATATAGATATGTTTTTTTTTCCCTTTTGAATTCACCTTTGAAAAAGAGTTCTAATTAATCTCTTAAAATAGTCCCTCATAATTCCTGCGAAAGCAAAGCCACAGTCAGATTTTTCCACATATTGTGCAGCTCTCATTATTAACATCTTGCAAGCTCCACAGCAGAACATAAAAGCTTCAGTTGAATAGGACGGAAAGTTGTCAGTGGCCCTTTCTTTCCAGCTGTTCTTTTCCTTATCTTTTTCATCTTCAGTAATCCCTGAGATTCATCACATTTTTCTCCCCACTGTGGACTGAGGAAGCAGCAGGGGATGAACAATCTTCCTAACCTGCCTCTCTCCATCTCCATATTTTTTTATCTGTCTTCCTCCATCTTCCTCCATCTTGCGCTGGTTTGGAGAAATTTACTGCCATGGTGAAGTGCACTGCTTCATATGCGCTGACTTCAGCATCTGATCTGAGCACAGCTCTTGTGATCAGGGAGGAATCGTACAGTCAGAATGGTGTAGTGCTCCAGTAGCCCTTTCTTTCTACCTCCTCTTATTGTTATCACCCCCTCCATCCCCCGAGCCTCGGCATCATTTCTTTATATTCTGAAGCTGTTTGCCTGGACTTTCTTTTTTGAGTCTGTTTTTCCCCCTTAGTTTATTATTATTTCTAAGCTCCATAACATCAGTCACAGACTTTGCAAGATGGTCCAGGCGTTTGAAAAATATTAAGCTTTCAAGAGTTTGAGACATTTAAGCTAATCAATTCTAATTATACACACATTTCTTTTCCAATAACTTGAGCTACAAAAGCAGTAATGTGTCTCTCCATGTGTCATCGAGCACGGTAAAAATGAGTACTGCAGTCTCAGTTGAATATTAAAAGAATGATGAATGAACCCAGTGAGGACAAGACGGGAGAGTGAGTGGCTCTCTGTAACCCAGATCTATGTGACATCACTGGCTGAGTGGGTGGACTGTCACCTTGCATCACGGAGGACTTGTGCTTGTCGCTGCAGTTTTTGTGAAGGGATCGCATGTCCTCTGTGGAAGTCTGGTGCTCCAGTTTTCTTCCACCTTCCACAAACGTTACAGGTTTTACAATTTTACAGAAGCCTTCAGAGGTGACAGTTAAACCCTGTTAGACAAGTATGTGTTAAAAGGATGTAGGGATGATGAAGAGCTATTGGAAGTGTTGACTTACAATCGCAGATGAATAAAAGGACAAGATCAAATGTTCAATTTAGATATTTTGATAAATCGAACTTCACAAAGGTGTCACTCCACCATCACTGAAGTCACCTTTATTCAGATTTATCTAATCGTTTTATGTCAGTATTTTGCATGGTTGTCTGTCCATAGACATGAACACCTCACCTACCCATTACTAAAACATGTTAGAGTTAGAGCCTACACATTTTGCTATGCTAATAGTCATACTATCAGATGTGACAGGTGTAAACTAAAGGTTCATATGCAATTTTCACATTTTAAATTTCTGTGCTGCTGTTTTTTCTTCATAGCGTTACCTCTGGACGCCAGTAGGGGCACTCTAAAAACAGAATGCATGTTACTTGTAACTTTGTTTCAATGGTGTATTTTATTGTATGTAGCCAGGGAATATGTGTTGCATCTTTTTATTTGGGGAGTTATTGTTTAGCTAACCTGATCAGTAACCAAGCTAGCAGCTTGAGACCTCGTGGTTCGTTTGTAGGGTCCAATTGTTGGTTTACTAGTAGCGCTGAAGTTTGGCATGTTTTTATGCTATGAACGAGTTTTAAGAACACATTAGAGTACAGGTTTTCTTCTGTTTTCACATGCATAAAGTATTGAAGTACAAAGATTGACAGAGTTTTACTGATACACTGCATGCACATTATTGCATTGTATGCATTTACTGATATGCATTGTTGTGTTTAAAGAAAAAAACTCATTACAGAGAAGTGAATGGGAGAACTGCTTGGTGTTATTATTCACTCTTCCCTTCATCACCTTTTTTAAGGGCACAACACAGACTCCAAAGATCTAAACAGAATCTACTAAACTATTGTGCCTCATTGTATTTTGAGAAGTTACAGAGCCCTATAAATAGGCACAAGTATGACAAATAATTATAGTAAAACCTGCATCAACTTAGTGGTGAGTTTATGGTGCTATCACCCAGTCTAGGGGCAACAGGTACAATCCCACTAATGTTTGGAGCACAAAGGCTCCCAGTATGAAAAACTGCACATGATGTTTCATCGGTAACCTCGAGTTTCAAACAACTGGCTAAATGCAGCTGGAGGATTAATTCTGCATGAAACTTTATAATGAAATACAGATGATGTATAATTAAAATTTCAGATTTTCCTACCATGTATTTTGTAATATATGGTTCTAAAAGGCACATTAATTCTAACCCTCACACCAACCCAGAGATCTCAAAAGAGCCACTGTTTTGCAGGTTTTGGTTTCCTGCTTCAACACTCCTGAGTCAAATTAATGAGGCATTGTGTAGAGTTTGACAACAAACTGTAGGATCCATTTAATTTTAATCAAGTTTAGATGCATTTAATTTTAATGCATCTAAAATTTGCAGGACATGCAGTGGCCGTTAAGGAGCAGAAATGGAAATCTCTGCCCCTTAAAGTTTATGTGATATCATGCAGAAAAGGAAGAAGAAAGAAGAAACTATGAGTGGAAGGGACATGAAAAAAATATGACTGTGGAAAACAATGGGTTTGTCACATTGGTCTGTGGATTAGGGGCTTATTGGTAGTTAGAGATGACCAAAACCAGCAAAACATGTTAAGTACACGCAATCATGAAGGGATGGGTCTTATTTTTTAACTGCCATAAGCTGCAGATTTTGTCGAGTTCTAAAGATGTTTTCTAGTCCACTATCATCTTCTCTGATGTACTTAATGTTGTTTTCTCTGTGTGTGTGTGTGTGTTTTCTAAATCTCAGGGTAATGGTGAATTAAGCCCACAATCCTTCTTAGGTTGACATTAAAACAGTACTGTAGTCAACTCATCTTTAAGTTGGAAATGTTTTAGAAAAAACACACAAAAATACTTGTTTTTCAAACGTTTCATCAAATGTTTCATGATCTATGTGGAATACCTCCACAGTTTAAACTCCAGTGAGTTTCCTGAAACTGTAGTTTTGTAGCACTTTGTAAAAAAAGAACAAAAACAAAAACAAACAAAAGAAAAAACTAGAAATTTTTAATAAAGACAGAGTCAGATAAGAATTCTTTTCCACAATCTGAACTCTGGTTTTGGTTCAATTAAATGTGCAAGTGTAAGATGGAAAGTCTGATTTGAATCAGAGTTTGTGATGATTTCTGTAAAATGTTTGTGAACAGAAACACAAGCAAAAGGAGAAAAGGTCACATGTGATTGTGGCAGAATTTGTAAATGTGAAGACTGACTGCATAAAATAGTAGAATAACCCTTTATATCAGTTGCCTAAATTAGCCAAATGTTCACAATGCTTATTTAGCAAGACTAAATCTGAAGGTGCTCCAGTAAGAGAAAGATACTCATTCATGCTAGAATCTTATTTTTTTTCAATCAATGCAAATCCATTTAATTTGAACTGCGGAGTGAAGTACATTCACAATAATTGAATGTATTTTATGTCACAAGGCTCCAGCCGAAACGCGTTCATTCTGCACTGCCCACGACTGGCACGGTAACTATATGCACGGTTTTTAAACACATCTCCTCTTAAGTCAGGACCTGTTTTATATTGGCCTGTGTGAATGAGGAAGAGAATTTATGGATGCACTGGACATTTCAGTTTTTATGCCTAAACAAGCTGTTTTACATAACACAGCCTTTTTTTCTGCACTCATAATGCATACTTATCATTTGCATAATGTTCGGCGAGTGCTTTCCCTTAGTCACCTTCAGCATCAGTTCTAATCTAGCTTCAGGATTTTCATCAGGCTGCAATTTTATAACTGCTTTATCTCCTGGCCCAGCCCATTACTCCACATTATACTCTGCAGCTACACACTAGGGCAGCTCTGCAAGCCACGAAGCCAAATTAAGTTATGTTTCAATTACCTGTCAAAGTATCTACAGTTTTGACACTTATGAAGCTGCTGCCATTTTGGATCAAAGAAACAACCATCCATTCATCAGAGTGGATTCTGTCATATTAAGGCTGTCTGCCTCATGGAGAACTACATTAACCTAGATGAAGTATCATACATATGCCTTTAATAGGTTGGAGTTACTGCAAGGATAAAATATTATTGTGAACTTTACTTACTTTATACCCAGAAAGTACCATACAAATGAAGTGGTCTTCAACCGCTTGTGCAACATCCATCATTTCCATAAAACATATACTGGTACATCTTGCAATCATAGTGCTACAAAACAGAAATGCTTGTCGTAGCGATGTGTGCATCACTCTCCCCATTTTGGCTTTAATTTGAGGTTGTAAGAAGAAGATTTTTTATACAGAAAAACTGTTAATCTCAAATAGATCTGCCTAGTTAGCAAATTCATTAAGGTCCATTGAGAACTGGCACATTTGGCCACAATTTCTTCTGCGGTCATGTCAACAGAAAGTAGAGAAACGCCTGCCAGATTTCAGGTAAAGTTTGACTGAAACGAGGGGATTTAACATGACAGTGCAGTAAATTTACATCAGAATGTTTGAAAAAAAAAAAAAAGAATAAAATCAAAACCTTTCAATAGTTTAGTCATAGCTCAGACATTGAGCTGATCGCAAGAGAGCTGTGCATGACTGAAGTCAGCTGACAGGAAGGGTTGGGTAAACATTCCTCCATTAGCATGTGAGAAACTGATAATATCACACACTAAATGATGAATTCAAGAGTCTGGTTGGTAAAGGGGTGGCTGTAACTCAGAAGGAAGAGCAGTGCTTCGTCTAACTACATGCCAAAGTGTCCTTGGGCAAGACAATGAACCCCTCGTTGCCTCCTGATGTGTCTATTGGGGTATGAATGTGTGTGACAGAGCAAAAAAAGCACTTCTATTACATGTATAAGTGCTGTATGAGTGTGTGTGTGTGAATGTGACATGTAGTTTAAGAGCGCTTTGAGTGTTCAAGGTGACTAGAAAAGGGCTATATAAGCACAGGATATTTGCCATTTACAAAGATGGTACTTCAAGCTAATCATGGAGGTACTTAATATTTCCACACACTGATTATGCACTTTTTGTTAAATAAGTATTAATTACATAATATGTCATGGTTTGTTTATCTGAGAATGTATTTACCTTCATTGTGACATGTGAGGAACCTTTTTTATGTCCCCATATGTAGAAACTTCTAAATAAAAAGGGTGTATTTACATTTTTAAATATTTATGAGAGAATGCTCATGAACAACACACAGCTGCTTGTATTTTTATCTCCATTTTTTTTTCACACTGCTCCTTTAAGTTTTCATTGAAGAATGGGTTCAATTTCCACCTGTTGCTGTTGTTCCTATCTTTGCATCTTTTTTCTTTTACTGTTGCATACTGCTGCCTTATCATTTCCAGCTTCCCAGCCCTGAAGAAGGGATGCAGATTACAGCCTACTAATTGATGAAAACAATGGAGAACAATTCTTACACAGCACGAGATAGTTCTGCATTGTGTCCCTTCCCAATAAACCACAGACACATTCAAGGCACAAAAAGATGTCTGTATGTCCTCCCCACAGGCTGTTCAATACAATGTGAAATGGAAGATGAGACTCTTTGGCCTTCTGGGGGATTACTTCAACCTCTGGCTGAACCTCACACAAACAAATGAGCTTGGTAGGAATTATGTACAACTAAAATCTCACTTCCAAAGAGCAAAACCCATGTTTCTGCCAGAGATATGTTACATGTGATAATGTTATTTAACTATATCTATTTCTACATGTGATAAAGACGCTGTTGTGTGGCTAAAATATCACAAATCAATAAAATAAACAGTTAAAAATATGAACCACATGGAGATGCATGGGAATTTTTTGTAGTTGAAATAAAATGTAGAAGTTTTGAAAGGATACTTTTAGTGATGGCATTTCTTTCTTGTAAGTAATATAGTCAAGTATTTCTCACTTGAGGATGGTCTTCTATATTGATTTTTATAAACATCTGAGTACAGATGCATCTTCTCCTTTAATCTGCCTCAGGTTCACTGGACTCCATTAACCTTTGATTGAATACCAGCACGCATCAGTGACCTCAAGAGAGTGCAAGAGTGTCTGGAGAGATGGATTTCATTATCAGCATTTTTAGGAGGTTTTTCTGAAACATCAAAATATTTAATCTCGGAGGTTCTACTTTTGTATTCAGCTCTCACTTTACTGGCCATGAAAACAGGACTTTGCAGAGCAACTATTTGTTGAAACTGCAGAGAAGTCTAATTAACATTAGGATGTCAGTCGGAGCCCTCAAGAGACTGACAGACAAATCTTTGCGATGCGCATCCAAAAAAATTGTGAGAGAAACCTTGTTTACAGAGGAAATCGGTTATAGGAGCGCATTGTTTTGTCTCAACACAGTTTGAAGGGCTACATGATTTATGTAAAGCAGTAATCACCATGCCGCATCGAGTGCCAAATCCTCAACCCGGTGTGGATTTGACCTTTCATGCTAATTCAGTGCTATTCATTCTAAACAAAAAGAATTGCATCTAAACAAGATGAGCTGTGATTTCCATATGCAGCACTTAACCATTTACCACTTAATTGTGATCAGAGTAATCCTCATTGGTGGAAATTATTAAAGACTCTCAGGAAGCCCGGCAAATCAAGAGAATACCTTTGCATAATCAAATATGCTAATTAATGGGAGAGTGGAATGAATCTGCATCCGCAGACTGAGCCCTGGATTAGTGCAACAATAGGGTGAGATTGCCAGAGTGCTCTGTTGTATGGCTGAAGCTTATTGATGCAAGTCATTTTTGTTCTTGTCTGTATGGAGACTAAATGCTTCTCCATTCAGTTTTATCTTTTTTTTTTAATTACTATACATAATTACAAAATATTGTTTATTATTTGTTGTCTATCTGAGGTTTTATGAACCCTGTTTTTAGCCCTAATAAAAAAAAAAATAAAAAAAAAACCTGATGATGATCTTTGTTTAGTAGTTATTTCAGCATTTACAAAAGTCAAATGAAGTGGTCACTGCCAGGAAGGCTTTTGTTATGCAGCAAATAACTCTCTCAAACTCTTTCAAAAAACACACCAAGTTATAACAGAACGAAGACCAATCATGTTTATCAGCCTAAGTCAGGACTGGTCACAGCAGTCTGAGCAATGAAACTAGTTTCCCATGGTAACAAACTTGCTACTGACATATTCGATAACACAAAAGAAATGAGTCACGCAAATTCAATAATTACAGTACAGTTTTTCCATGCATGGATGGACACAGAGGCAGTCAATGCAAAATAGTTTAATATACAATTATGTTTAAGAATTTTAATGTAATGGATTTAAAACACACACACACACACAGGTCTGACAAATTAATGTTCCGTTTATTTAAGAAACATCAGAAACATTATAAAAAATGAAATAACATGTTCATACCAAACATGTTGTTTCTAGCATGTAGAAACTAAATAAATGGCAGTTTTCTCTTATTAATTCTTTAATTTTATTCATTTTATTTTTATTTAATTTCAACTTGTTTGTTAATGTGTATTAAGTAAATCAAATGAAAAGTAGTTAAAAATTCCTTATTAATTCAAGAGACCTTTCAATGTTGCATTACAGTATTTTATTGTTTGTTTTGTGTTTTGTTTGTAGTTGTATTGCTTGTTTGTTTGCGTTATTATATAACTAAAAATATTAAACATTAATAATTAGAAAAAGAGGAAGATAGCAAGTTGTTTTGGAGGAGGATAACTGATGGCAGAAATGATCTTCGGCACGTTTCTGACTTGCACTGAACTTGACAACGTCTGTTACTGAACACACTTGTTTCTTTGTGTTGTGCAGAGAGGATGCAAATAAATTGTCCATTATATTTAACTGGTTGTGCAAAATTTGCTTCTGGACAGTCAGCTGCAGCAGCTCCAAAATGATTCCCAGCACAGAACCAGTCTTTTTAATCAGCTTGTTTGTGTCTTTAAAGGTCCTATACATTATTATACATTATCATATCTGGTCCAACCTAATTGTTTACAGTGTATTACCCCAAATTCAGCTTTTGTACTTAATTTATAGTCATGCCAAAACACTCTCTTGAGAGCTTGGCTGAGAATGGGTTGTTTTTGTGCCTGAACCTTTAAATGTTAATGAGTGGTGCATGTCCACACCCACTCCATGCCCCTCTCAGAGAGAAGATGTGCACTGGCACCTGCTCTGTGATTTTAGAAGGCAAGCTAAGCTAGCCACAGGGCAGGTCAGTGAGGTCACGGAGGAAAATATCTCATTCTCACCTGTTTGAGTATTCACTTGCCAAACACAGGGCCCTGATAAGCAACTGGGGATACATATGGCTGTAAGAAAACCTTTAGAAAGTGAATTTTGCAGAATATAACACTTGTCTTTGATGCTGTTGTCTGAGCAGATGGTACAAAGCTGATTGCACTTACAGAAGATATGCAACATTTTGGTGCAGAAATTGAACAATCTCAGCTTCCTTGAGAAGTAGAGTATGCTCTGCTCTTTTTTTTTTATGCTTCTGTATCGGATTTCCAGTCTAGTCTGTTGTCTATCTGAACTCTGGGGTACTGATGTACTGATGATTGATTTTAAGGTTCTTTTAGTGGTTTATAAATGTCTTAATGGTCTTGGGCCTTCTTATTTATCTGATCTGTTTTTAAGGTATGAACCCTCGCGGACCCTGAGGTCCTCAGGTACCGGCCTTTTAGTTCTTCCTAAAGTTCGTACCAAAACATATGGCGAGGCCACATTTCAGTATTACGGGCCTCGCCTATGGAACAGCCTGCCTGAGGGCCTCAGGGCTGCAGAGACTGTTGATGTTTTTAAAAAAAAGCTCAAGACCTACCTTTTTAGTTTAGCTTATAACTAAGTTTTAACATTCTTATATTAACCCATATTTATCTTTCTTTTTAGTTAATTTTATTTATTTATTTATATATTTTATATATTAATTTACATAGTATAGATTTTATTATTTTATTTTAATGGATTTTATTTTTGTTTAGTTATCACTCCAGCTCTCTCCTCATCGGGGTCCTCTTCGCCGAGGGCTGCCCCTGCTCTGACTGCATGGGTGTTGCTGTGGGGGCTGTCCCTGTCTGGTGGGTCGGGATCCAGCGCTGCAGCTTTACGGTTGTGGCGTGGGTCCTGTCTGCCCGGACCCGGGTGGCCCCCATGGTGATGGCCTGGGTGGTCTTGGTTGGGGGTAGCCCTTTGTGTAGAGGCTCCCTGAGAATACCGTTTCCTTATCTGGTGCACATCTGGTGCAAATGCACCTGGCCATTCATTCATCTTCTTTTAACTGTTACAGGGCAAATAGGGCATGGGTGAGGGTGGTTGTGGGTGGGTGAAAGGGGATGTGTATGTGTGTTAGTGTTTTATCTATTTTGATGTAAATTGTTTTATAATGTAAAGCACTTTGTATTGTTTTTAAGCACGAAAAGTGCTATACAAATAAAGTTTGATTTGATTTGATTTGATTTACTGGTAAACCTCCAACAGATCCACAACTTCTCTGAGGATGCATACAGTGTTTTGTCTACTCCTCCTGTTCCTTCTGAAGTCAACTGTCATCTGTTTTGTCTGCATTTCTTCAGAATGAAATTCTTTCAGCACCGTCTCACAAACTGACTGACCGGTTCTCTGTACTCAGCTTCTTGTCCATCACTGACACACCTCACAGCTTCAAAGTAATCAGAGTATTTCTACAGATTACAGGATTCATGAGAAAACATTGTCTTGTGGTGCTCCTGTGCTGCTGACCATCATTTCAGACATTTATGTCAACATTTCAATCTCAGAAACTGAACTGGTTGTTACATAGTCATAAATCCAGTTGGTTTTGGAGGTATCCACCTGGAATTTATGGATTTTTTCATATATCAAAGAAGGCTGAACTACATTTAAAGTAGCTGAGAAATGCAAAAAAAAAAAAACCAAAACAAAACATGATCTACTTAGTGCTGCCTGACTGGTCCAGAAGAGACTGGGCTTCCTGAAGCAGGTAGATGATGACGTCTTCAATGGCAAGTCCAATATGAAAAGCTTCTTGTAATGGGCCCTGAAAGGTGTTCGCTTGCTTATTGAGGTGAGCCAGTAACAAACTTTAATGGTGTGAGTTGTAGAGGCAACTGGTTCATCATTGGGTGTAATTTTTTAGGCACTGATGTCATTTCTGTGTGGTTTACAGAGGAAATTCCAGACTGTGGCCTCAAAGCACCCTCACAGACAAACTTCTGCTTCATCAGGTTCCCCTCCTTCTGCAGGTTAGACAGGTTAACTCCCTTGGCATTTTAAAAGTAGTTTAAAACACTTTTTTTTTTACTCTTTAGCATTTGAGCAAGACTGAGTTGTCATATGTGTCCTTGTATGCATTTTTAACAGTTTTTTTTTTTATGTATCTCTTTATTTATTTGCTATTTTATTTTCTTATGCTATTTTTATTCACTTGCTGTTAAGGTACAGCACTTTGGTCAACTGTTTGTTGTTTTTAAAGTGCTTTAGAAATAAAAATGGTATGGTATGGTATGGTATCAGACCAGGTTTTAATTCTGTGCGAGATGACTTGGTGGTTCTGAGTGATGAGCTTGTCGGTGGAGGTGGGAAGAATCAGGTCTGATCTTCCAAAAGGAGAGGGGGCAGATGCATGGATGCCATGGAGTCTGGGATGTTTTTAATCCAGCCGTGTCTTGGTGAAGCACATAACACTGCACTCCTTGTATTCTTTTTTTTTTACCTGTTAGGACTTCCAGCTTGTCCAGCTTGCAATCTCACATTACCCATCAGAACACTAGGGAGAAATTATTTGAATTTCCAGTGTTTTTCTCTCTGTCTCACTACTGCTCAGCATCCTTTTCACTTCTTCTTTAAACTTTGGGATTTGGTGTATTATATTGCTGATTATCTTGGTTTTGGGGAGCTCAATCAGTTGATCCCATGGGTAAACAAATCTTCTGTTGTCATGAAATGAATCTTAACAAGTCTTGAAAGAGTTCAAAGAACAAATGAAAAAAAAAAAGTTATAGCAGCACAGCCTCCAAACCAGCGTGAAAAAAAATAGTATTAAAAAAACTAAAAAAAACAGAAACATTACTGTTGGACCTACGACAGTGTGCTTCTAGCATGCAACACATTCTAATCAGTAAGCACCCCTGATTCGTTTAAGAGGTCACTGGAAAGAAAAATATTGGCAGTCACTGTAAAAACAACTGTGACAGACAAATTTTATAAACACAGTGACTTCAATACAGAGGTCAAATTAATAGTCATCTCAATTGCCACAGGCCACTTTATCTTCCTGCTCCAAAACTGCTTTCTATTCATGTCGACAGCATTGGAAAGATCCCTGTGAAGATTTCTTATCAACATGCACAAGTTCCCTGACCTCTGAATACAGAAAATAACCCAAATACCCAAAGAGAATAATGATGATTAACTGCAGGCATTTCTGTAATTAATGGAAATTACCACAGAATCCATAATTAATGTGAAAGAGCGAGAAAAGTCATTGCCAACTCTTGTTACATGATTAGCAGTGAGGAGGAGGCTCTTATCTGTGGAAAATGAACTTTTTGAGAAAATGTATTGCAGTCATGTATTTCAGTGTTTCATATTTTTATCTGATAGCTGTGACAGTCTGTAAAAGAGAACAAGGAATGTATAACATCCTTTAAGAGCAGGTGAGTTTCACACATAAAGCACAGGACTCATGAGTGATTTAAATGTTGACACAGCTTTAATTTAACTGTATAGTGTGATTCATTTTTATGTAAATGGTTTGTAGTAAAGAAAGACATGACATTCATCTCACACAACAGCAAGAAATCCGATGATTTTCCAAGAACCCATGGCAGATTAAAAACAATACACAACCATGTTTCCACTTTTATGAGAGGTAGCTGCAAGTGACAATAACTTGGTGATTATGCACAGCCTATCCTTTTCATTTGAATCATCTTATGTTTACTCTTGTCCCCATGTTGATTCCTGGTATCAGCAATCATTGATTGATTTGATATTGTTCCCTCTCAGAAAGAACACTTTGTTATTAGGGCTGACTGTCAGAGAAACAAGGTAAAGAAAAAAAGAAATAAGAAGAAGAAGAAGAAGAAAAAAGCTCCAAGGAACCAGTTGAGTAAATTAAATGGATTTCTGGAAAACAGAGACAACTTGCAATGTGATTTTCAATAAGAAGGAGATGGATGAATATGGTGAATGGCAAACGGCTGCTGGAGCCATTTGTTTTGAATCCTTTCTGTGAAATTAAATCCTCAACTGATTATGAGAGAATGGTATTACATGGATGAGGAGGCAGGGATAGAATTATGAAACAATTCCAAATGTGGAGGAGCAAAGTGTTTTCTCTTACTCGCTGGAAATGTTGTGGAATGTTTCATGCGGATGCCTCTACCCTGTGCACGATTGTCTCTTGCTGATAGAAGTCATCCAAGAAATGGCTTTTATGATTGCACCTAATGTTTGCATTCAGCTGTTTGCCAGTTTGAATATAATCTCCGCTGCTTATTTGTGCGTTTCTTGAGTCGAGATTAAGTTTCTGTGAGATATTATGCACCTGCATTTTGAAGCGATGCGACCATGTGTGTTTGTTTGACTCACAGAAAAGCACAAATTGAACGCTTAAAAAGCTGCTGTAATTGGTTTCTTATCCACTAGATCTGGTGTTATTTCTGACTAAAATCCCAACAGAGCAGCAATTTTCAGGCAGTGCTCTTGTTTTCCTTCTGTGGCAAGGATTCAAGCATATCAAAGCTTCAAATCCTGGCCAGAAGGCCAGCGTGTACATAGATGGTGTTCAATGTTAATCTGATCAAGCTGAAGAGATAGGGATGCCTGAACTACAGTCATCTGAGTAGAGCATCACCGCTATCGATTAACTGAGCAAACGTCAGATGGAAACAGCAAACATTTACACAAAAAATGCACACACGGACACACACGGCTATCTAATGTGCACTGTGGCAGATGGTGGTCAGATAGACTCGCATACAGTCTATTGGTGTATTTTCACAACGTACTTTCCAGCCAAACATTCTTTGACCACTCTACCAACAGGCTGCTGGTGATAACACATTGGAACTGAAACAGATGTCTCCCATCAAGCAAACAGCTCATTCTTTATGAAGTGAAAATAAGAACCCCAGATGATTGTTATAAGCAGTGATTTAAGGTCAAACTGGGTTAATCTTGATCAACTGTAGATCCATGAATCACAGAATGGTGGCGTAGACCATGCATACTAACTTGTTTTCTTACCAAAACTGCATCAATGTAAAAAGGAGGGTCCTCCATCTGTAGTGCTTAGTTGGCCCATTTATGTTTGGACATTTTGTATGTGTAAACACTTTATATTCATATTTGTGTTTGTGAGTTTCTGTCAGACAGCAACAGCTGAGATTACAGGATAGAACGGACAAATAGGAAGTAATCTGCTAAAGGGAAACAAATTCTCAGATAAGGACTAAATATCCTAGCCAGGTGTGCTTTTTGTGTAGTGATTAGGATTCATATTTGTTAATTACCAAATCTTATTGACTATCAGACAGTACATGGCTTCAAAGTTGTTCCAGACGATTAGCAGTGTGTAAAAATCAGAGGTGGGGGAGGGGGATTTGGCCAAAACCACATAATCTATTATGGTGTGTGAAATTTTAGCTTCACTGAGGTTTTAACTCAATGGCTGGAAGTGAAAACCAATTAATAATCCCACTGCTTTAGTCCAGATTCTAACAGATATGACATGAATTGTTGTACAATGTTACATATGTGATTAAGGAAGTATAAAACCCGAGTGAATGTCATGATCTATTGATTTTTCTTTGTGAAATTTGGGCTGTTGTTGTTAAAGCATCATGCATTGTGGTTTAATGCCTCAGTAACTAGTGCAAGAATTGTCATTATGTTTAGAATTGACAGAATACAATTATTCCCCAAAATGTTTTTACCAGTCAGATGCCTTTTAGTATATAGTAAAAACAAATATATACAAATAACTGGATTAAATAGCTTTCCTGCATTGAAACATGCTTCCCTCATGATACCACTGCCATAATTCTCCAGCTTCTATGACTCCAATAAACCTCAGATATCATTTGTTTTGGGATTATATCTGCCTCAAACATGTTAAATGTAGATGTCATATCTATCATTATGTTCCCATCGTTTCTGTATGTTGACATGCTAATGTATCTGGGCACCGACAGAGCTACAGAACAAACAGTCTGCCTGAACCTGTGTTAGTTTGTGAAATTCATAAACCCTTTTAGATTTCTCCCTAATTTTTCAGCTGCTTTAGTTCATATTTGTCATTATCACTTTGGATCTGGGTTTGTAAAATCACTAAAAATGCATTTTAGTAACCCAAGTTGTTGTAGCAAAAATGCTAACTGTGCATTGGTATGTTCCAGTGGAAATACAGTCAGGATAAACAGTAACTTGAATAAAACATAAGGGTTAAAATGGCAGGAGACTGAAATTCTAGTCTCTGTAGGGAATACTGATATAATGTGAACATTTAAAAACAGCCACAAATAAGTTAACAGCTCTGTATCTTTGCTTATAGTCCTCAGCAGCATCGACTAAGCTGCTGAGTCTCTTGTGTAGATCTCTTTGAGCACATGTGCATACTTCCATGTATTCACTATATGTTGGCTTCCTCAAAAAAAAAAAAAAGACAGCCAAATTTAAATGATTTCTGCGTCTCCGTGTCAGCCGAGAAAACAGAGATGCATTGTGGTTAAAAGAAGAATTGGTAGACAGAGCGAGGACTGAATGGAAGACCGGCTATCAGATAGAGATTCACTTTCTCCTCTAAGGGAGGGGAAGTAACCATTAGTCAAGGAAGTAATCTAATCAATGTTGTTGTGCACAAAAGTGCAGACAGGCGAAGCGCATCACTGACTGCTATTATTCTTAGTCATGTTCTCAATGAGGGAAGAAACTACCGGCTTCCCACTGGCCCAAATCTCCATCCTGCAGAGGGTGAAATATGTCCATCTATAGATGAGATTAAAGAAAGAGAGGAGACAAGGATAGCTTTCTCTCTGGAGTCACGACTGACTGTTATTATCATCGGCTGTTAATCCATACAAAACACTTATATAAATGTAGCAGGCGGCTGTATCATCAGCAACCACTCCAGCTCGGATCAACCATCATTTTCCTGCCGTTCCGCAGCCCTTTGCATGTGGTGATAATCTCTGACCAGCCTGCAGGAGGGACAAGTGAGAGATGAAAGATGAGAAGAGAGGACAGCAGTGCTTTGATGGACGACTGCCAAAAGTTCAGCCGGGCACCACACTCAATAAACTTTCGGAGCTACAGGGCTGCAGGGGAAAATGGAGATTAGACAATAAAGTTTAGTGTCAAAAGGTGTTAATAGTTCATTCATGTTCTTATATTCAAATTGCACACGCCATTAGTTTTTATAGTATTCTGTCTGCTAAAGTCTGTAGGTTCGGTTTCACCCACAGTCGCATGCAGAGAAGAAAACATTAAGTATTGTATTAACTTTAGTGTGTAAGGTTTAAAAGTTTATTCTAATTGAACACTCTGTTCATAAGCATTGATCTAAAACAATTAAGTATGAATGTGTTTTTAATATTTAAGCAGTCTTATGTCTAGAATAGACTAAAAACTCCCACTGAAGATTAAATTCTTTCTACAGACTGAATAATATAACAATAAGCATCTCCTGCCTGCACTGAGAATAAAGGTAGTGAAGTTATTGTTTGAATGCTTTGATATATGTCTCCCATCACCTGCACACACCACCCTGATCTTTATCACAGGTCAAATCACCATGAGGTGAAATGATTTTTTTTTTTTTTCTCTTGATAGAAAATTCATTTGGAATATGTGCACTGCCAAAGTCCTTTGGGCTCTGTAATATCACTGAAAGCACATTTATTGGGAACAGTAAATCATGTGTGGTTTTATCACAGAAACATTTTCCCCCCACTGACTTGGAGCCTGAACAATCTGGGTTGCTTTAACACACCACCAGTTTCTTGTCCTTTTACTGGGTTGTCTGTGTCCTGGCAAGAAGGTCACCGTCCTACAACATCCTGAGTAGGGATGTGGCATGTGAATGACAGTGACTAGTGTACAAATAGGGAATTCCTAACTAAGGGAATTAGAATACTAATACATACAAACTCTTTAGCTGCACGGCTGAGATAGATAGCAGAGATGAGGAAGGCAACATGCCAAAACAAAGCATGGCGGAAAAAACCCCAAGAAGCAGCAAAGAACCGGTGGTATGGTGAGGTTGATGAGAAGATGTCTCATTTGGTTTCCCTGATTCCATTTAGAGACATTTTTAATTGGTATTTTGCCTTTATGCGTCTTAGAACCCTACAGCAATGGTTCTCAAAATAGGGGTTGGAACCCTTATTTGTCCATGAGACACTAAGTTGGGCGATCTATTAAGGCCAGACCTACTAAGATCCCAATTTGCATGTAGTAGCCTAATTTCTGTGTGTGATCTAAAGGTGCAGCTGACCCATGGTTCGTGGGAGATCCATGAAGAGTGAATGAGTAAATGGCAGCAGGTGCAAACGTGTTGGAGACACCCGATTCAAATAAGGGTTTCACATGTTTAGTGTTTTGCAGCATGGTGAGTTAAAGCTTGTGCATAACCTGAATATTTTAATAATTTTGTTTTTATAGTTTAGTTTTACTTGGCATGCTGAACCTGCTTAACACCAATACATGCAGATGAAGACTGATTTCTATACTTAGCCATGTTGTAGCAAGAGGGGCAGATAATTGTTTTTGTAAAATAAATGTAAGGCAAGGCAAGGCAAGTTTATTTGTATAGCACCTTTCATGTACAAGACAATTCAAAGTGCTTTCCATGAAACATTAAAAGCATTGCAGGAATAAAGCATAAACGAAAATACAAATAACAAAATCAGAATACAATCCTAAATTATATTAAAATAATTACAAGCAGAATTAGGTAAAAGTTACTGTGCCGATGTCATGCATAGGCGCATGAGAAAAGAAATGTTTTTAACCTGGATTTAAAGGTTTCTACATTAGGTGAAAGTTTATTTTCCACAAGCAGATTATTCCACTTGTTTGCAGCGTAACAGCTAAATGCTGCTTCTCCATGTTTAGTCTGGACTCTGGTCTAGACTAGTTGACCAGAGTCTTTGGATCGAAGAGCTCTGTTTGGTTTATATTCTCTGAACATATTACAGATGTATTCTGGTCCAAAAAAAAAAAAAAAAACAATCAGCAGGGTTTTGAAATCTATCCTGTGATTGACTGGAAGCCAGTGTAAAGATGTTAAACTGGTGTGATGTGTTCAGATCTCTAAGTCCTAGTTAAAGCTCTAGCAGCAGCATTCTGGATGAGCTGCAGATGTTTAATGCTCTTTTTAGGAAGTCCTGTTAAAAGATCGTTACAGTAATCCAGTTTGCTGGAGATGAATGCATGAATGAGTTTCTCCTGGTCTTTCTGGGAGACTAAACTTTTAATTCTGTTGATGTTTCTCAGTTGGTAAAAACCGTCTTGGTGACAGCTTTTATGTGGCTGCTGGAAGTCAGATCTGAGTCTATCAACACTCCAAGGTTACAGACTTGATAGGTGGTTTTGAGAGCTCCAGTCTCCAGGTGTTTACCAACGTACATTATTCTCTTCTTTTGGAAACTGGTAATGGATTAGTACAACTGTAAGAAAGATTAATTTTGAGGCACAGGAGTAAATATGTTTTTTCCTGCTCCTTTTTAGACTCTAGTAACTACACAATTTAATATTTTATTTTGTTTGAATCAATCAATTGATCGATCAACCGATCGACCAAATGACCAATTAAAGCATGAACTATATAGTACATTATTATCAAATTTGTAGAAGGCTTTGTTGATTTACCTAAATCTATCGTTTTATTTGTCTCGATTTGTGTGTCACAACTAAAGGCTGAAAACTCATGATCCATCAATCATTGTTTGGTGCCAGAGTGTAGTTGCCTAGCAACACTTATGCTGTGACACAGCGACTGGTCTCAGCCTTTAATATTTTTTACAGGGTAATAATTAGCACCTGAGCAGTTCTAGGCACACGTTATTGTAGCCTTTTTATTTTAAACCTCAGATTTGTCAAATTTCACAAGATGACAACAATGGTCATTTTAGGAAAGGTCATCAAGTTCAAGTTGAGTTAAATTCAAAAGATTTTCATGAGGTTGAAAATGTAAAGTAGCAACACTAGAAACCACTTTGGTGGTTCTAGTGTTTCTAACTTTCCAAAATTAAAGAGGCTTGCGGCTATTAAAGTGGCTCACATGTATCAAAGTGGCTCACTATGATGGTTTTAATGGTGTAAAGCACCTTCCATAAAATTTCTCCATGGACCTACACTGCTTGCTAAATGCTTTACATAGTCAGTAGGTCACCCAGTCTAACTTTAAATAAAATTTCTGCAAGAATAGCTGACATTGAAATATAATCAGAAGTCAAGTATTCATTTAGTCGATAGAAAACAGCAAATCACCCATTCAGAATAATTTTCTATGAGTATATATTGCAAACTTTCTACTGTAGGTTAAAAAAAAAACAAACAAAAAAAAAAAAAAAAAAACACCAACAAGCCCTGATTACTCCTGGTCTTAATGGTTTAATTTAACTCCTCCTGTTTATTGTGCTTGTAAGTTTTCATTTTTAAACATTTTTCAGTGAAAAGAATATTTTTTTAATCTAGAAAAAAACACAGAGGACTCAGCTAGTTATCTGCTATTTTTCACCAACAAAGTAAACTTGAAAGCTGTATGGAAACAGGGTGTGATTAACGCTAATGTCTCTCACAGTGCTCAGTGATGCAATAAGCTTGTTCACAGTGCTGTCATTGACAGAACAGATCAAATCATTTTCTTGACTAATGGGTGCTTCCTCTCCCCAAGGAGAATGTGAATCAGTGGCTGATGTATGAGCTTTTCCAATATCGCCACGAGACACAACTTTGATCGTATTAATTTATTCACACAGGACAACTGTGGAGAACAATCATAAAATGCGAGGCCTTAGAATAAATATCCATCTGCCTAATCAATGTGATGAAAATGTCCTATTCATGGAAACAGGCCTGCGAGACAGTGTTGACACACAAAATCAATCTAATCAATCTGTATTTAAAGAAGATGTATGGTAGGAAAAGTCTTGGATGGATCTCAAATGGATTGCCTGTTAAGACTGAAATGACTGATTGAATTAAAAGCAAAAGCCTCATTTCCGGTTTTCTTTTAAAAAAGTATTCTTAAAAAGACCTGAGAGAAATCAAGACTCTGATACTCAAGTTCCAAACTGACTTCTGCCTCAGGATACAGTGAGTTTGAGCATCATAAGTGGATCATGCAAATCAATTGCTGCCATATTGCTTTAAAAGCTTGGGCATATTGGCTCTCAGCGCTGCTGAGCCACTTGAGGATTCCTGAACGACCGCTTTGCTGTTCACCCCAGAATAGAAGTGGTAATTATTCTTCCACCATCTCTGGAGGATTACTCTGACTCACTGCTACATGTTCAAATTGTTCCAATGAAGTTGCATTTATGCTGACAGAAAATGGATAGCAGCAAAGAATAGAACGAGTCGTCTGCAGTTATTTTAGGGCAGAAACATGGATGCGTTCAAACTGTTTGCTTTAGATAGTGATCCTGTTTTTATCAGGTCAGGTTGTAGTACTGCATCGAGCTTGTTAAATAATGGAACAATTTTTAAAGAAAAGCTGGTAATAATATATTTTGGGTTGCATTTCTCTAGTATGTAATTGTAAATGATTTTCTTCAAATATACTTGTTCACATACTTCATGAGACAGCTGCAGTCAAAAAAAATAAACACATCAATCCCACTAACATTGTTTTAAGTTGCTAATAACAGTTGCCCTTCCTTTATTCTAATTAAGACAATATACAAAATGCAGTTTTGCATATATTATATTTAACTCAATGGCTCATGATCCCATAATAATTTTTATTGAGATGTTTGTGCTCATCTAAGGCTTCATCTTTCAAACTCAGAGCCATACTTAAGTTTCCGCCTTGTATTGTTAATCATTTGCGTATTTTGCAAGTGTATGTAGTTTTTATTTAGTTTTTATTTTTTTTAATCATCATTTTTGACTCTGACCTTTAGTTTTCTCCCACATATTAAGAATACAACAAGAATTGGTTTTTAGCATCTTAAAAATATAGCCATATCGTCCGCCCTATTCTCTCTCAGGGCAACATGGAGATGCTTATGCATGCTTTTATCACTAGTCGCATATACTACTGTAAAGTCCTGCTTTCTGGTCTTCCTAACAAGAATATTTTGTCTCTTCAATTATTACAAAATTCTGCTGCACGTGTCCTGACGAAGACCAGGGGGTGGGGCCACATTACACCTGTTTTAAGGTCATTGCATTGGCTTCCCGTGTGTTTCAGGATAGATTTTAAGGTTCTTTTACTAGTTTATAAATGTCTTAATGGTTTTGGGCCTTCTTATCTTTCTGAACTACTTTTACTTCATAAGCCCTCGCGGACCCTGAGGTCCTCTGGCGCTGGTTTTCTAGTCATTCCGAAAGTCAGGACTCGTACCCATGGGGAGGCATCTTTTAAATATTATGGCCCCCGTCTCTGGAACAGCCTGCCAGAGGACCTGAGGGCAGCAGAGAACATTAATGTTTTTAAGAACAGGCTCAAAACTCACCTTTTTAACTTGGCTTTTAATTAGTATTTACTATATTAGTCTGGACATTTAATTTATTTATTCGTACCCAATTCTTTTTAGGGATTTTTTAAATCTGCTTTTATAATCTTTATTGTATTGTTTGTAATTGAAATATTTCTTGTTTTTGTTATTAATACTATTTTATTTTATTTTTCTTTTAACGTATTTTATCAATTTTAGGATATTTTCCAGTGTTTCCTCAGAGGGAGCTCTCTGCACCGGGTGTCATAATGGCCATGGCTGCAGGGGCGCCTTTCATGGCTTTGGTCTGTAACGGTGCCCCTGATACTGTGGTCTGGTCAACTCCTGGTGCAGATGGCTCCTGCGATGGTATTCCTGACCAGGCTCATCTGTGCTTAGCAATAAGTAACTAGGTAGGTGTATGCGTAACGTTTAAGAGTACTGTTGAAATTGATGTTGTTTGGGTGTGTGTATGAGTGTGTATGCATCTGAATGTGAGAAGGGAGGGGCTGATGAATTTTCTTTGTAGTGTTTACTTTTTATATCATGTAAAGCACTTTGTGTTGCATTTTATTGTAGAAAAACTGCTTTATAAATAAAGTTTGATATGATTTGATTTGATTATTTCTTGGGCTGACCTCCATGAATAAATGGTGCACATCTTCCATAACTGCACTGACCGACAAGGAATCTTTGTGAGTGTGAGACATGGCCAGGTTTAATAAAACTAGACATATTTAATAACTTGGTAATCAGAGCAGTGATGGCAAATAAAAAAAAAAAAAATAAGATAAGGGAATAATAAAGAATTTTCTGTAGCAGTAAAAGTGCACGGTTTAGTAAATATCCTAATAACACAGTAACAGCAGTGATCAGTAACATAAACAAAGAATAGTTCTGCGACACTTTAATATTTGTGCTTTTTTTTTCCACTTGTGCTGTCCAGCATCATAGCAAACATGATGGCGGTCTTGCTGCTGTGTTGTGCTGAATAAATCCTTTATGGATTATAAGATCTTTATGGATATATGGCTGATCTTGATCATTTAAGAATTATTCTTTATTTTCAAATTTCATTCTTGCTGAATATACATATTAATGCTGGACCTGACCAGAGGGTTGGAGGAAAAAGAAAGCAGAAAGTAAATGAGACAGAAAAAGAAAGAGAAGGCAGAAGAGAGAGGAGGGGTGGGGGTGTGACAGGATTACACCTGATCGACAGATAGCAATAAATCAACACTACGTGATGTTCAATTTCATCAGAGAAAACCAGACAAGCATTTGTAAGGAAACAGAAAACCACCGGCAACATCTTCAAGAAAAGAAAACCGACAATTATTAGGAGAACTTAAAGGAGCTGATAAAGAATGAAATAGTTGTCATTAAAGCGTCAATACCAATCTCACTTGTCGATATTTTTGCTATGTTGCTGCATTTCAAGTCAAAAGCAGGGTTATTAGCTCCTTTGCAAACCCCTGATTGCTTTACCATTTGTAGCTTGAACTCACAATGAGCTGAAAGCCAAATCATGTTTTACACCGCTGAAAACACTGTAAATGTGGGCAGCAGTTCAGAGATCTGGCATCAGAATATTATTCCACGACTTCATGAAATGAAGTAGGCAATGATTAAAGTTTGTGTGATTTGACATTTTGTTATAACAAAACCTGAAATCAAATCCTTCAGGCTTACCTGGGAAGGTTGTGCTTTGTTCTTCTGCAGCATCCCTGTATTACCTCTTAAGAAAAAAAAAAAAAAACAGCTGCCTGCAGCTCAGATCTCTCTTCCAAAACATTGTAGTAAACATCAGTATAAATATTGTATGAGCTATGTTGTTTAGCCTGGGGACAGTTTATATGATGCACATAGTAATGCTGAGAAATTTCAAACAATAGCAATTGACTTTTCTCCATGCATTAATTGTTGAACAGTGTGAGGTCTTCTGCTGAGCATTTTTATCAATATCCCCTCGAACAAACTACTAATTAGAGGTCACAACTAAAATTATCCATGGTAATGGTCTCCATTTATATAAATTAAATTCTTTTTATTCTCCATCAGAGCAGATTGGTAATTTCCTAGAACAGAAAAACTCTCTAATAAGACATTCAGCATTCTCTTTCATTTCTTAACAATGATCGCTAAATAAAGTCTGAATACTATTAGAAAGTTAGTGTAAAACATGAACTTCTTCATATGATTAGCTTGGTCTGAAATCATGCTGAGTCTATCTGCAAAGTGATAAGACTGTGAGGAACATAGATTAAATAGGCTCAGGGTTCAGCTGGAGGGTATGGCTGTACTCATTGGTCACTGTCATTCATCAGTCCTCTTTCTCCTTTTGTTTAGTGCAACTGGCCTTAGGGATCTCTTTGTAATACAGAATAATTTAGCAACAGTGTAATAAATGTGATTACATTTACAGAAACTTAGAGGCTCACATACAAGGACACAAGAAGTTCTGTAATTCCAATGGCCAATAAAAAAAAGATAACTCACTGTGTAAGAAAATGTTAAAAAGGACAAGAGAAAGCATGGCACACACTGTATGTACTAAAGCAAAAATAAAATAAGGCTTTCTCAAATTCAGACAAACCTCCTTGCAGAAATATTCCACGTGACTCATGCAATGCAGAGCATAAAGTACTTACTTATATTTTGTTTACTTTGCAAACTTGTTTACCTGAGAATAACCTAAAAGAAAAAAAACACATTTCAAAAAACAAGTAATTATGACACACACACACACACACACACACACACACACAAGTTTTTAAAATGTAAAAATCAATTCCTGAATAGATTCAATCATATATTTATATGCTGAAATGAAACCATGTGAGAATTTGAGGCGACATTGCAATGTTTTGAGTTATTACAATAAAATAAACCCTTCAGATTGTTGTTGCATATCTTAAAGGGCAAAGGTAATACAGGTGTCATCCAGATTTTTGTTTTTCATTTTTAAGTGAAGCTGTTTTGAATTAATCTAATTTAAACAAACAGTTTATGGAAATGAAAAACATGAGGATTAACTTTGGAGGATAAAATAGATGACCATAAAACATCAAACATGACTAGAACTACATATTGCTTTTTGGAAGAATCCAGCAGGCTGGGACCCTTATTTAATGAAGAACAATGTTGTAATTTAAAAAAATGTGCAACAATGACATCTAAAGAAAGAAATCAATCATTCAAGGGAACGTTGAGAACTCCAAACAGCCTTAAGTATTAGAACTTTAAACTTTTATTTTTCACAATAAACTAATTCAAAGCAGTTCAAAGTTAGATCTTATACAGCATGGGGATGTTGCTTAGATGCATGCTTTATTATCCTGATATTGTCATACATATATATATATATATATATATATATATATATATATATATATATATATATATATATATATATATATATATATGTATATATATATATATATATATATATATAGTGAGGCTGTTGGGCACCCCTGGTAAAAATTTATTTTAATGTGCCAAAAATAAGCTAACAAAAGATGAAAAATCTCCAAAAGGCGTCAAATTACAGATTAAATATACTCATAACATGTCAAAAGAAGTTCAATCTTATTTCCATCATTTTGACTTTTAAAATAACACAAAATGGCCCCTGCAAAAGTTTGGGCACCCTGCATAGCTTACCCTGCATACCTTCTATTCCCCCGTTTGGCATCTTGTAAACACTTTTCATAGCCAGCCAACAGTCTTTCAAATCTTGTTTGAGGTATCTTCACCCATTCTTGCAAAAGTCTTCCAGATCTTTGAGATTTTGGGCTGTCTGTGACGCACTGCTCTTTTAAGGTCTATCCATAGACTTTCAATAAACCTCAATTGAGGTCAGGAGATTGTGAAGGCCATGGCAAAACCTTCAGTTCATGCCTCTTGATGTAATCCACCCTGGATTTTGAGGTTTTTTTAGGATCACTATCCATTTGTAGACGCCATCCTCTCTTTAACTGCAGCTTTTTCACAGATGGCATTAGGTTAGCATCCAAAATTTGCTCAAATCCCATTGAATCCATTTTTCCTTCTACTCGTGACATGTTCCCTGTAAGAGAGAGCGATACAGAGAGAGAAAGAAGCTTAATGGAGAATGTCCCTAATTTTGGCTATATTACGTAAATGAAAGAAGGCTGTTTTAGTAACCTGCTTAATATGTAGGCTAAAGGACAGGTCAGAGTCAAATATAACTCAAAGGTTTCTCACTGCACCACTGGAAGCTAAAGTAATGCCATCCAGATTCATTGCAAAGCTGGAAAATTTAGCTCTGAGTTTTTCAGATCCAAAGAGAATGACTTCAGTCTTGTCTGAGTTTAAGAGGAGAAAGTTTCTAGTCATCCAATTCTTTATGTCTATAAGACAATTTTGTAGCCTATCGGGCTGATCTGTTTAATCTGGTTTAAAGGATAAGTATATCCGAGCATGATCTGCATAACAATGAAAGTTTATTCCATGTTGTCTAATAATTTTGTCAAAAGGGAGCATATATAGTGTGAAGAGTATTGGTCCAAGTACAGAACCTTGAGGAACTCCATGACTTACTTGTGAGAAGGACCTGTCATTTACATGAACAAACTAAAGTCTATCAGATAAATATGATTTAAATCAGCTTAACGCTGTACCTGTAATTCTAATCACCTGTTCTAGTCTCTGTAACAGAATGTTATGATCAACTGTATCAAATGCAGCGCTAAGATTAAGCAAGATAAGTATGGACAGAAGTCCTTTATCTGAGGCCATAAGAAGGTCATTAGTAACTTTCACCATGATGTCAAGATGGCAACTTAGTTGGATTTCTAAAGTGATAATGGGGACAATGGTGAAAAGGGAATGAGAGCAACAGTTGGCTGTGCTAATTTCATGCATCCTGTGTGGCTGTTGTAGCTTTTTCTGGCGAATGCAGAAATAGAAATCAACACGTTTCACAATGTCATGATCAGATGAAGTAAGCCTTTTTGAACCATCAATGCAGTAATCCAAGAAGTAAAATAAAATATTGAAACATAATAATATCCAGATTTTTTTCACAATGTTTCTAAAAATAAGAATAACATGGAGATCTTGTTCTTCCATTATTTTAAATATCATTTCCATGTCCCATCCACACTCCGGAACCCTCTGAGGTATTTCCATAGACTAAAAAGATGGACGGAGCCTCCGTGACTTCATCCGTAGGTTTCTGAAGAACTGAATTGAAGCTCGGTGGGCAGTTCCTACCATTGACATCGTGGCAGGGACATGTGTGCCATCTCGCCCGGAAAATACAAATATGGGCAAAGAGGTAGAGATGAGAGGGGGGCTGTGAGCGTCATTGTGGATGATTGACATATAGTGAACTCCAAGCTGCCTTTAGCTAAGAGCCAACTGTGCGAACCTCAGATCTTGTCTTTCCATTTTACTGATAAATTAACTTTAAAAGTACTATTGTGATATTATCATTCTAGATAATAAGAGATAAATCTACCCATATCTTAAAAAATACATTTTAGCATATTAATCAGCTCCACTTGGTTGGCTGTGAGTGAACCCTACTGACTTGTAACCATTTAAATCATCTCGTCTTCGTGCCGCTCATCTGGGGTCGGGTCGCGGGGTCAGAGCCTAAGCAGGGAAGCCCAGACTTCCCTCTCCCAAGCCACATTTGCCAACTCTGCGGGGGGGATCCCGAGGCGTTCCCAGGCCAGCCGAGAAATATAATCCCTCCAGCGTGTCCTGGGTCTTCCCAGGGGTCTCCTCCCAGAGGGACGTCCCTGGAACACCTCACCAGGGAGGTGTCCAGGAGGCATCCTAACCAGATGCCCGAGCCACCTCAACTGGTTCCTCTCGATGCGGACGAGCAACGACTCTACTCTGAGCCCCTCCCGGATGACCGAGCTCCTCACCCTATCTCTAAGGGAGAGCCCGGCCATTTCAGCCACCTGTATACGAGATCTTGTTCTTTCGGTCACGACCCACAGCTCATGACCATAGGTGAGGGTAGGAATGTAGATCGACTGGTAAATCGAGAGCTTCGCCTTCTGGCTCAGCTCCTTCTTCAGCCACGCAGAGTCCGCATTACTGCAGACGCCGCACCGATCCGTCTGTCGATCTCGCGCTCCATCCTTCCCTCACTCGTGAACAAGACCCCAAGATATTTAAACTCCTCCACCTGAGGCAGGACCTCACTCCCGACCCGGAGAGGGCAAACCACCCTATTCCGGCTGAGGACCAATGTCTCAGATTTGGAGGTGCTGATTCCCATCCCAGCCGCTTCACACTCGGCAGCGAATCACTCAAGTGAGAGCTGGAGATCACGACCAGATGAAGCCAACAGGACCACGTCATCTGCAAAAAGCAGGGACCCAATGCTGAGGCCACTGAGCCGGATCCCCTCAACACCTCAGCTGCGCTTAGAAATTCTGTCCATATAAGTTATGAACAGAATCGGTGATAAAGGGCAGCCTTGGCGGAGTCCAGCCCTCACCGGAAACGAATCCGACTTACTACTGGCAATGCGGACCAAGCTCTGACACCTGTCGTACAGGGACCGGACAGCTCGTACAAGGGGGTCCGGTACCCCATACTCCCGGAGTACCCCCCACAGGAGCCCCCAGGGGACACGGTCGAACGCCTTCTCCAGGTCCACAAAGCACATGTAGACTGGTTGGGCAAACTCCCATGCCCCCTCTAGGACCCCAAAAAGGGTTTAAAGCTGGTCCACTGTTCCACGGCCAGGACGAAAACCGCACTGCTCCTCCTCAATCCGAGATTCGACTATCCGGCGGACCCTCCTCTCCAGGACCCTGAATAGACCTTACCAGGGAGGCTGAGGAGTGTGATTCCCCCGTAATTGGAACACACCCTCCGGTTCCCCTTCTTAAAAAGAAGTAATTTAAATCACAACTGAATTTGCTTTTATCAACTGGATTCTTTATAAATGTCTTATGTTGTATTTTTAACCTTTTATTGTTGTTTTTTACTTTTTTTTATTATTATTATGAATATTAATATGATTATTATTATGATTATTATAGAGCTAAATAACAATTGTTTAATGAAATTTAATAAAAATATATCTTTGAATAAGTATATCTTTACTATTCTAACTGGACAGAAGTAGTCCTCCTCCATGGTGTCAATAAAATGACCCTCCAGGTGTTGTTGAAAAATATGGGAAAGGTTGTGCCCACTACTTTCCCCTCCAAGTTTCAGTTTCTAAATGATACTGGTGACATGACCCTGTCTTCAGTTGGGAGACATACCAAGCGCACACATTGTTACACATTGATTTTCCTTGTCCTCCCAGTTTTTGCCCTAAAATGTTCCTCAGCCTGTTTAATTTGTGTAGTTATTTATGGCTTATCAACGTACCAATTTTCCCTGCTGTGGCAGCACCCTTTGTTTCATTAAATATAATCCTTACGTATGCTTGTCCCCTGTCTTCTGCATTTGGCTACCGCATCTGAATGCGTTTCTTTCTGACAAACTTTCCAGACTAAACGTCCACAAAGATATAAGGGGGTCTCTCTGTTCTGCACAGATCTTTTATTGTTGTTTTTCTTTCTTCTCTCTACTTTTTTTTAACTTTTGACCCAATTACAACTGCAAGCCACATAATCTACTTACAACAAAACCCTTTGTGACACAATGCAGCCTATTGATTTCAAATTTGTTATGGACGACATATTATATTATATCAGATTCACTATTGAACGCAATTCCAGCCGGTTCCTGTTTTCAGAGTTCTGTACTCCTGTCATTCACTTAGATCCATTCACTGTGACGTTCAAAACACTGGAAACATATTTGACGCATGTCACATCACTGTTAAGAGAGAATTCATTTCCTGCTGCTTTTCTTGCTTTCCTTTAAAATATTCAAAAATCTGTTCTGAAATCTGTTCTCTCGCTGTAAATGTCATACAGATTTAATAAAGAATTGCAAGTTAAAATGTTCTTGAAGAATATGTTGATCGTGAATAACTTCCAACAAGTTTACATTTGCAGTCTGATTCATAACTAAAACAAGAATAAACAGAAGACTCACCCTGTAGAGCGTGTCTGTTTATCTCTGTCAGCCCTCTTATGTACTCAAACCAGTCCAGAGTATTTCACTGTCTTCTGCCCAATGCATTTTGGGATTGACTCCAACCCCAAAGCACCATGAAAAGGATTAGAGCTTTCCTTTCCTGCATGTGTTTGTGGGCACGAGGAAGTCTGCAAAGTCTAAAAGATCAGAGAGTACAATCAAATCCGCAGAGTTGCCTCACTGTCAGGCTCTAACTAGTCCTCTCTCAGCATCCCACTGTGTTATTAGAAGCAGTCAGAAAGACAGAGAGGAAGGAAATTGGGAAGCACCATGACTCAAATTGCCACCCAGAAAATGCATCTCAAACTGAACATGATCAGATGCAGGGAAGACATTATCATTTCCATTACAATTATTTGCCTCCAGCAGAGCAGTCCATCATCCATTTGCCTGGAAAATGTCTTTTCTTTTAGTAGAAAAGTATGAGTACTTAGTCACAGATTTAGGATTAAAAAAAAAAAGAAAAAAGATTGCACTTTCATAATTCTTGCAAAATGTGAAATTTTCAACTTTACACGCCTGTTTATTTCTCTTTAGGAGGAGCAAAGAAAAGCATTAGAGTGAGACAGTCAGCAGCAGAACCGACTGCGGATGGGAGGTCCACCTCAGTCTTATGCTTCATTAGCAGTCAGTGTGTAATAGCATGGTTGGACATGTGTTCAGTGCAGATAACAGAGAAGTGGCTGAGACTGTGACAGAGAGAGACGGCCCTAACAGACTCGCCCTGATGTTCCAGCACCAGCGTCATGTCTGCCTGGTTTTCTCTCTCTCTCCTTTTGAGGGTCAGGCCCCAACAACTACCCACAGGTATGACAGAGCCAAAGAGAAATAAGTGGAAAAAAAAGCCAAGCAAACTCTTCAGGCTGGAAATGATCTGGTTTTATGGCTATTACTAAGCCAGGCTCTGACTAATCGATTTAACAACTATGAGCTGATCTTCACCTCATTCAACTCCACAGTGGCTTCTGCTAATAGTGAATTATGCAGACGGCATTGAAGCATAGCTCTTGCTTTGTTCACTTTGAATCTTATTTATATAAGATGTCTGTTGTGCGTCAGAGTTGGACGAAAAAGCTAGATGGATATACTTTAACAAAATTTGATCTAAAACACATAATGTTGGAAATAAATCGGAAAAATCATGCACAAGCTAACTGGATCACCCAACATAATTTACAATTCACATGCTTTGTTTTGTCATTTTATGTGCATGTGTGTTTATTGCTTACTGATATAATGCCGTTGAGTCTACATGGAACTGGCCACCTATTCTGAAACTGGAAAATTCTCTGCACAGAATCAATTCTGCCTTGAAGTCTTCAAGGCATGAAAAAATCTGCAATATTTTGTAAAAATTGGCATAAATTCTGCACTAGAAAATGAATTCAGTGCCTGTTATGTTGTTGAGATTATGTGTGCCTACTGTGCTTCTACTCCTGTACGACATCTCATCCACTTGCTTTAACAATAACCAGTGGTCTTTTTTAAAATGTAGAACTTTCATTTTTGGTCCTCTTAACTGGGCATTGCATTGAAGGTTGTAAAGCTGTTATCTGCTTGCAGATGCTTCTGCAGATTTTAAGCAGACTTGTTCACATCTGTTCGACACTCATTAGGCTATTAAAACCCAGCCACAATGTTTTTTTTTTTTTTGATGTTTTCCATTTAATATATACATTCAAAGTATTGCAAATGGTTTTACAAAAAGAAGATTTAAGCACTTTAATGTGTAAGTTTAAGGTGAAATATTTCAATAAGGCAATTTAGATTTTTATCATACTTAATGAATTTCATTACTCATGGAGCTTATTTAATGCCTGCATCTAAACAGGCCAGCCAAAAGAAAATTGGCACTCCTTTTTTTTTTTTTTTTTTTTAAAAAGTATCAGCATGATAATGATCCACAGAAGCTACAGCTTGACATTGCCATGAAAAGCATTTATATTGCTGGACATGTTGCCAGGGTTCCCGGAGAGACAAGCACCTGTCTGTTTTTAAAGCATCACGGGGAAGCAGTTATTTTTATACCTTTCCAGCAGCAACAGTAGCTATGGCACATTTTCTCACTTACATCAACCTGAATTTGAAGATATACTGATTAAATGTTGATGGTCAAAAGCGAACTTTACCATGATGTCATAAGGTCCAAAAAAAGAAAAGATTTACGTGCATAATTCAACATGCAGAAATGGTATTGAATCTCTGCTCGAGTGGCTGGAAATGTCAAACATAACATCCAATTCTTGTATAATTTGTTCGCAGTGAGGTAGCTGATGTAGTTATGTAGTTTTGAGGGTAAGATTTTATAATGGATCAATGATGGCAGTGCCTAATGGTCTTAACCAAAGCAACACTACTGTAGTAACATGGAAGTGCTTTGAACAAAGGACGTTTTGCGTGAATATGTATATACTGTTACATACTCCTGACTCTTGAAATTGACTTGACCAATTTCTGTTTATTCAGTATAAAATGTCTTTATGTCCATCTTTTCTGTTATTCATGTCTATGACACTTTTTCCAAGGCAGTGTTGTGGAACGATTGAACCTGTCCCAACAGGTCTCCATTCTCTGAAATAGGTATTATACCCTAAGTATAATACGCAGAATAGTATGAACATTTGTTACGATTATGGCTAAGTCTCAGCTGCTGCCAATGTGAGCAGTTCCAGTGGTTCTGTTGAAGTGCTCCTGGAAAACATTCATGTCAAGAACATGTTAAGAGCCAAAGGCAGCAAGTAGTTGGGAAAAATGTCTATGAGGTGAAGATACACATTTTCATATATCTATTACTTGATGTTATTTTTCTGTATATCTGCCCTGATCTTCTCTTGCCTTTCATTTCAACTCTGCTTCAACTATTACATTTTCATCCTGCCTATCCACAGCACTTGGACATTAAGAAGCAGTTTTGCACTGCTTTTGCAATGATGTGAAAGCATCATTGCAACTGGCCTGTTGTGGTAAAAAGAGAGCTGAGTTGATTTACCAGTTTATCTGTGTTGCAAACCATTACTCATGAGCTATGGTTAAACAGTTCAATTCTGTATATGAGCAACCAAAATGACGTTCCTCCAAAGGATGACGGAATTCAGCCTGGAGACAGGGAGAGGAAGTTCATCAGAGGAGGATGTTTTTACTTGTCTTCTGCATCAAAGGGAGCCAGGTGGGATAGTTTGGACAGGTTGAAATGATTTATGTTTTATTAATAACCTCCCCTATGTTTACATGGGGAGGTGTGTCAGACATGTCTCAAAGGGAGGCCAACCTGAAACAGACGCAGGAGGCATTAGAACGCTCAGCAAGCTGAAAATGCCTGATGGATGGATCTTGTGTACAGTAAACAAAATTATTGCCGTTATATCACATAGTCTACTTTAAGAACGTACAGTATCTGATTATTCATTTGGTCTAGCAGACATTTGGAATAATGGATTTTCTTAAAGGTTTTAATCTTACAATTGTTTCTTTTTTTTTGCCATTTGTGCTTATTTTTTAAATAAGAAGAAAAAATATTACATATGCTTAAAATAGTTTAAAAAAATCTTTTTCTATGTGCCAAGAAAATGTACATTATATGATTTGCTATCATTTGTTTACAGATGCTTTAATGGATTTTTGTTACAGGATACAGACACATTTCTGTAATGGAATTTAAAATGCTGAGGTTGATCGGTCTGTCATGGTTCCCCAGGATTTGGTGTGTTTTCCCCCAGGTGTTTCTCCTTCCCCTGGATTTTGCTGTCTTCCCCCGGTGTGTACTGGAGGCATGTATTGTGATTAGCCAACACAGCTGAAAGGAATTAGGCTTACTGCACCTTCCCTGCTTATAAACCCCAGGCTGACCTCCATAGAGTAGAGGATCATTTCAACAGCAATGTGATCCCATGCCTGAGCTCCAGAGCTGACATTAATGGAACCTGTTTGCCCACTGACCACACCATCTCGATCCCTGAATGTCAACCAATCTACAGCTTTGGTCAAGCCATCCTCAATAAATCTGCCTTGCAGCATGTATTGTTTCTTTATCCTTTATATTGATCAGCCATCTTTAGACTGGTCAGTTAGTCTTAGATATTTTACATATAAAAGGTTTTCATTTGTGCTCCTTGTAATAAGATGCACAAATGCACATGTGTTATGATCTTGTGATTCACTTGCATGCTCCAGGTTCTGTATATATGGAGGACCTGACCATCAATAAGCTTTTCGCCCATTAGCTGAGATGCATGGCTTCAAGATATTTGCAGATTTAACTTGCAAACAATCAATAACTCATGAATTGCTGAAATACAAAGAATGCATTTCCACAAACAAAATAAACCAAGTTCATTTTTATTGAAAGAATAATTCTGTGGATTTGAGTAACCCAGTGCACCTGCTTGTGTGATTACAGAAAAGAAAATAACATATTAATGATGTAAGACCAAAATAAAGTGTTTATTTGATCAGACACATGAAGATGCATTAAATTCTGAACATGTTAGCTGTCATCCAGGTTGAGGAACTCCCAGCCTTTCCAGAAGGCTTTGACAGCTCTGCAGAGCTCCTTCACTGATGAACATCCTCCCTCCTAAATGTGTGAAAAAAAACTACTGCTGATGCTTCTACTGCACCAGTTATACCAGGGTTGCTCAGGTCCCGTCCTCAAGATCTTATATCCTGCATCTTTTAGATGCATCCCTCCTTGACATCCAAATCAAAAGAATATCTCTGCAGAGCTCAATGACTTGCTGATGAGGGAATTCTGCGATTCAATTTTAGATGTGTTGGACAAGGGATCATTTTGTCAATTCATACTTTATGAGGAGTATCGTCCATGATAGTGTGGATGTTTGTGTTTTTGTGTGCAATGCACAATGCACCAAGGGATTTCATACTGACTTTGTCCATGGTTTATATCTCACTTGAATAGTATTTATTTTGTATTTTCTTGTAATCAGCTGTTAATTAAAGCTAATTTCAACCTTGTATCAGACAAATAGCAGATGTGACAACTTTCTGCCTCACGCTTTTCCCTTTGAACCCAAGAGAGCTCAGCGTGACTTATATTTACAATTTCTGAGACACTTTGTATCACTTTATGATAAGGCTGCTCAAAATCCAGTCAAACAAAATATGATACTTATTTTCTTCCCCTATGGATTTTTGAAAGCAGAAGATTACACTATAATAATTTTGACAAAACATGGTTATAAATGGTAAATATTCCTTTTTTTTTTTTTTTTTTTTTTTTTTTACATTTTGTTAAAGCGACAGATCACTTGTCTTACCATTTTTTCATGGGTTGTGTCTTGAAGAGCTGACCATGGCTACTGCAAGAGTCCGACCAATTACACGATAGTTGTCGGAGCACAACGAGAAGAAAATCTTGCCTATCCAAGACGTTGAGTACAAGCAGCATTATGTCCCCGACCACATCTACAAGAACAAAATGACATCACTTTGTTCTTGTGGCCTCGAGGAAACTTGCTTCTCATGCAGCGTACAGTAACAAGTGTTACTGTTGCATAGTGATGAGTGCATCAGAGTAATGCATGCAGTCATGATGTCTTGTGCTTATTGTGCAAGCCTTTGGGGACAGAACTAAATTTCTGGTGTTTCTGTAGCTGGTCCAGTCTATGTTCAGCAACTTTATGTACCCAAACAATGTGGCTGGTTGACAACAGGATTTTTTGTTCTCTGGTGGCACAGGCTTATTCCAAGATGGCATTGGCAGGATTCATCAGGAAAGAGTGGTTTAGAGAGCATGAGGCATCATGTTTACGTATGGATCAGCAGGAACAGTGTCCAGATCTGAACTCCACTGAGAACATTTAGGACATGCTGCAGAAGGTTTCGCACGGTTGGACTCTCCAATTATCAATGTAAAATATTGATGAAAAATGTATCAAACACTTGATGGAAATAAATTGATCAATCAACTTCAGTCTGTTCATTCAGCAGAAGTGATCACCTCCTGCTCTGACTGCAGCTTGAAGCTGGATGCAGCGACAAAGCTGCTTGAGGTTTTGGACGGGGGAGCTGTTTACGTATCAGATATCAGCAAATAACATATTCTTTCATGTTACAGTACTTACTAAATAATAGCATTCATAATGTCCTCTAAACATGTATCTATCACCATGAGTGTTATCTTAATAAAAACATAGGCTGGCATTACATGAAGAGTGTATTAGCAAACATTATAATATTACAATTGAACTTAATTAAGGAGAGAGCCAAAGGGTCACTGTCAAGGCATAACTAAAGACACACCTACTATTACAGTAATAACAGGTCTTCAGTCTGTGGGGATTTTTTTCTATAAGAAGATTGCTCTGCAAATGTACTCTCATTATTGGCAGAAATTATCCATTTTATGCAGATTTCCTGCCAAAGTACACCATAAGACATGTGCTCTGGTTTCAGGAAGACTGAATCATTCTGCAAAATTGTTTTTTTTTTTTTTTTTTTTTGTGCATATTCAGTTTCATTTGTATGTCAAAGGAACACCAAAACAACTTGCAAAAATGTATTTGTTTCCTGAAAAGCTTGCAGTTAGTTGAGTTTTTCTTTCATACAGGCACATTCAGATCTCAAACAACCCAAAACATACCTGGCTATGCAGCTCTCTCACAAAATCTACACTGGTGCAGGAAAATGTCCGATATTTTTAATTTAGTCATTTATTTATTGATTGATTTGTTTAACGTGTGTGAAAATATTTTTGTAATCCTTATTGTTATGCAATTGTAATTGATAACATTATCAGCCATTATCTTACTACACATTTTGTTTCTTCGTGTGGACTAAATGGTTCTTCTGCTTGCCTGTAATACTGACTTCATACACGTACCATAAAAAGCTCTTCTATTTTTTTTTTTTTTTTTTTTTTTTTTTACTGTTGAATGTGGATTTGTTTCGTTTATTAAAAAAAAAGAAGATGACTTGGCTGTTTATCCTGACTTGTACTGGGAACCAGACCAGAGTTTCTTCCTGACTTGTACTGGGAACCAGACCAGAGTTTCTTAGACTGTAAGATCAATAATCTCCTGTCATCTCAGTGTTTCCAATTTTACCTTTAACTTTACCTGGACTTCCAAAATGTTAATTAATTGTAATTAAAGTCTTGCCACTAAGAAATATATTGTTGCATTACACAACTTTTCATTTTCTTTTTTTGTTGTAAAATTACAGGGAAATATTGTAGACTCTACTGTTAACAGATGAGGTTATTTGAGGTACGTCAAATTATAATGATGTAACGCTTCAAAAGGGAGTTAAAAGTTTCATGTAAAAGTTTATGTATATCCTTTTATTGGCTGATGTTTTCATAGTGTATACCTTCAGCTTGAAACAAGCGTGTACTACTAACAAAGAAAAGTGATCATTTTTCATCCTAAATCAAGATGGATTTACTAAAGACAGATTTGGTTTTCCTTCATTGTTAATTGTTTCCAAATAAAGCTTCAAATATTACATTCTAAATCACAGAATAAAGGATCATATCCTTAAACATGCATTGCAACACATTAAATTTAATAGGGTGACTTGGGGGTTCTACACAGCAGCCACATGGCATTAGGGTGGACCATGGCCTGCCCAGGTTTTAGCTGCTCCTGTGGTGATGCCCTCTCATTTTTTATATGATATATTTTTTATAAATAAAGTTTAAAGGAAATCTTTAAAAAAAAACAAAAAAACATCACACTTTTTAATGCCTTAAATTGTCAACGGGCCTGTCACATGTTATTACATCTGATGTGCTAAATTTGATTTAAACTCCCTCATATGTTGTGCAAAATGTCAACATTTTTCATGCAGTGTCTTGGGACAACTAAAGATCTTCTTTTTAATTAAAATATCTGTGAGACAAGTATCATAATTTATATTTTATGCCTGATGTTACTTAAAGCTAAATACAAAGACACAGTGGACGTTAAATTTCTCATTCCATCTGAAGCTCTGCATCAGAGAGGATGAAAGGAATCAAATCAGCAGAAAACTTTGGCTCAAAAATACTCCTCTTGAATAAAAACCCACAGACACTGCTTTTCTTATTCATAAGTATGCCTATGTGCACCAGTCATTAAAACAAGTTATTAGTTCAACATGACCCAGATTGCAATTAATGATTTATATTCACTAAATATATATCAAACATCATTTTGTAGCAATATTTTAACCTTTCAGGTCCATAATTGGGAGAAGGTAGCAGAACTCCATCAACACTGTATACAGTGGGGACAGTGGGCTACTGATCTCAACTTGAGATGTTATGAGTCAGAGGAAGGAATACTTTGAAGACCTCCACCATCCTACTTATACATATTCTGATGAGGACACAGAGCCGGAGGACTCAGGTGGGCTCTCCTATCTGGGTGGATGAGATCTGCCCAGAGTTTCTTCAGGCTCTGGATGCTGTTGGACTATCCTGGCCAACATGCCTCTGCAGCATTGGGTCAACATCAGGAACAGTGCCTCTGGACTGGCAGGATGGGGGGATGGTCCCCCTTTTCAGGAAGGGGGAACAGAGGGTGTCCTCAAACTCCCTGATCTCTATATTCAGGGGACCTTGAGAGGAGGTGTCCGTTGGCTATAAACCTCGGTTTGATGGTGGACCAGTGGACCAGCTCAATGCCTTCTTTATGGTCTTGGAGGGGGCATGAGAGTTCACCCAACCAGTCTATATGATATGTGCTGTGTGGACTTAAAGAGGGAACTCAACTAGGGGGACTCCTATAGGAGGTACTCAAGGAATATGGAGTACAGGCCTCCCTTTTACGAGCTTTCAAGTCCCTGTATGACTAGTACCAAAGCATGGTCCACATTCCCAGTAAGTCAGACATTTTTCCGATGAGGGTTGGACTCTGTCAAGGCTGCCTTTTATCACTGGCTCTGTTCATAAAGTTATTAACAGGATTTCTAAGCTCAGCCGAGGTGTTGCAGGGGTCCAGTTTGGTGGCCTCAAGATTGGGACTCTGCTTTTTGCTGATGATGTGGTTCTGTTGGCTCCTTTAGGACATTTTCTTTAGCTCTTGCTGGAGTTATTCTCAACTGAATGTGAAACGGCTGTGATGAGAATCAGCACCTCAAAATCCGATACCATGGCGCTCAGCTAGGAAAGGGTCGAATGGTTGGGAGAGACAACCAAAAGTAAAGTATTTTAATGTGGGAAGTCATGAAAGTTGTATTGTCAGAAAATCTTTAATAAAACCTCTTGTTTAAAATAAAGAATTTATTCATTTATAACCTGTTAGCATGAAATCCATATGGTGCAGCATCTCCTGAGGGATTACTCTCTATCTGGCTGTTGGATGCTTTGTGTTTTTCATGGAGTTAAATTAATCAATGCAGATGTTTTACATGATTGCATAAATCACTCTTTGCTTTCTGATAAACCTGCAGTTGAGATTTTTTTCTTTAGCTGTCTACTAATAGGTTTGTTGTTGCAGAACAATAACTGACAACATGATGTTGTAGAAACGTTTTCTGGAATCATCTCAAAAAGCCATTTTCTGACCCTATATATATATATATATATATATATATATATATATATATATATATATATATATATATATATATATATATATATATATATATATATGTGTGTGTGTGTGTGTGTGTGTGTGTGTGTGTGTGTGTTCGTTCCATTATAAAGTACTGTTACTAGTATATAATATTCTTTAATCTATTTTTTTAAAATTCACTTGGAAAATCTTCCATTTCCAGCAGTGGCCACCTGCTGGGGTGTTGTCAATTGTTGACAGCCATGACAGACTCAGGTTTGCTCACACTGACTGTGTAATGCTGCACATTCATTTGACTTTCAAACAACCAGTGTTGAAGAGAAGAAAAGCAAGTGAAATAGAAAGTATGTGAAAGTGAAATCGTTTTCAAAGTATGAATGACTACTGGTGAATAAATGGAACCTGACTGATGCAGAATTGGCATTTTGGAAGTCTCGTACCTTTACTGTTGCTGAACTTAAATTCTAAAATCTGGCAAAAGTAGACAAGTGTAAAACAACAACAACAAAAAAAAGTGTGCAAAACTGAATACTGAGTTTTTTTTTGTCTCCATAGTCTACATTTCTTGCCCACGACAATAACTACACAAGAAGATAAATGAGCAATGAATAACAAAAACAATAAATAAATAATTGTTAATTGTATGAATCAAAATGAACAAGTTGACCATTTTGGGATTAATTAAGTTTTGTCATTTCTGTTCATTTCTATTATATTATGTCAAAAACAGAATTGCTCTGTTTTTAACCTTGTAATTGGTACATATGATTTATTCAGTGATTCCATTACACATATTTTGTAATATCATTTAATGATTCCTTTCCACATCTGTAGTTTTACTAAATTGGCTTTGACAAAGAAATGTTTGCATCTCCTGGGTATGAAAGCAGGATGTTTTAACTTTCTTTCTTTAAAACAAAATTATGTCAATCTGTGTATATTAAATTTAACATATACATGCGTTAACATGAAACATTGTCCTTATTTGACATCATGTCTCTTACACAGGCTAAATAATAAATGGCAAAAAGGAAATAATGCATTGATCCTTTAACATGCTGTCCAAATTTTAATATTTACTTAACTTTTCTGTGGCTTTACTCTTTCCATCAAATTACTGTTATAAAATAAGCATTTCTCAATGACCAAAATAAAATGCAAAACATTTCATTCCAAATCAATATTTTGTTTTGCCAACAGTCTCTCTGCACAGTCAGACACCCAAATGTGAACTGGCTATCTTAGTTTACCATTGTAAATGTGCTAAATTCAACATCAATCATCCAAAATATATCAAATTTGCCACACTGTATAATTATCTGTACTAATGAGATCTACCTCATTCCATGCAAAAGTTAGCATTTTAGCGCACTGCCTTTTAACATAATGCATAGTCAATATATAATGGCAAAACTTATATATGTCAACATTTGACTCAGCAAATTCTAATTTTAATAAATTTCTATTATAAATCTATCCCATTTTATATATAACAAGTGTAAAACTGCTTTAAAGCATATTTGAGGAGACACTTTGAGGGATGCATGAGGAGAGACACAGCGACCTGACATACCTGTGTGGGTCACACACTTGACACACACAGCAAAACAAGTTGAATCCCATCTGACTCAAATATGTCTCAAATTAATTTAATTTGAAGGTGGACAAACTAACCAATTCAGTCTTTTCTCATAAGGTTGTTGACTACTGATAAAATTTTAACCAAGGACCAAACAATGATGAAATAATAAAATGTTTCTTTTTCAAAGTTTTACTTCCACAAGACCCTTTTAATAAATGGTATATTATATAAACAATATTATGCACTTAATCAAAAATGAAGCCATCACTGATGTGATTTCAGTCTATGCTTAAAGCTTCTTTTGGCTTTTAGTCAAATAACTCACAGTCATAAAATTAATTATTTTTATCTTTTTCTCACTGCTTCCAGTGGTATTTGGTATTTTAGCCAGTTAAGCAGCAGGTCATTGCCTGATAAAAATACGAATGCATTAGCGTTACCTGAGGATTCCTGTGGTATTCTTTGCTAATTAAAAGCAGCAAAATGAGATAAAAATGAAAGAGCTGAAGAGCTGGAATGTAAACTAATTTTCAACTCTTCTTTTTGGGCCATTTCAATCCTTTTAGAAAAACGTCTGAATTTATTTGTAACAAAAAGTATTTGTATGGTTGCCTTTTTAATAATAACCCCTTAAAATATATTATATGGTAAAATCTGAGAAGCTTGAAGTCTGTCAAAGATTTGTGGAAAGCTCACCAGTCAACCCACTTTTGAGCCCAAACCAGCTTGCAGTGTTAAGATGTTGGATGGATTTCTTCGCAACTGGCATGAATCAGTGTCTATACTTCATCCAGATGGATGGATTTATACATCTGGGAAAGAAATTAAACAAAAACAAGGAAAAATGGTTGTGTCAGTCTTGGAAGAGATGGTTGCATATGATTTCTGGACTGAGAGTGTACTGGCGCATTAGGAATGATGGACAGGTGCAGCAAAGATAGGACGCAGACATGGAATTATTTGACTGATGAAAAAGAAAAGGTCATTTTTGACCAGATGTTAGCTGTCAGTACTTCTTCTTTCTTGTACATGTGAAAACTGATAATGTAAGGTTGTTAAAAGGAATGGTCACATTAAAAGTGGTGGTGGTCTCCAACTGCTTCCTCTTTGTTTAGCTGTGGTGCTTCATTGAAGATTCATCCAATCAATGTAATTGTAGGTGATTGCGTGACTCAATCCAGTGCCTGCTAACAATCACTTCTTCGATCAATGGCCGTTGCTCCCATCTTGCTGCTGTCAACAGTGAGGAATTATTCATGCATACTACAAAAAGGTGTATTTTGTTTTAATGAAGACTTATCAGATGATTTCTGCTTCTTTAAACTTCTTTGTACCAAGAGACAGGAGTGGCATTGTGCTAACATTATGTATTATGAAAGGATTACGTTATTTAACAAGTAATACTGAGAATGTCGGGATTTGGGCAGGTTGGTACCAAGCTGTAAACTCCAGTATCTAAAAGTGAAGCCTATGCTGAAAAAACTGCAAAGATATGCACAGGATTTTTTTTTTCTAACATCCATTTAGATCTTATTTTACATAGAAATTGTGCTTTGTATTGGGTGTGTCTTTTTGACTGACAGGTATCTGATATCTGCATAAAGGTAGAGTACAACTATGGTTTTTATTGGCTAACAGCACTCCTTAGCGTCAGCCTGCCTACATCTGTTAGCTGGTTAGCTCTCCTTAGCTCCAGGTTTGCTTGGTCAGCTCTTAGCTACAAGCAGTTCAAAGTTTAATGGGTGTCAATCATCTACTCCCATGCTCACAGGTTCCTCCTCTTTTTCAGAGTCACAAGACACTTCCAAGACTGGCAAAAGCCCAACGAGCTTCACTTCAACTTTTCATAAACCTACTAGCGACATCATGGAGGCTCTGTCCATCTTTTTATGTACACTCTATGGTCAGGACAGGTGACCGTGATCTAATGCATCTCTTCCATGGACATGGTTTTTAGGGTCTGGTGCAGCACACCTGTGCCTCATTTTGTCATCAGTGTGTGGAGTCCTCTCCTCCTGACCTGATTGTCCCATCCCCTTGTGCAGGGGTCGTGATATTAAGCTTGACGCCATATGCTTGAGTAAGTATTGACCATATGACACAGATGTGTCGTGTGCATTGTAGCAAATATCCACCATTTAAGGATTGAAGGAATGCCTCACATTGGCAGATATTAGCTATTTTTCCCTTTACTTATACTGTCGTCTTTTAAATAGCTTTGCTAAAAGCATAGCCTACTTAAAAGTATAGCCAACTTAAAAATGAAATTATATGAACCTCGGGCTGCACTGTGGCCTGATGGTTAGCACTGTGGTCTCACAGCAAGAAGGTCGCTGGTTTGATCCTTGGCAGGGGTGGGATTTGGTCAGTGGCTTTTCTGTGTGGAGTTTGCATGTTCTCCCCATGTATGCGTGGGTTCTCTCCGGGTAATCCGGCTCCCTCCCACTGTCCAAAGACATGCATGTTAGGTTGATTGGTTACTCTAAATTGCCCCTAGGAGTGAGTGTGAGCGTGAATGGTTGTTTGTCTCTGTGTGGCCCTGCGATGGACTGGTGAGATGTCCAGGGTGTACCCTGCCTTCGCCCGAAAGACAGCAAGAATGGGCTCCAGCTTCCCTGCAACCCTGAATTGGATTAAGCGGTTTGGAAAATGAATGAATGAAAAATGAATATATGAACCTCATCACGAAGCATCAGAGGAACCGTCCCTGTCTGTTGTTGTCTGTAGCTGTAGAGGAGCACGACAACTTGCAAAACTTTTGACAGCAAAGTTGGTGGAATATAATTACCTGCATCGGTTTTTAATGCTTTTAGAGTTGTTTCATTGTAATTCATTTTATCATTGCATTTCTTTCCAGTGCAACCTGCTGAAAACCTAGCGTGGCAGAAGATGAGCAGACTGAAGCCAAATATCACTGGAGGTATTTAAAAAACAAACAAACAAAAATTATAAAAAATAAAAAAAAACTCAAATCAATACAACTGTATAAATGTGGTAACACAATCACTCTCCAATTGCATAAATACCCTTTTCTACTACTCTTCCTGTTGAAAAACTTTGACACTTCAACACTGACAAAAAAAAAAAAGTTGGAGTGTCAAATATATCCTTTACAAAACACTGTCTCAGATAAAACAAGGAGCTTTGTTACATTAATACACTTAAATTTTGTCAGCAGTTCCCCTCAAATGCATCTAACACTGGCAGCCAGCAGATAGAGCTCTTCTTGATTGCATCTATGTGTCAATGTAGGGAATTGTTCTCACATCATTGACTGTGTGTTTCATGAGATTTCAGCTTTACCATCCTTAGGCAGGGATGGGGAACAGTGGTCCTTGGGGGCTGCAGTCCTGACAGTGAGTTTCTCTACCGCCACACCCTTGTCCCAAACCAATGGGTCATTAGCAGACTTAGTGCAGAGTTTAATGTTAAGCTAAATAAGCTAGATTTGTGTTAGGTGTGTCACAGCAGGGAAACTTCTAAAACTTGCTGGACCTTTGGTCCAGAGTTGTCCACCCCTGCACTAAGATAAGTGTCTTCTCAGGTGAGAAGAACTTCAGATTTGCTTGCCTGTTTTGCCAACAGACCAACTTGTCCTCCCTGTCCATCTGTCCTGTTCACTAATATCCACATCTGCTTGGGAATCTGCCTGCTTCTGATCTGGTCACCTAGCAGCTTTCCTTAAGTAGACCATCTATTTTCTTTACCAGTTAATCCAATACAGGGTTGTGGAAAGCTGGCACATATCCCAGCAATCATTGGGCAAGAGGCAGAATACACCCCGGACAGGTCACCAGTCTATCACAGAGAGTCTTGAGTCAACCATTTACTTCCATCTCCTTTTTATCGTTTGTCCTTTGCTCTCATTGTGTCTTTTCCCATCGAACAGACTGCTAGATTACTTAGAGTCATCTTAACCGATTTAGGCCACACTACTGTGCTCTTTGTACCTAATTATTGTCACGCTTCATTTTGAAAACTAAATCAATATGTTCATCTGGTTCCGTGTGTGTCTGATCATTGGGTTAAGAAAAACCTCAGCCATGACATGAGAGAGGTACTGAAAGTTAAAACATCTTTATTTTGAATGGCCACTGTTCTTTTCATTTCTATATTGACTATTTAGAATGAAGCCTTTCTATTAAAACAGTTTTCATTAAGTACATTAGTCTCTTGTTTTTCTTTTTAATGACTTCCCTCATAAAAGTATTTTTTCTTATGGGTTCTGAAACATTGCTTTGCATTACAGTGAAAACTTGATTTTGAGCTTTGTGAATACATATGTATGTGTGTGACCATGTATCAAAAAGTGAATATGATCAGTAAGAGGATGGATTTATTGGGATAAATTTTAAAAGTTTGGATTGTGAAGGTTTATTGTTTTCTAATTCAAGTCTGAATCTCTTCAATTAGAAAAAAAAAACAACTTTGTGTCTGCTACATTGATCGTGTGATATATTAGATGCTGTATTTGCAAATCCTCTCATTAAACGCTTTAATAAAGATGAACTTTGATGCCACAGACAGCAATGCGGGAAGCTGCCTGGATTCTCCTCCAGCATGCTGACAGTCGGTTAATCCCCCCTCTCATATCACCCTCTTCAAAAACTGCAGCTTAGTTTTGATCAAGCTGGACCAGTTGATGGTAATGAGCTTGGCATTTTCAACACCATACTGACAGTGATTGTACTGTTGAGTGCACAGTTAGAATCAGGAACTTTGTTCTGTTCTGAAAGTATTTCAAAATGTAGATATTTTTCTAGCACCAATTTTTTTTAGATGCCTGAACTGGTTCTGGATTGCATAACTAACACTGAAAGAATCTATTAATCTAAGGAAAGTTAGGAAATGCAGCTATGTTGGGAACACACAGAATTATCTAAATAAAATGCAGCTTTTGCTTCCTTTCAACCCCATGAATGCAGCTTTGAGGCGGTGAAAGCCAACATGAACTTTATAAGTGCAATTTGTCTTTGTGTTTTCAGCCAGACCAATGTCTGTCAGCCTGTGCCTCTTCCACGGTGCTGAGCAGTGGCGATGGCCTAAGCTGTGCTGATAGATGGCCTGGCTGCAGGCAGCCAGGAGCTGGTGCTCGCCTCAGCTCCCACCGACACACCACAACCCTTTAGCCCAGGGGTATGGCTTAGAATGCAGCTATTAGAGCAGTCCTGGAGATTTCCTGAGCTCATTATGAGCAACTGTTGGGTGCACATGCACATAGACATATACACACAAGCAATTTCATGCAAGTGCAAACCCACACAATAGCCGCTCAGGATGCAGGTCCATGAGTGGGAAGAGAGGAGAAGAGATAAACAAATCTGAGCTAAAAGAATGAAATTGGGCATCAGCATTGTTGTATTTGGCAACATGAACAAGAAAATGTGAAAGTTCTTCACAAAATTAAGAAAGTAAAACCTTTTAAAAATTTTTAAATGGCAGCTTTGTTATAAAGAAAGCAGATTTGATGCAGATTTATTTTTACAGCTGTTTTCAGGACTATAGCAGGTGTACTGTAAGATTTACGCTTGCCAGTTATATTTGCTATTGTGAGTAAAGCTTGTAATTTAATTCTGTAGTTCTTTCTCCAATTGGATTCCAAGCCTCTTATATCAGAGGTAAAAAGTAAGACACCTTCCATGTATTACCTTTTACCACTGACCAAAACTTGCTTTCATGAGTTCTTAACCGAAAGTTGAATCATTGAGTTGTCCCAAACAAGTCAGAGATATTTAGCTTTAAGGATGAAGTTAGCTCACTTAGGAGTATTATGCTGTGTTGAGATCAAGTACATTACATCTGTTCTTAACACATCCCCAAAGCTTCAAACCACATGAATATGTATGAATGTCAGTAGACAGGGGCCTGCAGCCACAGTCACACAACAATTAAGGGTGGGAGTTGTCGACACTCACTGGGGAACCACTGACCCCCTTTAACACCAGGCATGTCCCAGTAATGACCACGACTAGAAGACATCCAAGTGATTCTGTTTAGATATGAGTGCTTATTTCCAGCCATTATTGTTTAGATTTCATTATTTCAATTCCTTGTTATTTCCCAAACTTTTAGGCTGAGAAATATCATCACTATGTACACATGTTTAGAAAGGAATACTGCCATTAGACATTAGAGACAACAAAACTTGACAATTCTTACACTAGTCATCTGATAAAATTAATAAATGTAAATTTTCTCTTTTCATTTTGTTTCTTTGTTTTTTTTTTTTACTCTCACAACATATGCAAGATCCACATTTATATAGAAAACCTTTCATAATTTATTAAGTTAGCAGATATGGATGGATGGATGATTGGATGGATATTTCTGCTTTACCTTGATTTTTTTTTATAAAACCCACCTGCTAAGATAAAAAGAAGAAAACTGTGCATCTAAAACATTGCAAGAGGGGGAAATCTAAGCATTATGCAAGAATGTGTTGGAAGGAATGTTAAATCCATAATTGTACCTTTTAAATATTAGGCTTTCACATACATTGATATTTCAAATAATTTTTGCATCTAATATAACTTCTATGTCCTTATATATAGACCAAAACAAGGTTTAAGGTAAAGTAAAAAAAAACCCATAAATCTCCATTGTTTACATGAGCACCCAACATGCAACATAAAAATGAAAAAAGGGCTGATGTGTTATTGGTGTAACATCATTTCACTTGAGTTTTTGTGTTTTCACAACTTGCTTACTCTTAAGCATCATTTTGAAACATGCAGATGAAAGGGTCAACACTGTGAAAAGGTAAATTGTAGCACTCCATAGTTATGATGGCTAGATAAAAATGTTCAAAGTGTGAGCAAAATGGGAAAGAAACAAAACAAAACACACACACAGAATAAAAAACAAAAAAAAAAACACCCAGCAGGGTTCTCAACTCTTAACAATGAATGTATGACTCATAGAATTCACTGCTTTCACAGCATCACAGCAAACACTCATTTTTAAATCCAGTGGAAAACAAATCTATAACTGATAGTGTTGTGTTGCTCAGAGAGTAGATTGACAGAACCAGTGGTGACAACCTGACAATTTACAGCCCTGCAGGAGCAAGGTCCGTCCCCAGCTCCAGGAAGACCATTATACCCATTTGGAAGTGGAGGAAATGTTGTCATTCTGCCAGATCATTGTAGCTGTGAATTTAAGGAAAACTCAGTGAAAATATTGCTTTTACATTCTTTGCAAGGTGTCAGATGAAGCTAGAGTTATACAATAAGGAATTTATCAGAACAGAAAAGACTTGTTTTGTTGCTATCCAAGAGCAAGAGTGTGTTTTGTGTGTACACATATCATCATATTTGAAAGTAAAGACACAGATTTGAGATGAAGTAGAACATCTTCACACACAAACAGACATTTTGAGTCTGAGAGCAGAGTTGGCAGAGAATAGTACGATGTTTGAGTGTGAAAATGAGGATAAAGTGCTCTCAAATGGAGCAACGATGTTCTAAATTTGGGTTACTCAACAGGGGTTGTATCTCTCCCCATGGGGGCATCATAGACTACTTGGAGCTAGATTTTTTTAAAGGGGGCATTGAGGTGTTCTGGGGTGGTGTTGGTAATTCATTGTTAAATTTTGATGACTAGCACATCTATCAACCAATCACAGTCAGGAGAAGTTAGGACATGCACCAAAATTTGTTGTTGTTAATTAACTGCTTTGATGTGTAGGCCACACATAAAAAATGAAATTGTTAAACAAGTTATAAGTTTATCTGCAAACCCACTCTTGTTTGTTCATCCACCCATGTGGTCTGAATGGATGGTTTCACCAAACACGTCGGTAGATCTGAGCAGCTCATATGGCTGATGGCCAGCTGATCACATGTTTTAAATCACAGGTGTCAAACTCCAGTCCTCCTCCAGGGTGAGAATCCTGCAGGTTTGTGCTTTCTCCATGCTCCAACACACCTGACAGAAATAAATGAATTGGTTAAAGAAGCTTTTATATCCATTCGATTGGAATTAGGTGTGTTGAGGCAGGGAAACCCAAGAACCTGCCAGATACCTGCCGTTGAGAACTGGAGTTTTTCACACCTGTTTTAAATGGAGAGAAAACTCCACTCATCTCGAGTTGGGTCGTGGGGGCAGCAGCCGAAGCAGGGAAGCCCAAACTTCCCTCTCCCTAGCCACATTAGCTAACTCTGGGGGAGGGGGGGGGGGGGGGGGGGGGGGGGGGGGGGCAAGGTGTTCCCAGGCCAGCCGAGTGATATAATGCCTCCAGCTTGTCCTGGGTCTTCCCCAGGGTCTCCTCCTAGAGGTACGTGCCAGGAACACCTCACCTGGAAGATGTCCAGGAGGCATCCTTACCAGATGCCCGAGCCACCTCAACTGGTTATTCTCAATGCGGAGGAGCAGCGGCTCCTCACCCTACCTCTAAGGGAGAGCCCGGCCACCCTGCGAAGGAAGCTCATTTCAGCCGCCTGAATACGAGATCTCGTTCTTTCGGTCACGACCCACAGCTCATGACCATAGGTGAGGGTAGGAACATAGATCGACTGGTAAATTGAGAGCTTTGCCTTCTTGCTCAGCTCCTTCTTCACCACGACAGACTGGCGCAGAGTCCACATTACTGCAGACGCCGCACCAATCCGCCTGTCGATCTCACACTCCATCCTTCCCTCACTTGTGAACAAGCCCCCCGAGATATATAAACTCTTCCACTTGAGGTAGGACCTGACTCCCAACCCAGAGAGGGCAATCCACCCTATTCCGGCTGAGGATCATGGTCTCAGATTGGTTATTATACTGCTAAATATTTAATAGGTATTCGGACACTGCCTTTCGCCCAATGACTGCTGGGATAGGCTCCAGCTTCCCTGCAACCCTTCGATGGATTAAGCGGTCAGGATAATGAATGAATAAATGAATGAATGAATGAATGAATGAATAAGTGTTCAGATCATTTTAATTTCAGTGGAGGATTTTTTGTTTGTTAAAATGATATATTCCACTCCTGCTCTCAGCGAAGGCAGACACTTTTTCTCTGCGCTCCTGTTTCCTCCCTCCCACTCTTGCCTGCCACTTTGTCCTGTCTGACTCGGAGCCTCTTTTTACATCTCTTTACTCGAATTTACATCATGGATTTGATTGGCTGGTCTCTCAACACAATTGATCAAATTTTCTCAACCTGAAGATCGGGCAGAGGGGAGCCCGCATGTCCTGAGGGGACGCTTCCGGCCAGATACGTTCAGGACTAATGGTCCAGGTGGAGACCGATGTGTCTGGTGGTTCTGTCCTTCGTGGACGTAGAGGATGTTTACATCTTTGAATTGTTAGTGATCGGGATTCTGCTGATTAGCGCTGGTGGAGTCCTGATCTACCTCAAGACCCATGAGATTCTGGCAACAACTGGCAGGATGCCAGGATTCTGTAACGGAATAGGTCAAGCTAGCAGTGCACAGACTCTTAAGCTGACCGGACTCGACCGTAGGATACCAGTCTCGCCCCAACTGGTCATCTGGCGGAGATCCCTGAGCTGGTCCGCACAATCAATAACAACATGGAGAAGATGTCTGCTAGAATTGGTGGAAATTGACCCCCCCATTTGGCTGTTTGGAGCTGCCAGTTTGAGACCTGCTATGGACTCAAGGCCGAGTGCAAATTTTTTTCCTTTCCTGGAACCCAAATAGCAATCATATCTGGATTCGGCTTCCCAACAGCCTTGGACCGGTGCGACCCCCCCCCCCCCCCCCTGAGAACGGAAGAAAAGATGTTCATAGATGCTCTGTCCCCCCTCCTCATCCACCCCCGGTCACCTCCCACATGAATCACTGCCTCCCTGGACTTTGTGTGTCGTGTTTGAGTTTGTGCTTAAGTGTATGAGGTTTTTTTCTCTGTCTCTTCGGACTGCGTCATCTGTGGCGCGGCCTGGAGTTACATGACCTTTTTTCCCTCGACCCCCTATGATCCGAATGTATCTCTGTTTTTATCTGTTATAAGACGGCGCCGGTGAAAAACTGTCTGCATGGCCTAAGCTTTAGCTTGGTTCTGTATTCTTCTTTTGTCATTAATGTTACATCTCTGTATGTCAAACCTTGGACGAGCTGCATTGGACTTTGAATTTCCCCTCGGGGATGAATAAAGTATCTTTGATTTGATATATATGAATCAAAATTATGTCTGATACACAGGGAAGGCTATTAACCTAAACCCACACTGCAGATAAATCTGATTCTTTTGTCCCTATATGAGCAGTATTTATATTTACATATTTCTTACATGTCTGAACAGCACAAATCTAATTTTCTAATCAGACCCAGTCAACTTTCAATTGTGTTCTTAAATCAATGACATTTCTGTAGTTTTTCAAAATTATCTCAGTCTGCATGATCACATGACTTTTCATCCCACTTTCATGTTACCTAAGTCAGAACACAATCCGCTTGGAGAAGGCAGGGTGCAGCAAGAACAATTATAAACAATGGACACGATAATTTCATATGTTGTCAGCTCTGATTCTTCTACAACTTCAAAATATGCACATATACTAACATAAAGTGGACTCAAGCACTCACAGCAATGTGTATGTAACCTTGGCCTACATTTTAATAATGGGGTTGTTGTAGGGGACCTGGATAATAGACAGAGTGGGAGTGGGGGGTTGAGGTACTGGCTCATATAAGATTGAGAAGCACTGTTCTAGATTAAAGATATAACACCAGATGTCTGAAATGACCATCACCTTTCACAGCTGCATAACAGAAAGAGGAAATGTGTCACAATAACATACTAAAGCAATGGACGTTTCTGTAAAAGACTCACATTTATATGCTCTCGTTGTTTACACTTAACCCAGTAGAGCCTGATAGTCAAACTGATGGAAATGTGGTGGTGAGCACACATGAGTCTCATGTGGCTCAGGTTGGCCCCTCCCTGCTAATCAGCAGGTACCTATAAAAGACACCTGCTGATTTTCTTTTGTCTGCTGGCTGATTCTGTGTTGGTGGTGGTACCTGGCTGCCCTCTGTACTCCTCCTCCTGGCTTGGTTTTACTTTCAGGGTGATCCACCTGCTGCTGTTTTCATTGGCATAATTTTATTGTAGTGTTTTAATCAGTTTTGTTTGCTTCTTTTGCTTAGTTTTGTATGTTGACTTAGTATTCTTTTGTTTGAATTGTTTCCTTTAGGCAGCTGGGAACCATTTGGTGGATGGGCTAGGCACTCGTGGTTGGGGACCCTCAAGTTTGGTTTGGTTTGTTTGCTGCACTGGGCATAGGAGGGCTCCACAGTTATAGTTTGCAGTGAAGTGTGGTTGCATTCATAAGGTAAGAGGTGGCAACACACCGGGACACTCCTTCCCTGTAGGCTGCCCTCCACTTGTGGTCCCAGCTGGCCTGGTTTCTTTAGTTTATATAGTTATTTGCTTTTAAATAGGTCTTAACAGTGGGTTTAATACCCAAGTAATTTTAGCCTTAAATTTTTGTATTTAATAAATAGTGTAAACTCCCTCCCACGTCTCTTCTTATTCAACAGGAGCGACTCTGCATTTATTCCTGGAGCCCAGGTGGCGTTGTCTGGCATTAGTATTAAATAAAAGTTAACTTTCTCATTTTACCTTTTGTTGTTCATTTTTGTTAAGGCCTTACCACTCTACCACAGAAAGTTAAAAAAACAAAACAAATAAAAAAACAAAAAACAAAAAAAATACTGTATGTTTCCATACTAAGGTGTTACTAAGGTGACAGAATAATGGTTGCATTTTCCATCCAAGCTCCAGTATCCCAGCTGAAGATCTTCTATCTTTGCAGCTGCAGCACTTTCTGACTACCAAAAGAAGATTTTTGTAGCATTGTTTGCTTGTTGTCAAGAAGTATTTTTAAATACAGAATGACTGATGTGTAAAAAACCCAATCATTTTCTGTAGTTCTATAAAAAACCATGCTGTCGTTGCTTTGCAGTCTTATTAAGCACCTGCTGCAAAATAGTTTTCATGTTAAGAAGAAAACGTGAGACAGGTTTCATAGATCAAAGGGCGGTGTTGATGTACCGTGGAAAAACAAGAAGATATGCAGTGAATTTGCTTACAACCTGCAATGTGTGTGGATTATTCCCTGGCTTCTCTCCAAACTGTCACTCAGCTCTTTGTTGACTCACGCATCTGTAATGAGAAACATTCAGCCCACGACTGCCCCGAGAGTCCAGTTAGCTTTTTGATTTATTGAAATCTGCTGCTGGACAGTGCTGAGTCACCAGCTCAGTGGTGAAAGCCAGACTGATACTTCACAGTTCCTGTCACTGCTTTCATTTATTAAGTATCATCGTACTGTCGCACATCTTTCTTTTCTTGGCCTCTAATGCAGAGGGTGCCATCATTTACTCAGCAAAGCCACAACTGACAAGGGACACTTGAAGTGATGAATAAAACTTTGCTATTATGCTGACAAATCCATATTTTTTTTAAAGTTAATATGTACACACACAAGCAAAACTGGAAGGTCATGGAGAAAGCTTCTTTGTTCTTTATGTTTAAGCTTGGGCTTATCTGTCTGTTTGTCTGTGGCAGATATTTGTGGGACGTTGGGGGGTTTCTGAGAATGGATCTTAGATTCCATTCAGTTTTGGGATTGATCTGGAAAGAATTGTGCACTAAGGACTTTTTTTTTTTTTTATTCCCAATATGGATGGAAATGAAGTGTTTTTGTAGTCTGTTGAATTACCAAATACAATACAATTAAAGAATTGCAGTGCCTCTAAAACCACACATAAATAACATAAATTAAAAGAATCATAGAAATCATGAGGTAGAAATAAAAATACGATTAGCAAAAACATGATAGTAAAGAAAAGAAGGCTGAATGGCATGAAAGCTAAACTCATGACTGATGTCAAAAGCCAGACCTCAGTCAGTGACTTGATGTGATGCATTATGGTATCACATCAGCAGAAGCTGGTGAGTAATCCTATCTGACTTTGCAGCCTGTGCAATTTTTCTTGTCTGACTTCAACAACGGTAAATTATCATTGTGTTGATAAAACATGACCCAATTGACTGAAGGCTACACTTCCACATGTGACATGTGGTGTAACGTTTTTTGTTTTCTTACAACTTTGCTTGTGCCTCTCCCATATGATGAGCAGAGTATTTTCCCAAACAAGTTACTAAATATATATATATATATATATATATATATATATATATATATATATATATATATATATATATATACATATAGTAACTTGTTTGGGAAAATATATATATGTGTATATGTTGTATATCCAACAGGAAACAAAAGAATAATAAAAAAGGGCTGCAAATACTGTATTGTTACAACAGAATTTTAAGGATTACATTCTTACATAACCTCAGTATTGCTCCATTTTTTTTTCAGATGTTCTTCTTCTGCAAGTATTAGGCACCTTTAGCCAAATTTGATCATGTAGTATAATATGTGATGCAAAACTAGGTGTATAAGTGCAAAAAAAGGTGGACTTAAACTAATGTGGAAATTAGAATTGCTTAAATCATTTGATTAGAAATCTCAACCAAAAATGAAACTTCAAAGGTTATTAATTTTTTTTTATAGAGTTTTCTTATAAACCATATTCAATATTTATTACAAACCTTTATTTAATAGACAAGTTTATTTCTATATATAAACAGGAAATGTTAATACTAATATTAAGGAATTATTCATTTACAACAAAGACAATGTATCTGTTCTTGTCAATTTTAAAACCAACAGAAACTTCCATAAGTAGCTTTATCTGTCTATCTATTTAATTTTAAAATCAAAGTCATTATATAATTCCATTAATTTTACTAAATGCATTTCTTACAGGGACTATTTGTTTCGACTGTAATTTGTGTGGTGTTTCAAGTCTTAATAGCTGCACTGGGGAGATGGATGTGATGTCATGCCGCTACAACAAGAATAAAAGAATGATTATTTCCTCAGCTTATCTCTTCTTGTCTGTTATGATTCAATTTTCACCAGAGCACAAGCCCTGCCAAAGACTTATACACTTACAAACCTTATCAGAGCTTGCCTTCAGTCCTTCTCGGCGTTTGTAGAGAAATCTCTCTTCACTCTCCCCTTCCACTCTGTCCATCTTCCTTTAGCCTTTAGCATCCCTGGAACTCTGATGATGATCACTGAAACCTTTAACAAATGCTGGTACATCTGGGGGCACCCTGTTTCTCCATGTTGACCATTTAATAATAATGGATTAGATCTATACAGTCTTTTTCAAAACACCCAAAGCACATTGTCCATTCGCACCACATTCATGCAGCTTTACCACCTAAGCAACTGCCACCCCCATAACCTTCCTATAAACATCTCGTCCTCAACTTATAAACTTGTTATTACACATTTTAAGATGTGATCCTTCAAAATCCTCATTTGCAAACCTTCATTTGTTATAAACTCCCCAAGCTGATCCCAGACAATTACTCATTGTTGGAGATGGGATAATAACGACTTGTTATTAATGGCAAAATATGAAAGCTTTCGAGTGCCAAAGGGACGTCTGACAGGCAATGGAAATGAGAAAAAATGAATTAATTACACATCTTCTCAGTGAAACGGTCTGTGGACCACTTTGGCTCTGCTCTTTCATGTTAAGTGTTTCCTTTTTGTCTTTGACAAAGTTTCCTTTTTAAGTTTTTCCACTAGTGAAAGACAAGAGAAAGAGTCGCAGTCCTGCGAGTTTTAGATGTTCCCCTGTTTCACATAAACAACCCTTTAAGTAGAAATGTATAAACTGCTGAATCCATTTAATTTGAATTAGGTGGGCTACAGCAGGGTAACATCTAAAACATGCAGGACTGAACTCTGGATTGATCTTATCTACCTCTGCGAGCGAATCAAACTCTTTGACAAGTATTCAGATGTTGTTTTTACATTCATGTAAAGTTCATCTACGGAAGAGTCAAAACATTACCTTCACATACATGAAGGTAAAGTGCAGAGTCTGCAGGTATTGTTGCTATATAGTTTTTACTGTTGTGATAATTAAACTAAAACTTCAAAAGAGATAAATCTATCAACATTCACTGCTCAAAACAGTGGTGTGCTTTTCCTCCAACATAGATGCTCGCAATCCACTAAGTTTGTAAAAACTCCTTCACAAGAAAAAAAAAGATAAAAGAATGACAATGGATTTGCACAGATCAGCATTTTATCTTGGCTCAATAAACAGCTGAAGCAATATAGGGGGTAAAGCAAATAGCCAAGTGTGTGCCAGAAGGAAGCACTGCGAGGAATATAAACGAGGGCAAGAGCAGAGGAAACAGGCAGGAGATCTGCTTCAATTAGGCTGAAAAAGGTCAGCGATTGTATAGACAGACTGTTAAACAGCTGATGAGAGACCACATATGTGATAATCAATAAGCTGATAGACTGATCAGTCATAAACTCTTCTTGTGGAAAACTTCATAGATTCTCACATTTTAAAATTGTTTATAGTTTTTCTTGTTTTTTTAAATTTTTTTTTATTATTGTTCAGGTCCCCTGTGTCCCACTCTGATGTGTCAGAACATGAACATCGAGTCTTTGTGGGTCTTGTGGTTTCTGGCAATTGGAGATTGGCAGCAGATCACTTGGGTCCTGGAGGTTGCAGAATGGGGTCTTTGTGAATGAGACTCCATCTAGTCAACCCCGCTGACACTGGATCAGATTTGTAGGGGTGTTATCAGTGTGGCAGGTTAGATCCTTTCAGTCCACTGGAATCAGGAAGTCACAGCTGGTTCTTGCTCTTACAATAATTTGAATAAAACATTCACAGAATAAAGAAAAAATAAAGACAAACGTTTGACGTGCAAGTGTGACATATTTTAGCCAGAGTAAAAACAACTTTTAAGTACACTTTTAAATCTGCGGGCTTAGATTGAGGAAAATCTAGCGAGTGGGTTTACTGTTGTTTACTGTGCTTGCATGTTTAAAATGTTTTAAACTTCTACTTCCGTCTGTTTTGATTTGCTATTGCCAAGAGGTCCTGACTAAGCTGCAGCATTCATACCATGCTCCTAAAGTTAGAAGAAGAGTGCTCTGATGACATGTCTTTTGCAGATTATTCTCCAGGCACTGGGTTATGGGATGTGGAAAAGACATAACATAATTCCAAAACAGGAAAGTAATTAAATTATCTATTTTTACACTTACAACATGCTTAGCAAGAAATGCCCCAAAACAAAACTAATTAACACAGGAGAAGATTGTTTGTGGTCCCCCAGCACAGCAGGATTATGACATACGCTACTAATTATTTAGCAGATTAATGGGATAAGATCTCAATTGCTCACTCTCACCAACTACTTCTATCTTTTTTGCAAAGCCTTGAGTATGTTTTGGCTCCTGGTCATGTCACTGATGAAGCTTGTAATGCAGACTGAACCATGAGCAGGTCTTGTTAATAATATGATTTGTTGATGTCAATCCTTGAGGAGATGGTCACAGAAATCATGAAGTTTTCTGATTTTTTTTTGTGATACTGAAAGGAAAACCAGTTCCCAATGAGACTAATACTCTGACTCATACAGATTCTTTAACAGTCAATTTCAACATCAATCTACAGGCTGCACGGTGTTGTAGCTGTTAGCACGATTACCTTAAAACAAACAAACAAAAAAAAAAAAGGTTGCTATGTCAACTGGGACCTTTCTGTTTGCAATTTGTATGTTCTCCACATGCAAGTGTGGGTTTCCTATGGGTATATGCATGTTGCATGGTAAACTGACAAAAGGAGGGAGATTAAGCAAGCATGGTTGCCTGTCTTGCTCATGTTCTTTGTTGACCTTGTGGTGGACAGGACGTCTGTCCAGGGAGCACCATAACTCTCACCTCTAATAGCTTCCACCAACCTTAAATTGGTTTAAGCACATATAGAAAATGAATTAGGCATTTGGTTTATATAAAAATGTTTTGTTTTACATTTTCATTGTATTGCATATGCTTTTAGGTCACCATCAACCTCTTCCTACCTTCCTATCACCTACAAGAAACTATGTATAGTATGGTATAGTATCTATATAGTACAATAGAATCGTCTGTAGTTTTATTTAGATAGATAAAGATTAAAAGCTCTGGGGGAAAAGGTTTTTTGTCATGAGTTTTATATCATTTGTATAGCATATTCCACGGGTGTCCAAAGTTGGTCCTTGAGGGCTGATGTCCTGCAGGTTTTTGTTGTATCCCTTTTCAGACTCACCTGGCTCACAATAATAGTCAATGCACTTCAGGCAAATATATCTGTGGAGATATCAGCAACTTTTTCTCAGTGTATAATTTTATCATCTGGGTCTGTTTCTTAACCAGAGGTAATATGCAAAGGTTTTAAACTAAGCCCTTTCTCTGCTTTCGTTTCTCCTTCCATCTGCTCAGTTCCAGATTTAATTTTGAAACACAACTTGACTCCTTCCCAGTGGCATGAGAATAGAAATGCTAATTGGTTACAGACTAAGCCTCTCGTGTAAGGCATATAGTTTGGAAATTCTATTAATATTCATGTAGTTAGTGTATAAGCTACAAATCCCTGTTGACTAAATGCAGCATTCTTGTCACAAGCAGCTGTTTATGTGGAGAAAGAAAAAGAGCCACAGTCAGCATGTTTTCAACTTTTCTTACAGTGCTTTGAAGAAAACTTTAATCCTGGAAAATGAGTGGAAAATATGTCTTCAACGATGGTGAGAGGAGGGATGAAATTGTGTGTGGGGGTGGGGTAATATGATTTAATATGATTATGATCAAAATAGTTCATTTATAAGCTTTACAAGAGCATAATTATGCTGATAATTATTTTTTCTTACGAGGTGATTTTTAATCTGCAGGGCGGTTTTGTCATGATGAAGGTAGAAATGTAGAAATGGACCTTACACCAAGCTTGTGTATACGGAGTCAGTTGAAACTAAACAAATGCAAGAGAAATTTACTGAAGGCTTGAGAAAAGTTGTTACTAAAAACCATAAATATCCTAAACTGGGGAGAATTTTTCATGTGAAAGTGTTCAGGTGAGTAACCTAAAATTTCTATTTTTGGCTTTAAAATGAATGAAATATAAAATGTGATGTGATTTTTTTTATGTTTTCTTGCTGTATATTTTAGTTGCAAGAACTAACAATGTTGGCGAGATATTCTCTGATTTCTTTCTCTTTGTTTTCTTTTTGGCACAATGTGTTGTGAACTCTAGAGTACAAAATGATATCCGGTTAAAAAGCCACTTTTAAATGAGCTAAAATCCTGTTAAAACCAAGTTAAGGCCTAATGAGTAGCAGAGTAGTTTTTATGCTAAACTAAGTTTTCAAGCATTTTCTTAAATTTTTAAGAGCATAAATAGAAAACAAGGACATTGTATGATCATACATATACATTTCTTTCCATAACCGAAACACACAAAACCTATTTTAACTCATAAGCAACTTATCATAACTACTATATGTCTTATCTCCCTTATTCTTTTCATTGTCACTTGCAAACAGTCTTATTGTTGATCATAACAGCAGCCATTTATATTCCATGTATTCACAATGCACTTCATTTTCTCACTTTCAAAGAAGATGCAGTGCTGAAGCATTGTAGCCTGGAAGTCCACAGGCAGTGATATTAGAATCAAGTCAGAACATCCTGATCCTGTAACACAGAGTGGCCCTGCAGCAAGCTGCAGAACTACTGCCACTATGCATTTAAAGCCAAGAGGTTTTGTGGCAGACAACTGAGGCTGGAAGCTGCTCAACTAGCTGCAAGCCTCACATGCCAAAGGCAGCAGAAAGGCATTCACTATCACCAAGAGGCTCTGCAAGAAGAAACAATAGTGGGCACACACCCTTGGACTCTCTTGCCCTCTGCTTTCTGCAGCATGTGTATAAGGGAAACCTGCATGACTGCCAAACTACTTTTGGCCATTGGGAAACCTTTTTACTTATTTATTTATTTTACTATCAGCTTCAGCAGAATCTGATTTAGAGGCATTGTCATGCCTTCTGCCACAACCACTGGGAATCTTTCTTCCAGATGCACCTGTTTATAACAGGCCAAAGACATACTGGTTTGGCTAAGGCAACAGAGCGTGTAGCCTGGAAGCGAGCTCATGTCCTTACAAATATATTTTCACAAAGCACATTTTCCCCTTTTGCCTCTTTGTTTACAAATTGTTTCTCAATTTGCTGTCACTAGTGGTATTCCACCGAATGTTTTCTCTATTTCAAGCTGACGGGTTTGTCTACAATTTTATAAACATTTGTACACAATAACAACCACTGCCAGAGTGATATTTATACTCAGTAGGAGTTGCCTGTTCAGCTGTTTTAGTCTAACATTTCCTGCTCCATAGCTCTTCATCATGACATGGTCTAAATGCTCTTCAGTGAACACATACATTGTGTGTACGAGCATCTACATTCACCTCTTTTAAAGATATGATATGATCCTTGTCCATATTAAATGAATTATTTTAAAAGCAGTACTTCAGGTCTCACTTTTTGGCTTTTTTTGTGTTTTGCTGAGTTGTACCAGGATCATACACACAACTATGTATGATGCATCACATGTAGTAGTTTTCTAAGGTGGTTTATTTTCCCTATAAGAGTAAGATGTCTCAGTTTCAGTAAGCTAAAATGTTTAATACATGGTCATGAGACATTGCCAAATAAATCTTACTCAAGGTTTTAGGATTTTTTTTTTAGGATTTGCTACGAATTTTCAGTAACATGAGAGCCAGTGCACCTGCTCCAGTATTGTATTCATTAATTCTACCTATTTAGTCAGAAATATTTCAGCAGTGAGTGTAATGTGCATTTCCTTGAAGAAGTTTATCAGAAAAATGATACAATTTCTTGGTAAGCTATAGAACTTCATATGACCATTTCTTCCAGTTCATCCCAAAGTATTCCCATGCCGACTAAGAAAACATGAACTTTTGTGGACCCTCCTACCATTTGGAAGTGCCTACACCTAATCAGGAAGACATTTATCTCCGAGTCCTGCTCCCCTACACTGCTGCAGCCCTGGGGGGGACACAATTGTTCTTTGACTTCCAAGCCCGGGTAAATGCTGAAGGTTGGATCCAACGGAAAACGTGCCAGTTCACTGTGTGATGATTCGTTGTGGCGACCCCTTCAGAGGGACAAGCCGAAAGGGAAACAACAGTAACATACATAATAATAATCTAAGCTTTTCATAAACCTTGCTGTTAACATTGAAGTGAATAAATTGTCTGTGATAATTCGTCTTTTTTTTAGGAAAAGATAAAGATTATAGATGATAGATCTGTAATATATCCGCACCATAAGCTGTAGTGCACAGGCTGGAACAACACCCTAACCAAGTTGTCATGTATTTATGTAAAACAATTGACTGGTAGACACAGCACTCAGACAACCAACCTGTCTTGGTCACACAATGCTTCTTTCCTTGTAATAGCCAGGAGAGTCCTGTGCTGAAAAGGTCATTCTGGCTGGGTCTCGGCTAATGCCCACACTCACCCTGAAATGGAAATGTCCCAGTACAATATGACAATTAATCTGACACTTGTTAACAAGCCAAGCACATATCATGTGCACAACCTTTCACCAGCACCTCTCCTTTTAATCCTCCTTCTTCTTCCTTTCCCTCTTTTTTTGTGTTTTAGATATGATGGGGCTGTGACACTGTTTACCTTTTTAAAGCCAATTATTTGTTCATCGCAGTGTGATGATGTGAGCTGTTGTTTCCGGCTCCTTGACACAGATTGAGAGCAATTAATTGAACGCAAAGGCTGACATATTCCCAAGGAGCCACTTTTCTTTTTGTTTTGTTTTTTTCTTTACAAAACTTCAAATCAAAATATGTTTTGCATGACAGCACCGCAGCACGCTGTCAGAAAAGAGTTAGTGTTTGTCTGTTTGCACTGATGAATATTTGACTGTCAGAGTCTAAACCTTTGACCTTACTTATTCAAACTATTGTTTACCTCTCCTGTCAAGATGTCAAAAAGATAATTTCAAGTGGCAAAAAACACAGTAAGAATGACTACAAAACACTGGCAGTTGTTCACTATTAGTATTTAGATTTTAAGTTACAGAACTTATTTATGTAAATAGGAAGGAAACAAACAAGCAAAGACTAAAATATCTATAAAAAGTCTGCCTCGGGCCACAGGTAAAAAGTCTTGTGGTCAGTATACAAAATATTAATCAGACATTTGCATTTAAGTAACACATTTTAACTAAATTATGAATCATCACAATTTCTTCATTCACAAAATTCATGTTTAAATTGAAGAAATTTAACCACGATGAAGTTATATAGTGAACTTGTAATTCAGCCCTGTTTTACATACAGCCTGACAACTGAAATGAAGGTCAATATGATTTTTTTTTTAACCTCTATGGATATTTCCTTTGAATATTGAGTCTCCTATGCCTTATAATACAACATATAGGCAAAAAAATGAATAACTCAAAGAAATAAAGCATAATTGTGTGTTTCTTAAGTGGTTATGATTAACAGCACTAATATATTATGTGAAGTTGTGATTTTGATGTTTGGCTCTTTTCAGAGATCTGGCTCTTTTGTTTTGGCTACGAAAGAGATCTTTTTTAGCCACATAGTTCACCTTACCTTCTTTGTAAAAAAAAAAAAAAAAAGTTTGTGTTCAGCCTTCTGAAGAAAAACTTTATATTTGCCTTATATTTGCCTCCATTTGTGCATTTGCTTTGTTTACTATTATTTAATGTTTTAACCAGTCTTTTGTTGCACAAATTAACAAACAAAAGCAAAAGATCCCACAAAACAGAACAAGAACCAAACTCAACAAAACAGCATTAATATACTCATTGATTTAAACTGCAGCCGGTCACTCGTAATTATATAAAATAACATGACGGACCCATACATTCTCCTTAGGGTTATCTGGTGTCTCACTCACAGTGTAGCATTTCCCCTCTCTCTTTTCATATAGTGGTACGACCCCTTTTTAAATGTGCTTACTGTAAATTCACAAGTCACAGAGATTTTATTGTTAATAATACTAAAGAAATATTAATTAAGATGAGAAAGGCTGACAATTAAGTGAATATGTAAGTATCTACATTTCCCTAAGTAGTCACATTTAATCTCATGTTTCTTTGTATGTGATTGGCTGCAGGATCATGCTGGCCAATCAAAGCAAAGCTTAGACCTCTTGCATTAAGCTCGGGTCGAGCATTAAAAGCTAAGCAGCAAAAGGAAAACAGAAGTGGGAGTTTGCTCTTATATGATACGACTTTTCTGATGCACTACACAGCATCAGCTCTCAGAGTCGGCTTGTTTGCGTGTGACGCATCACTAAAGTGAATCTTAACATTCTGCTGTGGATGCAATATTTGTTTTGTAATTCAAGAATTGTTTACAAGTAATTTTTTAGAACAAACATGCTGATACTGGATATTAATATATCAGTCCTATCCAAGGAGCATCTCAGATATGTGCTGCTGATTCCAAGAAGTGCTACAATTTTTCTAAGCATTCTGGTAACGTAGATAATTATATATTCACTCAGTTGTCAGCCCTCCTTATCTTAGTTTACAAGTGCAGCTCTCTAAACTAATGAATGCCGGAGGAAGTCTAACCATCTATTTTTCTATATCCACTAATTCCAATGTAGGGTAATGGAGGGGCTGGAATCTATCCTAACATACACAAGGTGACACGTTGGGTATCCTGGACAGGTTGCAAGTTTGTTGTGAAAGTTCTCGTGTTATTTTGAATAATATGGTGAATATGGTACATTCACTTGTATAATTTGTCTATCATCAGCAAAAAAGAAAAAATGTTGCTGTGTTTGTGCTGAAGGAGATTTCAGATTTCTTTAGTATTGCGAGTAAAATCTATGTGACTTGTGAAGTTACAGTAATCACAACTAATCTCATTTTTATTTGTAATCTTAACTATTCATCAGGTGTTATAAATGACCTTATTTCTTTTATCACCCTACTGAACCCCTGTGAGCCATTGAACACACACTACACAACTTGAAACTCTGTGTTCTAGACTCCTTTGATGGCACAGTGACATCTGTTATGTGCATTTCTGGAGCTATCTTTGCCCATCAGCACTGTGAGGCTAAGAAAATTCAACGTGTCCTTTTTTTTCCAGGACACAATGTGATGTTGCAACTGAGTTTCACTTCATGCACATGTTAGCAAGTAAATATAAACACATTGGCCATTTTGAGCACACAGCATGGCTGATTCAGCAAAGAAACAAAAGACATTAATGGAGGAAAGAAAAAAAAAAAAAAAGACATAACATCAGAATTGCACTAAGACTGGCTTTTACTGTCATTTTTATCCAAAGCAACTTGCATCTGAAATGTGATCAGTTGATCCTAAGATGCTTGTCTTTGGACAGAGGAATGAAGCTGGAGAACCAGGAGAGAACCCGTGCATAAAAAGGGAGACAATGCAAACTCCACAAAGAAAGCCCACTGTTCAAACCTTCCCCCCAGCCAAGATACAAACCAGCAACCTTTTTGTTCGGTTGCAGTGCTAAACACTATAACACTATGCTGGAGAGATGCAGGGAGGGCGACGCTTCGTGAGGAAAATCTGCAAAAGTTCTGCAGTCTCTAAACAGACTATAATGACAAACAGCAGTTTTTACACACACACACACACACACATATATATATATATATATATATATATATATATATATATATATATATATATATATATATATATATATATATATATATATATATATATATATATATATATACACATATATATATATATATATATGAAGGTTGTCATCCTGTTTAATAATTTCCTACTTTTAAAGCAACCACTGTTAAAAAACCTCTTGCTCTGATGAGTTAAACTTAAAAAAAAACATAAATTAATAAACAAAAATGCCAACAAATAAAACCCTGCATCCTTGTAAAAAATCAGAAATGGTCTAGCGGAGTTTGTAGGAGTGTTCACATTTTTCTCTTTCTCCTTTTTGGTATTCATGCCAGCAATTTAACTCATTTTAAAACAAAATGTCCGTCATCTGATCAATCTGTTGATCAGTTTGTCCTTACCATCAAATGGTATCTGTTATTTAAAGATGTGAACTGAACCTTTAGTCATGTGGTTCTAAACACAATGTCACGTCATCCTGATAAAAAATGTCAGGGAGCAACGACATTGACATGTCACCAGGAGAAAAAGAAAATTTTGCAGCTTAATTAAACTGCCAAATTAGGAGTGTGTTTTGTGGATGATGTGTGGAATGGGGGGAAGGTCACATGTGCGAGAGAAGGGCTTTGCGCACACACATACACACACACAAAGTTTTTCTTTGATTAAACATGAAGGTTAGGGGCATTTTATAAGTTTGTATGTATTTTTTTTATGTCTGTTGATTTTAAAATTGTAGCTTTTAACAGGCAACAATTACTTTTCTTAAGCCAGACATTATTTGAAAAAAAAAAAAAAAAATCATGTCTTTTTTTTTTTTTTCTTTTACTGTAGTTTTCCAAAATCCTGCTCTTTACTGGTAAATAGTATCTGGATTACATAGAATAAAGACAGCACAAGCATGGACATAAACCTCTTCTGAATACATCAAGCTGGCCTTACTTCAGATCAACTTAACCAGATCAGCTCAGCAGGACATCTTTTGTGGGTCCTAAAAGCCAACAAGTTGCTTCAGATTGAAGAATTAGCCCCAGGCCTTTAAAAAAAAAAAAAAAAAAATTCAACCTTGTCCTCAGTCCATCACAAAATTTAAAACTATATGCCTTGCTATGGAGCCGCAAGCTCACATCCTTTTGTTCTAATGAGCTACTTTTATCATGGGAATATAAGTGATTGAGTTTATATAATGAGAAGAACAAAGATGGTGAAACATGGTCCAACATAAAGAGTAACACAGCCCTACATATTTCACTGTGCTTCTCTTCCTGATGTACTACCAAGTACTTCTTTATTAACCACATACAAATCGCAATCCAATTAAATTTGATTCAGCTCAGAGAATGCACATATTCTTTGTCTGTGAGCTGTGAGGAGGAGAAAACGTCCTTTTTGCATCAGTTCCTTACTGCATTGTAACCTGATGGTTCAAACTGTGACCAAGACTGCGAGTCATTATGATTGCAGCCTTGATTTTTAACTGTGAAACTCAACACCGACAAAAGCACAACCAAAGACAAAAGTAAATAAAAGAAAACATACAAAAAGATTAGTTCTGAATAAAAACAAGTCTATTAAAAAGAAAAAAAAAAAACTGTGGAAAAAAGAACAATTCCACAAAAAGCAGCTTTTTAGAAAACCCAATGGTTTGATGGTCCATTGATAAACCAGCATTTTGTGGATCATCTGTTGTTTTTTCTGTTATATTTGTTAAATTTGTTTTCTGAGTTGTAGCTTTTGCCATTTTTTTTCTGTGGTTAAATATGTTTTATTTGTTGACATGATTTTGTTCCATTTATTTATTCATTTATTCATTAGTTTTTTTCTTATTTTTATTTTTATTTTTTTTATGGTTTTGTTTCTCAACATAAAATGTGACTTGAATAAAAGTGTGTCCTGGAATTGTTTTTCATAGTTTGTTTTATTATTACTACTCTGTTTGTCCAACATTGCTGAATTTTGCATCTTGATGACATTATAGTTTTCATATATACATAGTGAACCTATCTGATCTATAAGCAATAGTGTGAAATTACAGACAATAAGCAAATGTTGGTCTGTAAAGATTTAGTTGAGATTATAGTTTTTTGTGACCTTGGTAACAACAAGCACTAATTGATGCAACAGCAAACCTCTTGACATTTATTTGACTAGTTAAACCATGTCAGAAATGATGAAAAAATCAATGGTGTCAAACCTGTTTCTCACTGATGAAGAGGCAAAGTTCTCCCTTTAAGTTATTTCCTCTCCTTTAAATGTTTTTTCTTCATGTTTCAGTTTAAACTAATACATGAAACATGATTCAAATGTCAAACTCCATAGTAATCACAGCAATCACGTCACTCAGTTTACCCACCTAGACGATTTTAATGTGAAGCAATCAGGGTTGCATGAACAATGATTTGATACAGCTCTGACTGAAGGAGAGTAAACTGTAAACTGTGTGAGGCTCATACCAATGAGAAAGCAACGCGCAGCCTGTAAGTGATGGATTACATACAAGTAGTGTTTCCTTTGAATCCCCTGTGTTTCTGAAGACCATTTAAATCCTGTGCTGGAATAAATGACCAAAGAGAAACAATTAAAACTACTAGAGATTAAGCCAATTACCAGATGTAAAATATGCATGGCCTTTGCAAAAGCAAAGAAGGCCACTATTTATGTGAAATTCTTACAAAAGCCTTAAAAGAAAGTTGATTTGAGGAAAGCCAAAGCCATCTGTCTCCAAATTAAAAGGAACAAACCTTATGCACGAGGCATTAAATTGCAAATGACAAACTTCAGATGCTTCTAAAAAGGTATGTGCAGATGTTCGTGCTCTGCAGATTGCATCATTTGGTTCCAGCAGTCTTTCAGGAGCTCAATGAAGGTATAACAATAGCACACGAGGATGCATTAACTTGAGTCTCACACGTGAAGTGCAATGGATGACATTTTAGCAGAGGACCCAGCCTACACAAGTACATTTCCAAGCTTTAAAATATGCAGATTGGTAAAAATAAAAAGCTACCCCAGCAATAATTTTACCAAACCTCCATTTCATTACTGCTATTAGCAAACACAAGCAATGCAATAAACAGCTTTGAAATATATGTTTTCATTTGTGAATTATTTGATATAATCCTACCGCCTCATGCTTTGGATTTGTATGTAACCTATTTATTGTAATGAGCATGAAATCCCCTTACCTTCATGTGTGCACACTCCATTTATTTTTGAATAATACACCCTGTGCAGTTCCTGCAGACTCCTTGACAAAATGGTGATTAAAGAACACAAATCTTTTTTTTTTTTAATAAAAGTAATTCATTCAGGTTATATATATATATATATATATATATATATTTTTTTTTTTTTTTTTTGTTCTGTTGTGACAGCGTCCTGTGTATTACAAAGACAAACTAAAGTGGACCTCAGGTGTGTGGAGGAATAAGCATCTTTTAAGCATCTTTTTTGCAAAAAAATTTAAAAAAAAAAAAAAAATGAAAGCCACAATCGGCATCCATCAGATCCCGGCCTCTTGACCCCACCACCTGTCATATACACTTATTTAGCTTCACTTGGCATGGTGCAATGTGTTAAGGACCAAACAAATATGAATGCTGTCAATTTCTCAGCAGATCCCATGTATTTCTATGGAGATAAGAGTAAACCGTGTTTAATGGAAAGAATGTTGTTTTTCGTGGGTTGGCATGGTAACATGGTTTGTCTTATTGGAGAGATTTTAAATAGGGTCTGTTCCAACCCGAAAAAAAAAAAAAAAAAAAAAAAAACTAAAGTAATTTCAAACATGCAATGAAAGAAGTAGGAGAAAATATAATGTCTTATTTCTCATCTTGAACAGTTTAAATCATCACACAGCAGAGGTTCGATTTTGATCTTTAATCCTTTTGTATCACAGGATGTGACTCTATTTAAGTAAAAATTAAAACTTTAGTTTCTCTGTTGCTTCATGTCTTGCAGGTCCTATAAATAATGTACTAATAAATATTGATTCATGCACCTCATGAGGAACCACAAAGCCCGAAACCCCCAATGTTTTGAGCTTTGCCTCTGACTGAATGTTTATGGCCAGAGGCAATGCTTGGTCCTTGCACTGTACTCTCCTAATCATGATTTCATTCCAGGTAATGAATTATGGCTTTTTCCATTCTTTTTCTTTATGTTTCATATCTTATCTAATTTGCTGAGCCACCACAGAGAGTCAAACTGAGTTAGATAAGGACAGAACTACATGGAGAATGTGTGTTTTTGTTGTGTTACAGGCTGTGTGCTAAGCCTGCTAATCATCTAGAGGTAGTCCCACTGTGTCCAAAAGGTTGACATGATTGATATGTCTTATTTCAGATATTCAAGAAGGTCATTAACCTTGCAAGTCTTTTTTTTATACACTGACTTAGCTGATAACAATACTGGCCAGAAAGCAGAATGAGGGTTACAGTGAACATGACAGCATCACTAACATTTCTGGTCACGTGTATAAATCATGCAAAAATGCGATAAACATTCTCTATTTTTCTTATGCAGCATTTAACTGAGAAGAAGGTTCATGTTAAGCTGTGCAACATCCATGAAGATGTTATGCATTAGTCATAGTTTATTACAGAACATGGTTCTGGATTAAAGGGAATTATGCTGGCTGTGCGCTATTTGCCTAATTTTCTTCTTAACTTCTGTTCCACCCACATGGTGGAACCCAGATTAACTATCCAGCTCTTAAATTAGACCTTTGTGTCAAACACTCAGCAAAGTCATGTGAACCCTCAGGCATCAATAAGGTGCCACATGTCCTGCACGGCCACATGCTGACTGCCACGTATAGTTTATAGGCACAACTGCCAATGCGCTGTGACATCGCTGACATACAACAGCAAATGGGATTGAAGGAGTGGTGTGTGAAAAGACGCCGCAGAGCGACTTAAGAGGCTCTGAAAGCTAAATGATAGAAGAGGTAAACATGCTCGGTAATGAAGGTGCTAGAGTTTGCTTCAAGAAAAGTTTGATTACAGTTCCTGGATGCCCAGCTTACTGTATTCTTCAGGGATGACAGAGCCTTTTACATGCTGCCTCCCAAGGGCTGAGATGTGATTTGAGAAGTGAATTAAATTAGACAGTGCTTAAGGTGGAAGCAGTGCAGCAGCCACGGTTATGATGAATAAAAGGTGACAGTTGTCTCTTACACTGTGTGCAACATGAACTTGTTTTGAATTTTGTCTGACAATTGCAGTCAGACACTAATGCATCAATAACATATTATTGCTTTCCTGTCCGGTGTAATGGGCAATAGCCGACATTTCTCAGGTGTATTTATTTAACATATGAAGGAGGGAGACAGAGGCATGGTAGGTCTTTAAAAAAAGCTGTTTGGATAAATGCAAAATTACCAAAAAGACCTATTGCTGCAGGCATTTTAGATCAATAAACCTCACAGAATTAACAAAAACTAAATCAGTGATCCATGAAATGGCTCTTTTAATACAACAACGTATCCATATATAATGGTAGAGCAACAATTAGGCTGGAATCAGGCTAATTTCAGCACCATGGGCACTGAATTTAAAAAAGCCTTCATGCTTACTTAGTTTCAACACCATGTACACGGCTCATGCTGCCTAATCTAGTTTAATACCATAGACTGGAAATAAAAGATGGACAGAGCTTCCATGATATACCTGTAGGTTTCTGAAGAGCTGGATTGAAGGTCATTCCCACCATCACCATCTTGGCAGCGTCATGCGTGCTCTCTCCTGAAAAAGACAAAATTGCACAAAACAGGTTGAGATTAGACAGGGACTGTGAGTGTGGGGGTGGATGATTGACTTCTATCAAACTCTGACTGCCTGTAGCTAAGCACAAACTGAGCTAACCCAGAGCTAACAGAAGCTAACAAGAGGCAGGAGGGCTTAAGCTAAGTCACACTTAGCTTACCCGCAGTTATGCTACACTCTGCTTTCTTGCAGCAGGATATCTGGTACCTGCTAATCAAAAGGAAAGCCCTAATTACTTCTAATAGGAGAGTTATTTAAAAAAAAAAAAAGAAATAATTTCCCCCCACAGTTGTTATGCAAGTAAACCTGATGTTTTGTGTAACGGGCTGTAAACATGTTTATTTCTGCAGTGAAGTTGGCCTTTTTAACATGGGACTTTATGGGGATTTGTTCTGTTTTAAAGCTGCTGGAAAGTGAACTGCAATTCCACATAGGCTTCACTTTTTACCGCTGGAGGTTGCTACTTGTTTCATACCAAGGTTACAATCAAATAGTAAAACAAAAATATGACATCCTTTTCCAAAATGCTTTTGCTTGAGTCAATAATAAAACAGTGACAGGAATTCCAACACACTTACAATGAGCTGTGAACCAATGAGAGCTAACCAATGATGAGTGTAGAAAATATGCAAAACATAACTTTTCTAACTACATTCTCATTCTTTTGTTTCACTAAGGCTAAATATCATGTTACAATAATGAGATACAGAATATTCTATTTCAATTTTCTAATAGAACAAGACAAGAAAGAGGTCTCAGAAATGAAAGACACCACCAGAGTGCTCACATCCGCTGTCCTATCCTCAGATCTATTTTTATTTCACAATTAGAGCTAGATGGGTAGAAGTAATAGTGTTGTGTTGAATACAACACACTGTGTGATGGAAAGGACTGCCCGGTGTTTCCTGTGCCAAAGAGATGATAAAATGATGCAGAAAAATTCATTTTCTTAGCTTTTAGAGAATCCAGCCAGTTCTTAGCATGCCTGCCTCTTGAATATTTCCAGGTCATTTCACACAGTTAAAAATATTCCCAAGCAAAACATACTACTCACATAGACCTCTAGTTTCAGCAACAAGAACAAGGATGACATACATAAAGTACATAGCTGTATACGCAAACAATGTTTAAAAAATACAAATGACTTTTTTGTTCCCCAATTACAATAAATAAGAGGTGTTTTACTGTTAATTTGTAATTTATTATTTTGTGTCATGAATTTCATGTAATAAAATAGAAGCTAGGAAACATCAAGAAAAGAAATAGGATTATCTTAATTATAAAATATTATCTTACATGCCCTGTGAAACCTAAATAATTCCTAGAATGCTTAAAATAATCTAATATGATATTTTTTTCCCTTTAAAGAAATGAGCAAAATGGAAAAAAAATGCATTTTCTTATATGTTATTTTGCTTTAATAAAAATACTGAAAAACTGTTTTAATGTTTTAAGATTTGAAAAATAAAAGTACAATATATTATATGAACAAAGGATGGGTTAAAAGTAAAATTCTGCACTAGTCCACACAGTTGACATCATGATGGACTCCGTATCAACACATTATCAAATGCTATTGAAGCTGATTCCCTACTGTGGACTATCCTGGTGCCTCATTTCCATTCAGCCACAGAAGAACTCATTGCTGTCAAGCAAAGTGAAGATAGAGAACAGAAAATGTTTGATAATGGGATGACCTGATGACAATCAAACCTCTGTATCATATTGTGTAAACGCATCTGCAGGTTCACAGCGATGGACGTAAAATAGGTTATTTCAGCTCCAGCTGAAAGCTCGACTGCTGCTGCATATTCTTCAGACTCAGAGCTCAAACAAACCATTTCCTATTAAACAGAAAAGCGTGCAGAGTCATACAGAGATGTTTGCATGTTTACTGTTGACTCGTCCATATTTCTATACTGAAACTCTTCGGTACGAAGGAAATAGGTATGCAGCCCCTTTTTTTTTAAACACAAAAAGCACAAAGCTCTGTTGCCATGTTCAAACAAGTTTGATTTTGTGGATACACTTTCTAAAATGCTGTAGCCGTTTCAGAATTCTCTCAGTGGAAAATAGTGAATGAAACAGTGGGACGTAGTGTACTATTTGTTGTTCCTTTATTTCCCTGCCTCTGTGACAGTGTTGCTTATTATGAATGGCTTCTTTGTTCCACATTTCAGAGTTTTAGACACCAGTAAAAACTGGTCTTGGCTTCCATATAGTACGTTTTCTATGGTTCGGCACCATTAAGAGTAGCGGGTAGTGTTGCTGTGCTTTTCCCCCAAGATTTTAAACTTCTCAATTTCATTTAATTTCATGTATAAGTCGGCTTATATTACAAGTTTAGCTATTCCTTTGCCCAATTCTACACATGCACTGGACATTACAGTATTTTTATTATTAATTTGAGTGCTCATAATGATGTTTTACCCCAGTTCTTTTGTTCCACCTTTTATAAATGAAATGTTTATAACGTTTATAGACAAAACTACTTTTACATACATTAAATGGGGCCCAACTGTAGATAGTGTTGCCTTAAATCGGGTACAACTTTCAGCACCATGGACAGGGCTATTGCCACGTTGAGAGGAATGCACCACATTCTGACGTGTTTCCAGAAACACGGTCACAGTCTGCGTGATATTTACAGTGTGTGGCTGTCCTTCATCTTCCACCACAGCTTCAGCTGCATACACGGATTTACGTGCGTTTGCGATCTTGTGCATTTCTGTTTAAATGTGCAAACCACACACAGTCTCATCAAACCCCTCTGTGAAAAGCCTACACATGCTTTCTGCCTTATGAGAGGAAAATAAACGTGCTTCTCTCACACACACACACACACACACGCACACCCGCGATTCCAGTGAATGAACTGACAGCATGCCGGGATCCAGACGTGTCGCCGACACGGAGTCAGCTCTGCATCTTTAAAACAATAGAGAAAGAAAGAAAGGGAAAAGCAACAGAAAACACACACACACGCACACACACGCAACCAGCTCAGTCATAACTGTGGGATGATAAGGACTACCTCTTTTTACTTTTGGAGAGAGCAAAGCTGTTAGGAGAGCATTCGGCATCAGCTGTTCAACACTGGACACTCATTGCTGGAAGTCGAGGCAGAACCAGTCACATGACAGAACTGGAGGCAGAGAGCTAGAGAGAAAAGCCACAGCATTTCGGGTCGCACCGCCATACTGTATTTTGAGCCATTTCACATTTTTATTGCAACATTTTACTCCCGCTCGGTGAGTACATTTCCAATGGCTTTTTTTGTAAGCATTTTTTTGTCTTTTTAATTGCCCTCCCCCCCCCCCTTTTTTTTTTCTTTTTTTTTTTCCTCCTTTTGCTGGTGTTTGAATTGAGCATTGACATGGTGGTTTTCAGCGTTTTTCCACATCCAGGCTTCAAGTTTTTAGCATGCAGTTTATTCTGAGAGTGCCAGGAGGGTAAACGGGTTCCTTATCGGTCTTGAGAAAGCTTTTACTTGCTTGCAGTTTTGTTTCGAGGATGAGAAGCCAAGCAGGTTTTGTCTGTATTGAGATTTTTCAAGCATTTATTAGCGGGTTTTGAAACATTTTCCAAATTTTTTTATTTTTATTTTTCTGTTTTTGTTTTTGTTTCTGTGGACTTTTGGCTGTTGCTATGCTTTGGTTTGCATTTTGCAGTGTTGCTTTGTTGCCCTCGAGTTTTGTGATTTTGACGTCTCGGTGAATCTCACCGATCAAACCCCTTTGGTTTTACTTTGTGCCTCTTTTCTTTATAAAAAAAAAAAAGGATTGATTTTTTTTTAAAGCCCAGTGACATTTTAACGTGTCACTTTTCTTGCAGCTGTGCTCACAGGTTTGTGGTTTTGTTTTTTGTGTTTCTTTCTTTTTCCGATTTCGTTATACTTTTGCTGGTGGCAGTGTCAAGTAATTTTTTGGATGTTATCTTTTTTTTTTTTTTTTAGCTTTTTTTGCTTTTTTTGACTAGGTGATGCTGGGTGGACGAGGGAAGTTTTGATTCTTGGGAGAGTTCATTTGTTTTCTGAGTCAACGAGGATGAACAGACATTTTCCCTCTTGCAGGTATATAATATGCTGTATTTGCAATAAAGAATGAGGTGACGGAAATATGCACCTGTGGCTGACGTGTTATTTTGTAAGGCTGGCTAAAATGTTCATAGAGCAGGCTTTCTTTATCAATGTTGCATAAAGGGTTACCTGTTGTGATCGATCTGTGCGTGGCACTTCATAAAAAAATAAATAAATAAATAAATAAATAAAATCAAGTGTTGTGCTCATCAGTACGAGAAGATTGGAAATCTTCCAGCAGTTTAAGTATTTCGGCTTGAGGTCAACGATCTTCAAGCACGTCCAAGCAGAGGAGTGAGTGTAAGTAGCTGCATTCGGGTCCCTGGAAAGGATGCACGTAACGACTGCAATAACCTCCCACAAATAAAAGTATGTATCAATATAACGATCAGAAGAGGCTGGGATTACTTCAAATAGCATCAGGGAGCAGAAGTATTCTTTTATTTATTTATTTATTTATTTTCATTAAGTGCATGTGCAGAGTGTTATAAGCAAATGTCTTGGCACAGTTAAGTAACTTACCTCTGGAGAAGTGGAGAAACTCAAATCAGCTTTTTTTTTATCCTCATTTATTTGTCCTAGATACGAAAATACTTTTGGATTTGTCAAATCTGATGTTGCAGAAATGAATGGAGCTACTGACAGAACTAAAAGAAGACTTAATCCCTTAAGAGGCAGGTTTAACTTCAGATTATTGCTATGCTGTGGAGGGAAAAAAAAAAAAAGCAAAAACCTCTAAATAGATTTTAGGCAGTCCCAGAAAAAGTCTTGCATGCTACTACAGGGAATATTTACTGTGCTTTGGGGGTGTACTCCCTCTGAAACAGCGGGTCTGAAACACATGCCATCAATTAGCTCCCTCTGCATCGACACTGCATGCATTCAGCTTAACAGAACAGAACACAGGTTGTGTCAGTGGAATATTGTAGCCCCATAAAACATACAAAAGCGGACCATTAAGTCTGAATATAGACCGTTAAGTTTCAGTGTCATTAAATGGGCCGCCACAGCAGATCAGAATCAGGTCAATTTTAATGTGGTCAAATGGACTATTGATAAATACTGAATGCGCAGCTCAGTGGGTAAACTTACATTTTTAATAAGGCTGGCTGATTAGAGCATTTAAGAGGAAACATTTTTATTATGCTCTGAAAGGCTGTTATTGTGTATCGATTTTCCTGGTGCCTGTTAAATCTATGCAGACCATAAAGCAGATGTAGATAAAGAGACAGAAAGCTTTTAATGCTTTTCAATTTGTGAGGCTGTTTAGACACAGTGTGTCAGTATTTGCTTGTTTGGCAGAGCAGAAGTGTGAATTTGCTTTGTTGCTTGCTTGTTATTACAAATGAAGTGTCGCAATTTCATTCAGATCTAAACAACTGACATACCATGAAATGGTCCACTCAAACTAAGACATATCCTTTAAAACATCCAAGCAAATCTAAGTATAATCAGGCAAATGTAATTACTGTTTACAAAGCAATGAATCTGTGTAACACTAGTCGGTGAAATAATGATTTAATTTCTGAGGTATTTAATTTTTAGTGAGAATCTATCTCAGTGTCGAAACTATATTTTCAGCGACTTCTTCAAGATAACACACTTTCACCATGATTATCTCTGCATGATGATGCAAAAAGCATCTAAATTTAACCTAATAAAAGCACTAGAAGGACAACAGCTTCTTAGCTTTGTGTGAAGCGTTACTTAATGATAAACCCTTACTACACATCGGCTTTGTTCATTTTAGATCAATCCATCTGTTGGCTTTCAGACCTCATCACACTGCATCGCGATGCAACGACATGCCTTCACTCTCCTAGCTGAGAGGCGTTTCTGCCACGGCACCACAGTACGAGCTCCTGGACATCTCTCCTGCTAAGCATTATGATAGCTTCCATTACATCCTGCAGTGCTGTGTCTCCCCTCCAGGCATGGTTTTATGTTATCTGGGCCAAGCCAGAACTGCACTGGAGACTTACAGAGAGGTGTGATAGCTCATGTGTGCCTATACCTCTACCAGAATGAATAAAACATCACACAGGTTGCCAGCCATACACACCAAGCAGTGGGCTTACCAGAGGACTGTGTCCAACTGCGTGCATACTTGTTGGTATAAGTGGAGTTTTCTTGCACAAATGACATTATTATAAAACAAAAAGCTATGCACTGGGTCTGACAAACAGGTAGCCATAATGACTATGAGACAACCACAAACATAAACAGATATAGCTTCAATGATAATCTTTTTTATTTAGCTTTTTATTCAACTTTTTGATCAAAATAAGTAGTATGAAACTTTAAACAACTGTTCAAAGAATCATATTTTTTGTTATTCTATAAGGAGGATGTTCCTGCGGAGATTTGAGCTTTTGTTTGTTTCCCCATTAAGGTGTTGGATAGCGAGTCCTTAATCCATTTCAAAAAGCAGCAGTGCAGCTTTGTTTCATACATGAACACATGTATTGAACGTTTCAATGGTGACATCTTCCTTTCATAACCCGACAATGTTCACAGTCTTGTTGTAATTAATGCTTCTCACAGTTTGTCATTATTTATCTTGGAGGCTTGACAACGCTGATTCTCCACGCGCCAGTTTAGTACATATATTTGACAAATAACAAGGATGTTTTAATCCAACAGGTTTGCATTAATTCCCATGTTGTGTTCAGTTATAGTTATAGTGATTCAGCCTTATGGTATAGTTAGGCTGAGTGAGGTTTCAGGTCCCAGTGATTGAACTTTAGGCGGTCAGAACAAAATGAACTGATATCAGCTTCACAAACTGCAACTTCCAGTACAAACACAGCTTAATCTTGAAATTCAGTGATATGGAGGCGCAGTACAATGCAGGCTGTATTTCTTTCACTCTTTGTTTCTAAGAAATTGTGTTTATGAGAGCCTTGTAATCAAACCAAAAAGAGGTTTTACATGAAGTTTCAGATCTCTCGGTGAGACATTGTCTTCTTGCTTTCTGCCTTAGACATACACAGCAAGCCTCATCCATCTGAAATGAGCGTTGAGCACTTTACTGTCCTTTTCTGAGCCGTTAATTTGATAAGTGAGGGGATCACACACACTTCATATTTCGGACAATTAAACCCATATCAGAAGAATAGGGTCAGGCTGAGTAGCTTCCAGTGTCTATTATGGGAACCATTTGAGTAATAAGACTCCTGCAGTGATATCCTGGGACCTGACTGTAAGTTTTGAATTGCAGATGAAACGTGTGTTTTAATTACATTTTATGAATATTTGGTGAATTTGGTAGAAGAATTAAAGTAAAAATTATTTAGCTAAGACTCTAAATAATATATATATATATATATATATATATATATATTGGCCTACATGACATAGCAAACCAAAGCATAGACTGAAAATGGATCTGTGGTCATGCAGTATATATAATATATAATAAAGTTTTTACATTGTTATAAAAGGATCAGTAAGGCAACAATTAGATCGTTATATATATACATTATATGTGTGTGTGTGTGTGTGTGTGTGTTATTTCATCCTCCCTGATAAGGAGGGACATGACCTTAAAAAGAAGTTTTACATAACATTTATTCGTGTTGCATTAGACCTACTTGTTGAGAAAACAGGATTTATTTTGTTAGTTTTTATTGATCCAGTTAATCAGGTAGCTTCAAGGCCACATCTGTGTCAAACCATGTCAAAGGACCCATGCAAATCTTATTGCTCATCAAACTACATTCACCATCAGCATCATATGGGAGTCACAGCACTTTAAAGCAGTCTTTAGATTACATACGGATAAAGCAATGCTACCGATTAGATATATGCTGTTTGGTGACATGAAAATTAATTAATATCTTTGTATATAAATTAATTTTATATTTGCAAATGGATGGATGGAAATGCCCCCAAACCAACCAGCCTCTCCTAATTAAACCTTAATTTTAGAAATTGCAGTCTCATATTGGGTACACGGCTTTTCATTACACTTAACTTATTAGCAAATGAATGCATGCTCTCCCATCAGGCTGACAAATATTAGCAAGGTTTTCTCCTCAGACCTTTTTTCTTTTTCTTAAAAAAATAATGAAAAGTGTTGGCTTGTGTATATGTGGAAGTATGGAAAAATGGCTGAAATGTCACAGCAGACTGCAAGGGTGCTGCTCCAAAAAGCTCCATGAATATGATAAGCACTCGTACACTACCTCGACTATACATGAGCAGAGAAAGAACAACAGAAAAATATGGCGGCACATCGGGCTTTTGCAGTTGTTGACCTTCAAAAGCAGATGCGGAAGTATCTGTGAATTTATTTCATCACCACTGCGGATAGAATCTACTCTTAGCACCCTCCCTTCCTTATAATGTGTTATTTAGTATTCTGATGAGGGTTTGAAAATTAGAAAATGAATAAATAAAAACTAGCAGCAGCACTAAAATAACAACAATGAAAGAGATCAGGGTCTTAATTGTGAGTTTATTTCCGAAGTGAAGCCTTACCTCATTTTTTTTTCTTTTTTAAGGTGCAAAAAAACATTTACTATTAATGATGCATATAGGAGCAGAAGGTGAAGACAACAAGTGTAAGAACGTGATGCCTGAGGAGATCATTTTTGCCCTTACCTGTATGTACCAAGGACGTCCATCGCCAGTCATTAATGGCCACAGTCATGCAGGTATTGGATGTTTCCCTGATCCAACACACCTGATTCAAATTAATTGGCTCCCCTAAACGGCTTGTTGTCAAAGCATGTTGACCCATCAATCTGATTCAGGTTTTCAGAGGAAATATCCAAAACCTGTAGGACAGCAGTCGGGGACAAACTTTTGGACAATTAGCTGCACATTGATCATGGCAACTGATTCAAATGACTCTTAGTGTTTATAGTTTGCCGGCAAGACTGAATGACAAAGCGTTGGCTTCAGCATGGAGAAGTAGGTACAGACATAGTGGACAACTTGATCCCTGCTCTTCGGGCCCATATGGTGTGACTAAATGACTGTGTGATGTTGGCTAGAAAAAAAAAAAGGAAAGAGGTAGCGAAGAGGTATGTAGCCTTCCAAAGCAGGTGGCAGAGTCCTCCAGATGCTGCAAAGAGGCAGCGAAGCAGATAATGTCCTGCCTAGATTACCTCAGGGAACTCGATTACAGTGGAGAGTTCCCCTCCGGGTCAGCTCCAAGCTGGTTCTGCAGGGATCAGCTGTTCTCACTGGCGTCCTGCTGGCCTCAGCTGTCTCTCACCTGCTCCGGACCAGTTGAGGATGCGCATGCAGATAACGAACATCACAGATGAACTTGCCAAATAATGGCAAGCATATCTAGAATTTAATTTATGGCTTAGTTATTGTTTTTTTATTTGTTTTTTTTCTTTTTTTTTTTTTTTGCTGAGTTGGACTTTGATATACAAGTTCAGGGGAATGGCAGATCACCCTGGTCACTAAGCTTCATACCTGAAAGACCTGACTACAGTGAGGGACAACAAACCAAAAGAAGTCAAAGCATTGCATCAAAGCCATGCAAAATGACTACAAAGTCACACAGCGGGGCTATAAAGAGATGCAAAGCTAAACAAAAAAGACACATAGCTGGTAAGAAAAACACAACAGTACTAGAGGGACAAGAAAATCATTCAGCAGCATAAAATTATTACTTAGAGACACAAACTGACTACAAATATATACAGAGAAGCATAAAGGGACAGAAAATTACCAGAAGCAAAGAAAAGAAATAGAGTAAAAAACCCGACATAGTAAAAACAAAACCGTACTGGAAAGATGAAGCAATCACTTAGCAGCAACAAGTGAAACACAAAATGACGTTTTTGGAACAAAATATGGCCACACAATGACATGAAAGGATTTTTGTAAATAAACGAATAAACTAAAAAAAAAAAAAAAAAAAAAAAAATGCTTGTAAATGTTATAAAAAAAATGTCCAGAGGCAACAGAAATGGTTATAAAGAGTTAGAAAAAACACAGCAAATCAGCACAAAATTGAAACAAAGAGGTGAAAAGGTACAAAACAGGTACAAAGAGACAATGGACAAACAACAAAACAATAAAGTAATTAAAAGAGACAAACTTTCAAAAGAGAGAGATTAAAACAGATATCAGAGACAGATTATGGCAAAACCCAGGAAAAACCAACTAAAAAGAAAAAGTAAACACAAAAAATGAACGTTACCCTACAGCTTGCCAAGAGATGTAGTCTGACAATAAACACAAAACAACTACAATGAGTAACAATCCCAAAGACAAAAGATTGCCTCCAGAGAAACGGTAACAAGACAAGCAAACACAGAATGACCACAAAAGGCACAAAAAGCACAAAGCTGTTGCTTTTATACAGAGCAAAAGGAACATTTTAGATGCCACAACAATCTGAAGGAGTGAAGCGGCTGTCTAAAACAAGAGTTTTTGTACAACAAACAGTCAAATCCAACAACACCAGTGATAGCTTCACCTAGACAGATGGATGGAAGTGAAGCTCAGTTTGTTTGCATTTTATAAGGAGCTTCTTGCCTGAGTGAAAAAAAAAAAATGTTTCAGACTTTTCTTTTTGTTTGTCTTTTTCTGTTAGTGGGTTTTGAAACTTTAACCCTACAAACACTGAAAACTGACGGTGTTAAGTTAATTTTGTAGCAATGCTTTTGGAAGCAACTGGCCTGATAAGTCTACTGTATCTATATTAAACTTCTTCTTTTGCTTCGTCCAAGACAAAGAATCAAATGTGGATTTGTGAAATCACTTTATTGTGCTACAGATCTTATTTCAATTAATTAAATAGCCTTTTTTGACAAGGAATACCACAGAAAACAAGATGCATTTCTAGCATGTCATGCAAATTTGGTATTTGCAAATGCATTATAAATTAAATTCAGGTGCTGTCATTATCGCTGTTATCAGACAGTTCATGTTAGCATACAAAACTCATTACTATTAAAAACAAAGAGTAATGCAGTAATAAATCTGCACAAAGACACATGGACTCAAACATGTCAGATCATTAAAAGTTACCGCAGAAAAAGGCAGAGTAATATAGTAGGTCTGTCGAAATTCCCCCAGTAGATATTTCAAGGAGATATAAACTGAAACAGAGAATAAAGAGAGATATTTCCACACAGAGGCATCTTGACTCACATACTCACAAGGATCATGACCTCAATTTTCAGTGTCTGCCAGTAGGAAAGCACAGGTGCACTCAAGGAGAGACAGCTAGCGAGCTAGCAAGCTAGCTATTGAGTTTGTGTACCCCCGAGGGCAAAAATATGTCCACCCAGCAAAGCTTTTATGTTTCTCTCGACAAACGGTTCACTCGGGGAATGCAGGGGACCATCGGTGATGGCGAAAATGTATTCCCCTCCACACTGAAAGTTTGATTTATGCTGACAAGGAATCCTAAACAAACCAGAGCATATGGGACGGACTTGAGGCATTTTTATCCAGACACATTCACAGTTAGGGAAATGCTATTTTGTGATGCAAAATTTTACTGCAGAGAACGTCAAAATATAAACAGAAACAGAAATGTGCCCTTTTCTTTTATTTGTTGCACTTTTTGTAGCATTTTACTGTACTTCATCGGTTTGTAAGACAAAGAAAGCCACACCTATCAGTGCTTTTGTGGCTGCCTGCATGTCGATGCAGCTTCGCATTGCAAATAGAAGTGTGTGCTGTTTGGACTGAGTTTAACAACTGTCTGTCTGATCAGGCTCAGTGGCTCTCTGAGCGAAATCACAGTTTTAAAATAAACGAACAAACCAAAACTTCGGTCTTCTTAAACAAACCCTTGTTTACTGCTGGTGTTAGTGGTTAACTCCTGTCATTTCATTTCCCATTTTGCAAAAGAAACGTTGTCCTTTTGAAACATTAACAACTTGCTGTTGTTCTGCAGTGAGCAATAATCTACCAGGTGGATGTGTGATTAAATCAGGCTTCAGGCAAAATGAAATGAAATGAAAAATACTTTATTAATCCCCAAAGGGAAATTCAATAGTGTAGTAGATAATGATAATTAACTTGAGGAGGTCTTGTTCTGGAGGCTGATGGCTGCTGGCAGGAATGATCTTCTATATCTTTCAGTCTTGCATCGGACCTGAAGAAGCCTCTCACTGAACACTGTTGTTTCTTCACTGTGTTGTGGAGAGGGTGTGAAGAATCCTCCATCATCTTCATCAGCTTGTGCAGCATTCTTCTTTGGACAATCAGCTCCAGCGGCTCCAGAAATACTCCAAGCACAGAACCAGCTTTCTTGATCAGTTTGTTGATTCTCTTCAAGTCTCTGGTTCTGATGCTACTACCCCAGCAGATGCTGCAAAGCTAATTGCACTCTCCACAACAGACATATAGAAGATATGCAACATCTTGGTTAAAAAGATTCCAGCTTCCTTAAGAAGTACAGTCTGCTCTGACCTTTTTTATTGATGTATTCTATAAGAATACATATAGATGTATAAAATGATGTGCACTTGTAAGTCATAAAGTCATAAAAAATGTATCTTTACCTGTTTTATTATAATCATAGTTGGAGCTTTTAAAAGATTAAATCATCCACTCTTTCACTGAGGTCTGAAGTTTCCATCATGTCAAACCTCAGTTTTCACTGTAATGAGCAATAAGATTTTCCCCATTGCAAAGATCTGTTCAGCAGTCTTGATCCACTTTATTTTCTTTAATTAAAATAAAATAAAATTAATTTTTTAAAGGCCAGAAATCTATTGTCTTAGTCTTTTTATTCTGTTGATTTTTTACTAATTGAAAAACTTTAAAACAAGGTTTTCTTTGCATGCCTTGAGAAAAAGCAATGGACAAGATAAATGGAGCAAAGCTAAAGAGCAACCGAGTGAGCCAAGTGGGAGACCTTTGGCTCACTGTCCCAGTAAGGACACACACGTCAGGGAGAATGGCTGCAGATTAATTTGGACAGCGAACAAAACCAGAACGTGAGGAGAGGGGGGTTTATTTGTAAGTAAGAGGTGGGAGTCTGTGATGCCGTGAAGCAGCATGCACCATGGGAAGAGAAATGTTTTAAAGGGTTCATCAACTTCCTGGATAATGTTCGCCTGCTAAATTTAAATGGTTAAATTATAAGAGGATGCTGTACTCTTATGTTTGGTTATCAGATATATAGTGGTTGATAGCATATTAACACAGCATGACACATCGAAAACAGTTGATATAAACTTTTCTTTTTTTTTTTTTTTTTTTGGGGAGGCCGATGTAGACAATTAGTTACAGCGATTTCATACTAAGTGATGACGTGTAGATAAGTATATTTTATAGCAGGTCCAGAAATTTTTAATCCCTGGGTTGCCAGTGAGGGTCACAGACTGGAAAAGGAAGTCAAAGAGACCAATGAGAGGAGATCTTGATTTTAGGAATCAATTCACTGATTGTTACGACTTAGTGTCATAATCATGTTTTCTTCATCTACAATTGTTCACTGAGGATGTTTTTGTATTGTATGGAAGTTATCATCACTTTGAGCTGCATCCATTGACCGATAAAAAAAAAAGATCGGTGAAGCCACCGTGACGTCACCCATAGGTTTCTGAAGAGCTGAATTAAAGCTCTGTGGGCGGTTCCTACCATCGCTATCTTGGCAGGGGCATGCGTGTCGTCTAGCCCGGAAAATACAAATATGGGCTGAGAGGGGGGCTGTGAGTGTCATGGTGGTTGATTGACATAGAGAGAACTCTGAGCTGCCTGTAGCTAAGAGCTAACCGAGCTAACCCGGAGATAACAGGAGCTAACCAGCTAACAGAGGTAAGCGGGCTAAAGCTAAGTCGCATTGTTAACCGGCTAAAAACCACGGTTGTTCTGCTTTCTTCTTACTTGAAGCGGGAGATCAGGTACCTGTCAATCAAAAGGACCCGCCCCTAAATACGCCAAATTTAGAGATTAAATTTGGCGTACTTAATTTGCTTTTAAACGGGCAAGTTAGAAAAAAAAAATCACTCCCCCCACAGTTGTCATGAAGGTAAACCTGACCTATTAACTGAAATGAAAAGTCACGTTGTTAACCGGCTAAAAACTGCGGTTGTTCTTAGTTTTTCTTACTTGAAGCCAGAGATTGGTACCTGTCAATCAAAAGGACACGCCCCTAAATTTGCTGAACATCGAGAATAAATTACTTTAAAACGGCGAGTTAGAAAAAAAAATTCACTCCCCCCACAGTTGTCATGAAGGTAAACCTGACCCATAAACCGAAAATGGATTTTTGAACCAGGCTGTAAACATGTTTATTTCTGATGTGAAGTTGGTCTTTTTAACATGGGAGTCTATGGGGATTCGCTCTGTTTTGCAGTCAGCCCCTAGTGGATGAAGGGGGAACTGCAGTTTCATGCACTTTCACATAGGCTTCACTTTTTACTGCCGGAGGTTGCTGCTTGGCTGCATCACAAGTATTTCTTCACCATTCCTAACTATCTAACGTCACGTTGTCATGGTATTTGTTGGTTGTGTAACTTTTACGAACCCTCCATAAAATCTCAACACTTTGGAGAGTCAAATGCTGTGACCCACGTAGGCGACTGAGATGATTCTGCTTGAATGCTGATTTTTAATCAAGATCTGGTGTTGCTGAATAGTTAGATACCCGTTACATAGGGCCTTTACTTGTACTTGGGGATCTCAGCTATACCCAGGTAAAAGTAATTTTACACGGAATATGTGTTAGAATTTCCTTGTCTATTCAGATCATCTGGCCAAACATCAGCATATTTGTTACTGCGGAATCACCTTTTGTTTTGATGGATTGCATTTTTCCTCTGACATTGTTACAATTCAAACCGTCCCAGCTCACCTCATCTCCTTGAGCTCCAGGCATTACTGCCGCTCCAAGAGTGGGCTCAGGACCACTTTGGTTTCCCCACTACACATCCACATGTCAGCTTCAGGGGATTCTGGAGGGGAAAAACCTTCTAACAGAAAATAGCGCACTGTGACAGGTGTCATATAATACTGTGTCTCTCCATTTTCTCTGCTGCACTCAGCAGCACTAGTCCTACATATCACCCCTCCCAACCCTGCAAGTCTCTGTGTTGGGAAACGTGCAGGGAGCTCGTACACTTGTGCACATATTCAGAATAATGCAGTGGGTAGGTCATGGGGTCAGGGTCAAGTTACATTTCAAAACATATATATGAGTGGCATTAAATCATGGAAGCCCCACCCCCTCTAAAAAAAAAAAAAAAAAAAAAAAAAAAAAAAAGACATGCATCTTTTCCCCAGTGACTTTGCTTACAGCAAAACAGCAAAATAAAATGTTCTCATTTAAATTCACCACCGCATAAAGAATGATGTTGAGCAAAAAGTGAAATCGAAATGAAACCATCAGAAAATACCAACTGAATCCAGCAGATTTCAACAATTTTAGTTGAATGCTGAAACGCCTGAAATGTCCATTAAACGCTTTACTCCAATACCTGACACTACTGACATAAATAAACAGATAAAAGAGACTTTCTATATAGTTCTTTTCTTTTTTTTCACATACTTTTTCATGTTTTTAGAGCCAAAAGGTGCTAACTGCAGAGTAAAATCCATATCTGTCAGTATGTGACAAGTCAGTAGATGACAGCGAAATGCATTTGACAGGAGCAAACATAAAGTTTAGATCCACAGGAGTTCGACAGCTCTGTCTTGCAGGTGGAGTCAGAGTTTCCACACGATGCAAAGCAACATCTGCGTGCTTCCCACATCCTTTACCAAAAGACACCTGTCAGTGACATCATCAGGGAATGCAAACATAATTAAGCAATCAAGCAGACACATTACACATGTAAATGACATTAATTGCAGACACGGGTTTGAAATATTCATTCAAATTAGCCGCATCGTTTAGGCATGGATCTCTTCCCGGCGAGTGTAATCATTGAACTAATTAGGTCATTCAATGCAAGTTGAAACAATCTGAAAAGCAATTTCGCTTTCCAATTAATTCTAAGCAAAGAGAATGAAGGCAATACAGGATGCAAATCTGTGAAGGAAGAGGAAGGACAACAGAATACACTCAGACCGACAAACACGGAAAGGAATTTTACTGCAAGACTTGAATCTGAGCTTTTATTATATTTCAGTGTTTTTACAAGTCAGAGTGAGGTCTTGCAGAGCAGAGCTGGCAGCTTGTACGGATTTTCGAAATGTGTCAGGATCACTGTTCAGTTTTATAGATCTTTTTTTAACCTCCTTGTGTTTCAGAAAAAAGTTAGAAAATTCTTTAACACTTTCAGAGTGCACACCTTGCTCATCAACAAACAAAAATTAGGTCAACCATCACTCAATGAAGTGACATCAGTCAAAATGTGTATTTTTATTAGAAGTTTGTGTCTAAATGACAGGCATGAACTAACACTGAGAATGTATCCAGCCCTCCTGTACAGGAAATTACTCAGTATATACAGGATTTTGGAGGTTTCTCAGTTGTTGTTATTGCAATCAGAACCACAACATGTGATTTTAATAAAATAATTAATATACAGAATAACAGAAACTTTGTGGCAGGGCTGTCTACTGTAGTTTGCTCATTAAGTGAACTGCAAAGGTAAAATAAATAAATAAATAAAAACTCAAGCATCTGCGCTTCATTCACAGTGTTACTTGGAATGATAGAAGATTTGAATGTCGACCCTATAGATGCACATAATGGGATGTAATTAAAATATAAACAAAAGCAACTGATCATGTGGTCTAAAACTAAAAACCAAAAGGAGGACGTTAATATTTTAAAAAGGCACGAAGCATCTGCTTTCAGAATAACAGCAAAATATGATTTATGTGGTCTTTGTGAATATTGAACCCTTTTGCACAGTTTATCATCTATAAAAATACAAGCATTCATAAAGTTCATACATTACCAATTTAAGTGTTTGCGATCAGAATTTGATTTAAACGTTACCAAAAATGAGTTTAGTTAAAGTATATGTTGAAGAAACACCAAAGTCCAGTACTAAATAACTTTCATTTATTCTCCTAACCGCTTAGTCCGATTAAGGGTCGTGGGGAATCTGGAGCCTATCCCAGCAGTTTCTGGGCGAAAGGCAGGGTAAACCCTGGACAGCTTGCCAGTCCATCACAGGGCCACACAGAGACAAACAATCACTAATGCTCACACTCACTCCTACGGGCAATTTAGAGTGACCAATTAACCAAACATTCATGTCTTTGGACAGCGGGACGAAGCCAGAGTACCTGGAGAGAACCCACACACACAGAGAACATGCAAACTCCACACAGAAAGGCCACTGACCAAACCCCATCCCAGCCAAAGGATCAAACCAGCGACCTTCTTGCTCTGAGACCACAGTGCTAACCACAATGCCACCACGCAGCCACTAAATAACTTTTCACACAATATTCTACAAACAGTAATGAGAATACATTATTTAGTGTCCCGCTTTCTTCTGATCATTACTGATGCTGGGGGTGATTGATAGTAGGAGAAAAAACTAATTCTTTCAAAAAAAAAAAAAAAGCAACATATGAACACAGGCTCAAACGGTGGCCTTTCTGTGTGGAGTCTGCATGTCCTCCCGTGTATGCGTGGGTTCTTTCCAGGTACTCCACCGTCCTCTCACTGTCCAGAGACATGCATGTTAGATTAACTGGTTACTCTAAATTGTCCTTAGGAGTGAGTGTGAGTGTGAATGGTTGATTGTCTCTCCATGATGGCTCTGTAATGGACTAGCAAACTGTCTGGGGTGTACACTTTCAGCCAAAGATAAATGAATGAATACATGAACACACACCTACACACATTAAATTGACATGATATTGCAGGTTATAGAGCAAAATGTTTATTGGAAAAAAAAGTTTAATTTAGTTAATTTATGATGAAGAAATTAATTTTTTCTTAGATTTATTTTTTTATTCTTTTTTTTTCTTTTTTAACATTAAAAAACATAACTTGTGCCTTTATTTGCAATGCAGACAGGATGACAAAGCTCCACCCCTGACTTAACATCGTCCTGATTTTTATTGTCCTGGCATGTAATTAATGGGAGAAACACTTCACAGAACGCAACATTACCTTGTGGTTATTTCTCATATAATATAATTGTGACATCCAGTTGGAAAATTACAATATATTTGAGTGTGTGAAGAATAACTATAATATTGTAAAAGGAAATGATGAGTTATGGGATATGTTAACCCCCCCATTTGTCAGTAGCCTCCACAGCATCACCATGGAAACATCACTGTGAGTTCAGTTAGCCTGTGGGTCTGTGGATGAACACGTCAGTCTTTATTTTTGTGAAACTGTCTAAGTTATACAAGACCAGTTTCCTGTCATGGAGTAAATGTTAGACCGAACAAACGCTACAGACCAGGCGAAACAGTTTTTGTGAAGCATGGCCCTGAAGCTAACAGCTACTCTGCTTCAGAGTTAAATTTTCAAGATGGTTATTTCAGCTAGCAAAATTGACAACTGTTTTTGACAATGTGACAAATCTTCCACCGTTCCGACTGCCCAACTGTTTCCAGCTATGATGAGACAGCTGCAGAAACCGTGATAAGATAAGCCCTCAGAGGTCTGCCGTACTTCTTTTGCCCTTCGTTTCTTCACCTCTCCTGTCACATTATCCTCAGTCTCACTTTACTCCTTCCCAGTTTTCTCACTTTTTCATCTTCAGAGACCCAACCAAAAGCCTCCAGAAAGACAGTTGCTTTGTGTGTTCATTCACTAATTACATTCCTCTGCCAGCTCTTTTGCAGCCTGATTATTTATCTGTCCATCGCTCTCTCTTTATCTGCTGTCAAGCTACTTTGTCCATGTTAGCTCTAATTCAGGGGCTCACTGCAGATAAGACTCACACCCAACAAGATCATTTTGACTGTGTTTCACGACGTGAAAAGGTCAGAGTGGTTCACCTGCAAGATTATGGTTTGCCTCTGGTCTGATTTAACAATCACAAATCCAAACATTTTCCATCAACAAGATTAATTTAAACAGAAACAGCTGGGAGATGTGTTTGAGGAGCCTTCATAATTATTTTTTGTTTCAGTTCCATTCGAAAAATGAAGTTAGTTTGCAGAGAAATAGCCACAATCCCCTCTAGGTTTTTGTTCTTTCTTTTTTTCCCCCCCCTTCTTCTCCTTTCCTTCCTCTCTTTTTAAGCCAGAGCATCACCAGCTGTTATGGCAGATGGGCAAAGCAGCGACCAATTTAACTCCATCCATGCAACCGCACAAGAATCAACCCATCTCTGATGCTCCCTGTCTGTATTCACCCGCTGGCTCCTCTGTCATCCAAGCTGAACCCCACCCCATACCCCACCGTACTTAAATTTCAAAGGAGGAATATGTCTATTATTACATGTTAAACAGTGAAATATGTGCTGCTCAATATATTCTTTCAGCGGCAGCAATTCAATATTGTTTTTTTTTTGTTTTTTTTTTTTGTTTCTTTTAAGTAAATGCAACAAAACAAAGGATTTCAAGTCTCATTATTGCTCAGCCAGATGGGAAACTACATTCAGTTGTGTCTGTATCATACCATGCAACTGTACATTAATTCATAACATGCATGGTAGTTTTTCTTTTTATTTATTTTCGTTTGTGTTTTTATTTATTATTATTATTATTATTATTATTATCATCATTATTATTATTATTATTAATAATAATAATAATAATAATAATAATAATAATAATAATAATAATAATAATAGCTCTTTTTTGTGCTAAATGTGTTAAAAAAGGATTTTATTGTTCTTTCTATACCTAGATTTAATATTTGTATGTAGGTGCAGCACAAAAAGTAAGGTCGTTTATGTGTGGACAGTTATTATTGTCATTATATGCTTCTTAGCAATCAATCTAATATTGTTCGAAAGCATGTGGATTTTCAGTTCAAACAAAGCCACATTTGTGAAGAAAATGCATTCATGGGATGAGCAGTAGAAGAACTGAGCCCATAAAAGACTTGCCAAATCTTCTCTGCCAGTCACAGACAGCTCACTCTGCTATTGACTGACTGGAACCTGATTAGAAGCACCGGTGAGCGTGGACCTGCTACTGCGGTCATCTGGAATTGTAGGGTCAAAAACTGTGGAGAAGACAAGGGTAATGCTATGCTAATTGCTGCATGACTAGTGTGACAGCTTTTTGGTGGAAGCAGTGTGATGGTGTAAGCGGGGCATCTTCCTCACTGGAAAAACAAGGCTTGTCATCACTGGAGGCAATTTCAGTGCAGAGAAACATTGAGATGAGATTTTGCAGCCAGTGGCTCTTTTTTTAGTTTGCAACTGAATTCTATTCACCAAGATGACAATGCGCACCAATACAAACTGAGATTTATCAGAGATGAACTGTGAAATTTGGGTGCGAATAGAATGGAAAGGCCTGCCTGCAGTCCAGAGTTTAACCCTATTGAACATTTGTGTGGTCAGCGTCAGATGTATGACTTGGTAACAGATACAGTGTGTGCAGCTGACAGTGATTTTGGAACGCTGCGGTGCTTCAGTCCCCCTCTGTACCTTTAGTCATGCTTCGAAATTATAATACTCTTTATTTCAAGCAAAGGAGCCTCATTTACATAGCAGTTTATGATATTTTATTTCAAAATAAAAAGAACAAGGTATAGGACATTATGGGGCGTTGAAAGGTGGTGTTTATTAGCATTTAAACTAAAAAAAAGTCAGGCGAGGTTTATTTCTCTAAAATACCCTTGGTCCCCAGAGAGTTAAACCATCAATTATTTCTATGGAGAAGCAAAGGGTCTGCTCAGAAAAGATTCCTGTTTTCCCATCAGCAGCAGTTTGGGGTGTTTACTGGAGTTATGTCAGATTAGCGGAGTTGTGATTTTGAACCGAGATTCTACAGACTACGTTGTGTTTCCATTTGTTTTGGTTTTGTCAGCCGGTGCCGACTGCGGCATCTCTTTTCTGTTCCTGGCTGGCAGGAACACAGCATGGTCTTCTCTAGTTCTACTCCAGGCAGGACATGTTCATTCCCAAACTCATTTTTGCCTACCACACTGAACGAGAATGTTTATCTGAGAAACTATGACCTGTCAGCTTCAAACAGTCTGACCTCTCTACCCTGACAGCTGTCACCAAAAAGGTTTCTCGCTGCTGATCACTAGTTGTTTTCTTGCTATTTCCACACCATTCTAGCAAAACTGCAGGGACTGCTGTGGTGCAAATCCCAGCAGCACGCTCAACCCACTTTTCACATTGTGATGTAGAGATTAACTGAATCTTCTGACCTGTAAGTTGTAGCTCGTACATGCCCATGTCAAGCCACTCGGGTCAAGTGAGGATAAATGAAGAAGGCCATCTTACAGGTCAGCCTTTTAGTAGAAAAAAATCCTAAAATTATGCTGTCAAAGTTGTTTTAGTCTATTTTAGTTCAGATATATTTTGGGATATCTTTATGTTTTCAGTTGATGAAATCTATTGCTTGTAGATGGGAGGAAACTTACAATGATGCAAGCTGCAGGACAACACAAAGCAGACAGATTAGTCTTTATTATTTCTGCATAGATGATCTAAAATATTTATTAGAAAACACATTTCTGAGATTCTTTTTCATTTTGGTTCATGTTTTTTCTTTTTTGTGTGTGGATCTGTGTGTGTGTGTGTGTGTGTGTGTGTGTGTCTGAAGTAATGATAGCCAGAAATATTTTTGCAAACAAAATGACAATCTACTGTCATACACTTGTCCTGCGACATATTAAAAAGGTTAACTACATAGACGTGTTGTTAGATGATGTTTTCTATTTGAATTTGGTTGTAATCTATATTTACCTGAGCCAAGGTATATAAGAAGGGTACTTGCGGATTAAAGAAAGAATAAAGAAATGCAGCCAGTGGCAGGATGACTTAAATAAATCAAATTATATCCAGTTGGTCAGTCTGGCAATGTTCTTCAGGCAACTGCTTTTCATTTTCTTTGTTTCTTTATCTCTTTCCTTCTTTCTTTCTTGTATTTTACTGCCACTGTCACTACAAATTACAGTATGTGGCACAGCCACGCAAAACTTTAGAATGGGTTATTTCATTTCTCAAAAGGTAGTTTTGGGGACTTATATGTCAAAGGTGGCTCTACATTCTGGCCCACAATTTTAGAACGGAAAACAAAGGTTGCTGTTTGTTTTCTGGCAGCTGATATTCTATTTTACCTATTTTTACTTAGCTTGCTAAGCTAAGCTAAGTTAAGCTAACAATAGTTAAGGGTTTGTTTAAAAGTACTGATAAATGGAAAAGGTTAAAGGAAACCCTTCTTACATATCACGAATGTTTCTTATGGAAATATATGGTATACAATGACAAAAATGGTTTGCTTCACAGTAATACCAGCACATGGAAGTGAAATGTCACTAAAACAAATTAGGTATGGAGAAGGCTTTTTATTAAATTTATTTTAATCTGTGAATGTCTTTACTATGAATTGGACTTAATATTACCACAAAAATACTTTAAATGTGGATGTTTTAAAGGTAGAGAGTGCTGTGATGGAATATCTTAGAAAAACTAGAGGGTCATTATTCTTTCTGTATGGTGTATGGCCATGAAACCAACAGCCATTTTATGCACTCTTGAGTAATACAGCCAAGATGATGTTCACCATGTGCCAGAGGGGTTACTGAGATTGGCTTTGCCCTCAAGCAATGTGAGCTGTGCCACTGTGCTAGAAGTGTCAAAAGAGTTCAGTTGGACTTTTCTGTTATGGCATTGTCCTTGAGTAACCAATTAATGATTCTCTTTCCTTTTTCAATTATTTCTTTCTCACTGAAAACTTTAAATTGAAAGGTTTTAAGCATCTATTCAATCAAGACAAACATTGCAATTACCTGTCTAATAAAATGCATACCCGGTTACCACATAGTACTACTTCGGCAGAGTGTCACGATAACTGTGTTGACTAAAAGGTAGGGGGTAGTAGGGTCGATGGCATTCACGTCACCTCTGTGTTTTTCAAGTTGGGGCCGGTTCAGCTGACAAGGATAACAAGGACTGTGCTTCCACCAAAAAATTGGAAACGTTCAGATGACTGCAGTTCTATTTATTTTTATATCTAGGTCCCGAATATACATATTTGTTTGTGGCAAAAGCTGCAGTTTCACATACAGTTAAACCAAATAATTGACTGAATACCTACCATGTATATATATATATATATATATATATATATATATATATATATATATATATATATATATATATATATATATATATATATATATATATAAACTTTTTGTAAAATAAAGCCGGGTTCAGTCCAGGTGAGGGTATTAAGGAAAACAATTTTTACGAATATGAAAAGAAATTATGATTTTCTCTGATTTATTTTCTCGAAATCATCAAAGAACATTTTAAATTAGTGCACAGTATAAAACCATGTTCATGCGCCACACACAAAATTTTTACTGTGATGCATAACCTATTGCAGAAAGTTAAGCTGTATTGCTCAACTTCTCAAAACAGCTAAAATAAATGCCTTTTTATTATGCCTTTTCTTTTTACAGTTTGATCAAATATAGCAGCCCGTAATCTATAAACAGAGCAGTACCTTATTTCCCTCGGATACCAACTCCTTAGAGAGCTAAAAATGCTTAAAATTTTCAGCAGAGCTGACTCATACACTCTCAAATGGGAAATCAACACATCAGAAGCAACTAAAATACCCCATGTAAACTCTCGAAATGGTTTTCATTGGCCTTGTTCTGCTTTTTAAGTCTCGTCTTCCGCTCTGGTTCTTTGCCACTGTCACAGTAACGTGTGCTGATGTGTCGCCGTCTTATCTAGGCGACGCTTTTCAGAGGAATACATCAGGGCCTGTTTTCTGTGGGACTGTTAGAGTGCTACGTGCACCCCATCTGCAGTCTGTTTATTTTTAGACAGTCCTTTCACTGATTGTGTTTTAAGTGATTTAATAAGTGTCTATAAATTGGGAGAAACTTGCCTGGGTTAGAGATGTCAACCTGGAAAGGTCAGCAGACATAAGTGAAGTAGGAGAGAAATTTAACCTTTCCCAGGGTTGACTGACAGACAGAAAGAAGTGGCTTGATTACAGCTATTGTGTACTCTTGAGTTTGATGATAATTACATATCCTGTTGTTTGCTGGGATTCATAAATATTTCATGAGCTCTTACAATAGACTTAGAAAAAGTAAATTTCCAACATCCAAAGAATTACAATCATAGATCTGTAAGGGGTGTTGCTTCAGCTTTTTATGCAATTTCTTGCTGTAAAGTTCTAGTTTGTGTCTTTTAGAGATGTTTTTTTTCAGTGCAAACACCTTCTAACAAATTTGTTTTGGCCTTAAGAAACACTTTTCTCATATGTATTTCTTTAAAAATGTTGTACTGAAGTCAATTGGCTTTACTTACAGCCTTTAAAGTCCTTTAAGGCTAGCTCCTTTAAATAAGGAGCTAGCCTTATTATCCTAGACCTTATTCACTTATATTAGTTTATTAACACAAATATGGAAGTTGTTGCAAGGCTGTCACGTTGTGTATCTTGATCAACATCTGTCGCAGTTACGTCCAGAAGATCCCCGTGTTTGTTTGGCCAGAATCCAGGATGTCTAAAGGTGATTATTACAAAACCGTATTCCCTGCAAACATCTTTACAGTTTGGTTTAACTACACAGACAAATGAGTTAATTAGTGAGCTTTAGAAGCCACGTGATTGGTCTTTAAACAAGCTAATTAACTAATCAGCATGTGTCTTCATAATCAATGGATGGAGATTTGGTTTGTTCTTGCAAATACAATCAAAATGTCACAGGATAGTTTGCAGGTAGTCTGCAACATAAACAATATTTACCATATGAAATCTTCATTTTATGCTATATTTAATGCTGAGTTATGCTGATTTTGCACAATGACAGGATTTTGTGGCGTTTATTTTCATAATTGTATCTTGTAGATAGTCAAATTCTTAGATATGTTAAAAAAAATTGAGGGATTTCAGGAGAGTGGATTTCACATAGTAGTCTGACTATTTTTATTTTAATTTTAAAATAAGATTAAAAAGATAGCAAGTACATTGAATATACTGTCAGGTAATGCTTTCTATGAGGGTGTCTGATGACAGATTATGTAGGAGATCCTGGAAAAAGGGTTCAAGCAAACAACATTTTGAAAATACACAATCCAAAAGTCCAAACCCCTTTCTTCAGACTTGCCCCCAAAGTCATGCTCCAAAGCACAGGAACAAGCAGTGTGTGTTTCGTGGGGTTAAAGGCTGAGGGGAAAAAAATCAAGTTGAGTTTGATAGACATCAACATCCAATCGTTTATACTGTTTAAAACAATTGGATGGCATATTTTCCAGTCTTGTTTATTCAACAGGTGACCAAGTGTTCAAGCACTGTAATTAATTGGCTATAATTGGGGTCTGAAGAGGATTTTAAGTAATATAGGAAAAAAGTTCCCATAAAGCATCTCCAACCTTGCCTTCAACTATTTACTGATTAAATCAAAAGCAGAAACATGATGAGAAGTGGATACGGAAAAGGCAAACCATAGCAACGCACAGATAACTTGTTGAGATATTCTCAAATTTGGATTCAGATTCAGAAAACTTTAGCCATCCCAAGGGGCACCTCAACATGGGTCGCAGCAAATAACTGGACATTATACATAAATAAACATGATTTACACATATTCACCAATGTCAATTTGCAAGACAAAAGATTGCGAGAATCTAGCCATATAGTGCAAGAGCTTCACTATCACTGACAACTTTAAGGGTAAAAATAAATAGATAAAATAAATAGATTAAAAACTTGTAAAACATTTTGAACAGGTTGCATGTTGGTATGGTGGTTAGCATTGTTGCCTCGCAGTAAGGTTTCTGGTTAGAGGTCATAGGGATTTAAACTGGGCTTTTTTGTATGGTGGACCATGTATGCGATGCATCCCACAATACAAAGACATGCATGATAGTTAAAATGGTGACTTTTTTTATTTTTCTGATGAGTGAATGTGAAGCTGAGCTGTTGATTGTCTCTGTGATGGACTGATGGACTCTGCTTCTTGCCTAGCAGCTGTTTGGGATAAACTCCAGCATTGTGCAACCTTTCAGTGGATTGAGTGAGAATGAAAAATGGATGAATGGACATATTCAAAAATTAATTCAAAATTTCAGAAGGATTTGTAACATTGTAAGAATATAAATCTCTAAACTTCGAGAACTCTTTCTGGCATGATCATCCATCAAAGATTTATTCTTCAAAGAAAAGATGTAGAAAGTCTGACAGCACTGACTTCACTTTGATTAGCAGTATTAGAATTTAAATTCTGGTTTCACAGTGGGTTGCATACTGAATATTACTAAATTAACCATTCTTTCATAAAGTGGTTGACTGAAATACAGATTTAACTTTTCACACATCCATACAGCTAACATTTAATGCAGTGAGAGCTGAACTTTCAGCAGCAGCAAAACTCAGAATGCTTGAGTGAAAAACCACAGAGAGGGAGGTTGGGAGGGTTGCACAGTGAAAGTCAATATCCAACCATCCTAGACTAGCACATCTTTTCAGGGCATACCATGTCCTTATTCTTTATTTAAATTATACAAGCAATTTATGAAAAATCTAAACTACACTACACTACACAACTACACTACACTATTATACACTATTGCTATACACATCACTTCCAATGAAAGCTATTTTCAGCTATGTTGTCTTGGTTATGGCATTATCGCTTCACGCTTAGTGTTTCCAATGCATGGGCTGCTGTGACATTACCATGTAAACAGAGGAAAAGCTATAATACTCACAAAAAACACTCGACTGCAGGCTGACAGCAACAGCAATTCCAGCCTGCTTTCTGTTGCAACTAGAGATTTGATGCTGCTACATATACTGATTTGTAAACATGACCTAACAGCAAAAACCAACATACTTCATTGGTCATGGTGATTGCTGACTTCCTGAGAAAGACTGTGACATCTTGAGACATGTTTGTTGATAAAACCTTTTCTTTTGGGCAAGAATGTGTGAATTCAGTGGAATTCTTTTGGATTTTATAAACTATATTTTTTTTATAAACACACATTTCCAAGTTTATAAAGGCTCCCCTGAATAATCTAAACATTAAATATGCCTATATAAGCACAATATGATCCCTTGACTTACCATACAGGATGTATTCCCTGTCCATGGGTTCACTTGGCTTGTAGTGGAGAACATATGTGAGCCTTAAGTGTTAAATACACACACACACAACACGGACCAATAGTCTTGTGCGTTCATGTACAACTTGGTTGCAATCCAAATCCTCCATTACAAGCTGAAATGTTAAAAACAACAGAAGACAGTTCAGTTTTTGGAAAACACGGGCCGACAAGACATGCCTCCAAAGCGCAAGTGGATATTAGATAAAAGAAAGTAAAGGGATTATATTGCGTTTCAAACCTAGCTGCATGCATCTTTAATAATGTGCCAGCAATTCATTCAGGAGAGAAGAATACGACATTGTGTGCCTTTTAAAAGATAACAAGCAAAGCACTGTCAAGGATGGCAATAAAAACATTTTGAAAAAGAAAGCAATGTGTATAGGAGGAGATCAGCATACTGCTGTCGAGCCTGAGGGCGAAACTGCGTTGCAACTGCAGTCACAACTGTTACAACTCTCATAACTGGTATCAAATCAATAACTTGGCACTCGCTTCAAAAGACCTGCCAGCTCAAGCTGAGTGATAGGAATATGACCTGGAAATGGTACTTCATGAGCAGAGCACAAATATATCTTTCACTACATTTTGATGCAGCTGCTGGACTTAAGGCCTCCTTAGATGTAAATGCAGCAAATTTTCTGTTTGAAGTCAGGAGAAAGCTCAAAAACCTCATGAGATGCTTTACTTTAACATAGTACGTGAAGTAAGTGGAGTTTGCATGTTCTCTCCGTGCACACATGGGCTCTCCCCTTCTCTCCAAGTTTTCTCCCAGAGCCTGAAAACATTGTTGTTAAGTGGTGAATCTAAATGTACTCTTGGAAGCGCGAGTGGCTATGTCACATTTGTCTCTGTGTTGGACTGTTGACTCATCTATGGTGTACCCTCTTGCTCAGAAGAATTGGAGTAAGCATGAATAGAAAAGGGCCCTGCGATGGACTGGCGAGCTGTCCAGGGTGTACCCTGCCTGTCGCCCAAAGCCAGCTGGGATAGGCTCCAGCTTCCCCGCGACCCTGAATTGGAGTAAGCGGTTTGGAAAATGAATGAATGAATGAATGAATAGAAAAGGGATGACAGGATGGAACCGCTGGTTAACCTTTGAGTTTGTAAGGATGACTAACAGGGTGTTTGCCTGCCCCACTAGCAGATAATGTACATTGTAAAATCTAATGCACTACTGTAGTTTTTTTTCCCTGTACCTTCAGCCAGTAACAAAAAAAAAAAAAAAAAAGTTTTTTTTTTCCTTTCTTTTTTCTCTTATTTTATGAAAAAGGTATCATTTTATTTTGAAATGAGAAAGCAGACCTGTTTATTAAGATAATTTTACAGAAATAACACTTCACGTTATTTTTAAGGTGACTTTTACCACTATAAATATGTATGTGTACATAGTCCACTCATTACTAAGAAAGTTGTCAAATACCTTTTTGCCACTGATAACACCACCTTTGTCATATAGTTCATAGGCTTTGATTTCTCCTGACAGTTCGGCAGCAGATTCTCAGGGAAACGTTGCACACCTCCAGTTAACATTGCAGCTCATGACAGATATTTTATATATATATATATATATATATATATATATATATATATATATATATATATATATATATATATATATATATATATATATATATACATATATATATACATACATATATATATACACATATTATGACTGCTCATCTCTGCTGGGATTTAATCTAACTGAATGTGGTGTCAAAAGAGGCACATGGCACACAGGCATCTATAACTCCACACATCTGTGTTGGACAGTCTTGGCATGTTTCTGCCATTTGACATTAGGTACCAATCAAGCTGATTGGTACTTAACCTTCTGAATTTTACAACAAGCAACCCCCCCCCCCCCCCCCCCCCCCCCCCCCCCCACACACACACACACACACACACACACACACACACACACACATCCATCCTGCAATATAGCATCAAATTATTGTTGCAGGAAAGGAAGAATCTCTTGGCCAAAGTTTGGGCGCTGTCACTGTGACACTTTCCTGAGTGATTGACTTAAAAATGTGTGTCATGTGGCCAAGGACTCGGGATGCAAACAGCTACAATGTTTTCCAGGCCAGTCAGCAATGACAGATGCTGACAATAGAAGTCATCTATTCACATATGACTTCTATTCATAGATGACTTATATTGTAAAACTATGGTTCATCATGTATAAGTAACCTTAACTCCTGATTTATGTAATGTAGTAGTCATGAGGTAAATCAGCTTTGATCTATCTTTTACCCAGGGATCCTTTCAGTTTGCAACAGCTGAAGGAAACATCCTTGGATTTTATATATTCAATTTGACTTGATCTCATTTACAGCTGTTACCAGCTGCTGAGTTTGATAGAAAAACCAATAACGTGATTAAACTCACTGCATGCCAGCTGCCCAGAAGCGGACACGAGGCAGACACAGCTAGTGACTGCCTACTGACCGTATCAGAGGATTTAGCGGCCACAGAGAAGAGCCAGACAAATATTTCCCTCAGGAGTTGGTGTAGACTACAGCAAAGCCAGAAAGAGAGTAAATGTTAAATTCCCATTCATCGTGACTTGAAACATGACTCTAGATGAATATTAATGTGGAACAATGTTGAGTGGATGCATAACAAACAGCTACTTGTAATGAGTGTTTAGTGGCCAAGAAATGCACTTGTTTTCCTCTGTGTGTTCAATCTCATATCCGATATTCATACAAATTTGAAAGCATTTCACTCCTCATTCCACAATTTACTTTAAATATGTAAAATTCACATTTTAATCCCACATCTTTTACATTCACATTGCCTGCATGCAGTCTTCCTTTTCTGCATTTTTTGGCACATTCAAACATTTTTGTCTTTGCCACAAGCTTGTGTCAATCAGAGTGTGGAATCTTCAAAACATCCTCCTAATAGCTACTTCTTAGCCAGCTCAGCCTCATTATAAATGTGGCATGTCCAAATCATGGCGCTGTCACAATGGACGTGGAGAAAGGCATTATTTTGTTAATTCTGTTTTGTATAAAGAGCCGTGTCCAGATTATGTTATATCTGTTTCCATCAACACTGATGTAAATCACAAATCATGTACTTTTCCTATAACCTCACTTTTAGACCATAAAAACACACGACCCTCTAAAAGAAAAAAAAAAAAAAAAAAAAACGCTAATATTTTGCTATTTAGTGCACCAGAAAATCACTGTAGGAAATCTTAAAATTACAGAAAATATTTGCAATAGTTTACACTCTACTTTATAATGAAGCATTTTGTTTTATTTTGGCTTTTAAATGAAACATTTTAAAACCAAATCAAAGGTGTTTAGTACGTCCTGCAACCAAAACAATCAAATTACTTGTTACCTATATATTTTTACCTATACTGTAACATAAACCAACTGCATGCAATCATTTACAATGATACAGCAGTGTATTAACAATATTTCATTTTAATTTAGTAGTTTTACTCTTGATATAAGCTACAATTTTATGAAAATATGGAAAATTTAATTTTCTTTTTTTTACGTAAGCTTGAATAAAAAAATAAGAATATTATATTTTCTCTTTACATTTGCAGGATTTCATCACGTTATCTAACTTTTATGTAATATCATTGGTATTTCCCACAATATAAAAAGTACATATACAAACTGAAATAACAAAGAAAAAGTAAAATATTACAGATTTTATGTAAAAAGTGCAGAAAAGTCCAAAGTTCTTTACCAAAAATGGGTCAGATTAGACTTGAACTGAGTTCTTTGAAGTGACTGCCTGTGGCAAAACCTCTCCTTCTACCCTTTCCTTTTCCACAGTTAGTCACTTCTATGCATTAAAATCCCTTATTAAAGCAAAAAGAGATGTGAAAAAAGATATTTTCACAGTTTCACAAAATGCAAAACACAAATATGCTATAAAATTAAAAAGCAGACACAAGCAAATAATGATTTGGAGTGTTTTACACAATAAACCATCATAGCAAAAATATTATCTGTCAGATATGTGGTTTACGTTGCCTTTAACAACAAGTAGAAACCATTTTCAAATTCTTTTAAATTACCTTCAGTTTGGTGAAACATTCATAATATCTCTTCTATTTATTTCAAAGTCTCTGGAAGAACTCAGAACGAAATTTTAAGGGTTCCAAAAGTAGCTTTTCATTTCTATGTTGAAGAACCTTGAAGGCAACAAAGTTTTGCCATAACATATAACCAATATAGTAGGATGTTCATTTTTGTGCTACAGGATATACATATGTTTACATGCAGTTGAATAATGTAGACCATCATTCAGTCATATAAGTTTATATTACAAACATGTAAAACATCTCAAACAAATTAGATCTTTAGGGCAAATTATTTAAATAGAGCATGAGTCAAAGGCAGTTTTGAGCTGAGTAATAACTATTCAAAACATGGGTAGTTTTCTTCTGAGTACTGTATGGGCTCACAATCAGTTGTGTGTGTCACAGCTGTATGTTGCATTTTTCTGTCTATGAGACAAGCCAAAACTGCTGCAGTCTGATAGAGATGCTGGTATTGAAATAATAAATGAGGGCTGCAGTGCAGTAGGTATCAGTGGTTAAGGTTGAGAATGTGCGGAGGTGATAGACAGAGACACATCAGGGCTGTCTATGCTATACTTTGAGCCCTTCGGGGAGATGTGAGGCAGTAAACATTAAGCTGCCTGCAGCTCTGTCATACATATTATTGGGTTAGCCGAGGAAACCCAAGCCTAATCCTCTTCAACTCAGCAAGGCAAAGCAGGGAATCAGCGCACAGTGATTACCACATGATGGTGTTTATAGTTTTTATTGAAGTAAATCCATAATATTGCTGCTTGGGGATATAATCACACGTGACAAGCAGGAATTTGATTTTTACGGGGGATTCATTTTATGCTGATTACAGGTTTCTAAATGTTTTACCAGGTTGGAAAAGAGGAGGAAAGAAAAAAACAACAACATGGGGAACCTGTTATTGTGTAATACTTGTCCGGAGCACCAAAAAATAACAGGAATCACCCTTCCATGAAGAAGCTGTTTATCTATGCAGCTATTTCAAAATTCATTTGGGTAAGTCTTGGTTGGTTAAAACCAAATTAAAAAATGATCTTACATTCATTTATGCAATATTCTTTTATTATTTTGTGACCTTTTCTGTCATCATTTTTCTCCTATGATTCATTCACATGATGTTTTATCTACTATTCTGTCAGTATTACTTATATATATATATATATATATATATTATATATATATATAAATAATATCTCATATATTTTCTATACAGCTAAGTATAGGGTATATTTACTACAAAACAGGAAGACTTGATAAGGCAGAGAAGGAGACAAGGACATAGAAACAGATCAAAACTTTAGCAGTGTGCATCACTTTCATTTTAAAACAGCAAATTGTTACAATTTGGTTTTGACTCACTGTCTGATATGGTACTGAACCATTTTTAGCCCTGCTGATTATTTCACACCTTTGCCTAAAAACTGCACATCCTTCCTTTAATGAATAAATCTGCATGACACATGGTAAATGTGAAAATACCTTTGCAATGATGTAGACGTAGCTATAAATCTCTATCAGATCACAGCAGAGTTAGTACAGTATCTCTGCAAAGGGCAAAATCAGTGAACTTTCTGCTACACGGAGTTCTTTAAAATGAATATTATTTTACAGCCATTTCTATCGGTGTTTTACTTTTCTGCCTACTTTCCAATGGACATATATTAATAAATGATCAAGAAATCACAATTAGTTTTGGATATAATGTGGCACAGAATGAAAAAATGTATTTATTTTTTATTAAATGTATTATGTCTTATTTTGTTGAATTTTGTCACAAAGGGAAAGAATTGCTGCGTCATCTGAGCATTTTTCACCATTTCTGGTCAAAAGTCATTTTAAGTTGCAATAGCTTCAAAGGAGAAATGGTGGCAATGAGAACAATTTGACAAATCAACAGATGACAGTTGACTTTGCGCAGCCGAAAAACAGAGCCGGTGGTGTTTCCATTTTTAAAGCTGCCCTTCAGTCTGAGACCCGTGTTCTCATATAAACTCACTCATGACATTTTAGTGTGTGAGTTCACATGTTACTCTTTAAGAGTATGTGAGCATTCAACCACAGCCAGCATGTCATCATGTGTTCTGGGTTTAGCACAGAGCTTTAAGGCTTACGTGTCATCCGGTATTGAGCTAAAAGGATCTGAAGGCTTTCAGTTATTCCAACTACTTGAAATCACATTTATTATTCTTAAAACAGAAACGATGCTTTGCTGAAGTAAAAATATATTCTCCCCTTATTTTTCTTTTAATATCTCAACCTTTTTTTTTTCCTGACAGCTGTCACTCTGAGTGACTTTTCCCTCTCTGAGTTAAGTATTATTTTAAAAAGATCTTCAAACACATATATATGGTAATGCCCCTTTCTGAACTTTGCAACGGAGCCAATATATTTTATAGAATCTATTTTTATATATATATTGTTGGTTTTGCCCTCTGCCAGTGTAGCTTTTCAAGCCGGTTCTTGCCACAAAGCTAGATGCTGCGTGGATTTTATTTTATTCTATTACTTGAAGAGGAAAATAGCTGTAGAAGGTAGCTGACAAACCCAAGAAGGCTCCTCTTCTACACTAAAGACAGCATGTGCTGTCAGACTGTCAAAACTTACACTTCAATGCTTGTGATCGGCCTGCCATGCGAGGGTTCTTCGTTGCTTTTATGTCTGCTGTGTTTGTATATGACTGACTTTATGCAGTTCAGTGTGAATTACTACAGGACTCAAACTCATGTTTGAGGTTTTTATTATTATTATTATTATTATTATTATTATTATTATTATTATTATTATTATTATTATTATTATTATTATTATTATTATTATTATTTTGAATGCACACTTGGATAAGCTATGTGCATGTTTGGGTTTCTATTTGATAGGTTTCTCTCTTTAAGATCAATCTCACATTTTGATTTCAGGTAGAGCTGATGCAGTGAATGGAAAAATATCAGGGCAAAGACAGAGAAGCAACTGCAGAACTTGATGAAGTGTTATGGTAGCTTCATTGGCCACTAAGGACTCTTAAGTTAGTTTGGTTTCCATGTAGAAATGATCTCAAGTTGGGGTAATGGAGTTGTGGTGTGACTAGAACATAGACTATATATAAAGGTCTAGAACATTGTGCCATTGTTTTTGCACAGCTCATTTTTATGCAACATTGCAAAAAGCGTACAGTAAGTGGTCCACCGTCATCCCTTCACTTTTAGCTTTTCTCATTATCATGGTGGTTCATGAATTCTTAAATATTTAGACAACAAGTGACTGCCTTAAAGACTATAGTTGTCAGCAAATATTGAACCATTTTAATTGTAATTTGCGAGGGCAGTGCAATTAAGTGATTTAATCAAGGGGTGTGATGAACTGTCTGCCTGCAGATGGAGAGGGTGGGAGCTGCATGCAAGCAGCCAGTTAAATATAGATGTTGTAGATTCAATTTCCCATCAAGAGGGAAATTCAAGTGCAATCTTTTTTTTTTTTTTTCATTTAGTTTCCGTCTCTTTTGCCAGACCTGACTGTGCTTGTATTTAGCATTTATTGGTGAGAATATGAAATATGTCACACTCTGCTGTAACAGTGAAATGGCCCTTTTGGGACTCTTTTTCATTGAAATTCAGCCCTTAAATGCAGGGCTTGCTAAGAGTCCTTTGATTTTGGAGGAACTATGCCCTTCACCACAAGAGACTGCTCTGATATTCACATTTTAAAAGGAGTGAAATCAATTGAACCAAACTCAGCTTTTGTCTTGATTTCATTCAAGTGCTAAGAAATGTTTGATTTGCACCACTCTATATTGCTCCAACATCTAAAGCATTTGCACGGATTATTCTTGCTTCTGACCTTTTTTGAAAAATAACACCAGGATGTGACAAGTTGCAAGTCATTTAGTCCCAATGTTTAATGAAAAGTAATACCAGCATACAAGAGGCAGTGGAGAAATTTTAGATTATTGATTCTGAATGTATAGTTGATCTTTTACAATAGATCCCCCTCCCCCCGTGGAGGGGGGGGCAGAACTGGACCCTGATAGTGGCCGACAAAAGCTTGGATCGAGGGCTGACTTTCAATAGATCGCAGCGAGGTAGCTGCTCTGCTACGCATGAAACCCTGACCAAGAATCAGGTCGTCTGCAAGTGATTTAGCACCAAGTTCTTCACAAACATGCATTGCGCATCAGGAGAGGGGCGACCATCCTCCAGCCGCTCCACAACCCCGAATGGCTCTCCGCACCAGCCGGAGCCGGCAATCTGAGACCAACCGAAGCTCCTTGGCACTTCGGTATCGTTACGTCTAGGCAGGAATCTGACTTAGAGGCGTTCAGTCATAATCCTACAGATGGTAGCTTCGAACCATTGGCTCCTCAGCCAAGCACATACACCAAATGTCTGAACCTGCGGTTCCTCTCGTACTGAGCAGGATTACTATTGCAACAACACATTGTCAGTAGGGTAAAACTGACCTGTCTCACGACGGTCTAAACCCAGCTCACAATCCCCATTAGTGGGTAAACAATCCAACGCTTGGTGAATTCTGCTTCACAATGATAGGAAGAGCCGACATCGAAGGATCAAAAAACGACGTCCCTATGAACGCTTGGCTGCCACAAGCCAGTTATCCCTGTGGTAACTTTTCTGACACCTCCTGCTTAATACCCAAAAAGTCAGAAAGATTGTGAGGCCTCGCTTTCACGGTCTGTATTCATACTGAAAATCAAGATCAAGCGAGCTTTTGCTCGCCCTTCTGCTCCACAGGAGGTTAAAAGTGGTGATCTTTTACAATAAATAAATAAACTGAATAAAAATAAGTGTAATATCACACAATCCAATTACTCTAATTATTGATCTTTACAACATCATGTTTGGCATAAATATATATGTAAAATATGTAGAGAGGCTACATTGGTTGCAAGTAAGAATGGAAACTGGTTAAACCCTTTGTCAAAAGTATGAAGAACAACTAGCACTTACAGCCTGGACGGTGGTGTAGTGGTTAGCTCTGTGGCCTCACTGCAAGAAGGTTGCTGGTTTGAGCCTCAGTTAGGGGAGGTTTGAACTGTGGCCTTTCTGTGTATGTGTGGGTTCTATTTGCACATGTGTGTTCATTGATTACTCTAAATCAGGGGGTGTCCAGCTTGAGTCATTGAGGGCAACAATCTTGCAGGTTTTCCATGTATCCCTGTACCAAAACACCTGACTTAAACCCATCAGTCATTGTGCAGAACTTGAGCCAGGTGTGTTGGAGCAGAGATACATCAAAAACCTGCATGACAGCAGCCCTCGAGGACCAGCTCACAGGCACCCCTTCTTTAAATTATCCCTAGGAGTGAGTGTGAGCCTGAACGGTTGTTTGTCTCTCTGTGTTGACCCTGTGATGGACTGGTGACCTGTCCAGGGTGTACCCTGCCTCTTGTCCAATGGCTGCTTGGATAGACTCCATATCCCAGCAACCATTATTGGACTAAGTGGTTAAAAAAAATGGATGGATGGATGTAGCTATTGTGGAGATCTTGGCAAGATGATGACTTTGTGACCCTCAACTCTACACACCTTTTTTTCCAACACGGTGGATGGTTACAAAATTTTAAATTTCATTTCATTTTCAATTCATCTGCATAGTAAAACCTTATTCATAGACTCCATGTGTGGGTGAAATGACAAAAATATCCCAGAAAATTAGTTCAGGATGAGCTGCATGAATATTTAACATGAAAATTGTAAAAGAATATTTGTGATTACTTGATAACCTAAAATGTGGCTGCATGGATTTGGGTCACATTGACATTAGAACAGATTACAAAACTTGCCTGCTTCAGGACATAATTCATGCTGTTTGTTCTGGCTTGCAGCTTTTTCAAACAGACATTGCATCCACACTGTAACACCACAAGATTCAGTTTATTGTTATTTTACTTCATATGAAGTACAAGTAAATACAAATAGTTTGCTGGATATTTGATTATGACCTACATATACTGGAATTATAAACTGCAACAATAACAATAACATCAATGACAACAACAATAATAATGATAACAATATTGACAACGTATACATAGCAGTGATAGGTGCTCTATGTTCAGCACTTTGTTGCAGTTGCCATTGTGTTAAAGTGATTTATAGATAAAGTTGATTTGGATTGATATCAGAGGCCATACATAATAGAATAAACTTATTTAACAAGTAATAAAGATGTAAACCAAAAGAGCCTTTGAACCAAGCCTCTGAGAATTTTTTTTCTGTGCAGGACAGTTGTAGAGTAGATCCATCTATTACTGTACATTAAAACATACAGCAAGACAGCAAGCAAACTAATACAGAACACAAGTTATATAGTTGTGTTTATTGAAACAAAGACTTTTGCATGAAAATCATAAAGTTTCACAACAGCTACAGTATAAACAAAAATCCTATGAGGCAGCTTTGTTTTATTTTTGCCCAGCAAAACCAGTAAAAAGGACAAACGGAAGAAAAAAAACAAGTCTTTTATTGGGTTGAAGATTGGGGGATAAAAATTGGATTTTTAGGTTCATGTTCAGCTTTGCTACCATCTTGCTAGTACAGATGAGTACAAATGAAAAGTTAAACAGCATTTTTTATGTTCGAAAAGTCAGCATGCCTCTATTCTAGATCTCTTTTCTGCCTCCTCTTTTTTCTGAATACTGCGCCTGAGGGCTTTGATGGACTTTTAATCATGACAATGTCAGTATGACAAACATGGCTTGTTGCTGACACATCTCAGTAAGAACTGCTACCTGAGATGCTCACCGATAAGTCTTCTTGTAACATACTGCATTGTTCAGGACATGTACAGAATCAATCAAATAGTGAAAAATAGCAAGGGCAGTGGGGATGGTGCTTATATTTTTCTGTATTTGTTTCATTTTCATGTTCATGACAGAGCATTGGGAAAAAGAATATATCACTTAAAAAAAACAAAAAGGAAAACTTAGGTGACTGGATATATGGCCTATGCCGAGAGCATCCCTCGTACTGCAAAGATACAGCACAGAGAACATATTTAATTCCTAATTAGAACTCAGATATCTGATAGATAGCAGGCAGGATAAGCTCAATGTCAACTATTAAAGAAATACTGATTTAGCAGGTTTAGAAAGAGATATTTCTAGATTTAACCTTCAGTGTTTCTTTCTAAACAGAAATCTCTATGTTGCACAAGGCAGCAAAAAGTCAAGGCACATCTACCAAAAGCTTCATAGTGACTGAAATGAGCCTCCTGGGTCACCAGTAATTTGCCAGTTTACCTTAATGTCTGGCTTCAGCCTTTAATTGCAAATTGATTTGACTGATTGGTTGTCTGGTGGCCGTAAATACCAAATCTCTCCAGCCAGGCTTTGAACTTCACGCTGGTAAGGTACCGACTTTGTCTCAATTAGCTTTTGGCTTTATCTCCTCTCCCTTTCTCAACGCCTCACACCTCAGCGGCAACGACAAGGATGTTTGTACCTGCTATACACACGGCACTATCAGTCCAATCCTTGGCATGACTTTGAAGATTAGTCACTGAACCGTGAAGAAGCTTTTGAAGTGTTGGGGATTCTTTGAAGTTTGCAATACAGGCTGGTTTTTTTTTCTTTTTCCTAACCTTGTCAAAGTGTTATACAAAGTTTATGCTAGCTTTGAACATTTAGGCAATAAGTGGAGGGAGCAGTCAGAGGCATAAACACAACACGATGAAGATTTCTATCATCAAAGTCCATCTGAGAGCTGTTTTCTTCACTGTGCTTATACTACAGGTCTCTTCACACTGAACTCTGTGTGTTATTTTCTTTTGTCTAGCATCTCCACAGGTTCAGTGTGACAACCGGCCTGGGCTGGATTTACTCTTGTTCCTATATCGAACTTTCTAAGTCGAAGTGTTTAGACATGTGGCACAAAAATAGATGTCAGGAATTGGCTTACTTTTGATTGTTAATATATGAAACATAAAACGCAACCTAATTAATTCAATGAAATCAGAAAAATAAGCAGGATTCCAGAAGATACGAAAATTAAAAAAATATCCTTTTATAGTAACAAAATCAGTGAAAGAAAACATGAAAACAGTTTGAAAAAAGAACATTTTTCAAAATGTTTTTGAAAACAAATTTTAGGCAAAGAATAATTTTAGATGGTGTTTTTGTTTTAGAAAGGTAACTTTTCAGAAAACTAATTTTATAAAAAATGTCATTTCAGCTCATAAAACATTTTAAAAACACTTTCAGAAAAAAATACTTTTAAAAAAACAAAATTTGACCATTTCCTTGCTGAGTAGTACCTAAAAACATTGGTCTGTTTGCTCAAATGTTGCTTTTTTTTTTTTTTTTTTTTTTTTAAATGTCACTTTTATTATAGCGTTTGGATGTGGAAGTCATGATATAAAAGTAGTTTTTGATTTAAATTCTGTCTGTGGGGAGACATGACTGGCCATAATGAACTTTGCATATATTTTGTACTTGGCAGGCAAAGTGTTTATGAATAAAAATTAAATTGATATTGGAAACTACAAAAAGGGACAACGAGCCCAGTGAAACCTGGTGGCTCAAAAAGGAATTTCAAGGTCCAAATTTTTTTTTTGGCCCACTCAGCTTACATTCCCCGGCTGCTTACCTCCAATATGAAATTAATGAATATCCGGTGACTTGATTGATTGTGTTGCTTGCGGTGTGAACGTATGGTGGGCCAGCTGCACATCAAGGCAGATGGATGGTAGAACTTTGCCTCTTGGTGCCATCTAAGTCATCAGATTCACAGCACAAATATACACAGATCCAAGGAAGGTGATAGACAAGCTTCTTCTCATGATGCTGTTTCGTCGCCAAGCGGTGTAACAGGCAAGGGCAGCTGCTGCTGGACATAGCCTCTGCTGATACACTACAGATGGCCGACCAGCAGCACATTGCGGCCCCACAAGAGGAGAGGTGATGCCAAAAATATGTTCCCTCTTTCCCCCCTGGAGTATGACTCAAGAGCAGAAGAAACAATAGTATATTTAAATGCATAACCATTAACAACAAAATGCCTTAAATGTGAAAATGTGTTTATTTTGATTAAACTATGAAGATAACATCCCAGCTTTCTTCATAATAATTAATAAAACAATGGATTTTAAGGTCATTAGAATTCCTCTGAGCTGTTGCCAAGCCTTTGAAGCCAAAAAATTGCCCATCATTGTCTAACAATACAGGCTGTTTTGGCACAGAGCAGCTCACATGGAAGCCCATAAATAAGAAATACCCTTTAACAAACTATTAATTGCAGGGAGCTGAAAACGAGAATTAAAAGAGAAAGCCCCTTAACTGACAAAACTCCCTGCTGCCTGACCCCTCGACTGTTTGAGATTCTGAGCCAAGGTTGCTGTTAGTGTTTTCATTACAGTAAAACGCTAATTTAAGTGTGGATTAATGTTCTTAATAAAGAACTGAGACTTTGTTTTACCTCTCTTGCAAAGTAGCTGTTAACAAATACTAATTTGCCCCTATTAAAAATTTATTCCAGCAGCAGCTGTAACTTGGAACGCTAATGATGACTGTAATGAGGAAAACAGACATTAATAGTGATGGCAAATATTTTAGAAGAACCAAATCAAAGCATACTTTTATCATTTGTCTTTGTCTTGCTTTAGCTTTCAGTTTGGTTATGTGCTCTTTTGTATTTTTATTTGTTTGCCATTTGTATGTAATATTGTTATGATTAGAGATGGGAATTGAAAACCAGATCCAAATTTATCAAAACATTTGATTCACACAGTGCTGAACTAATCAGTTCCTCTAGTGATGCCTGGCAGCTGCTGACAAATACACACTGATTTAAGCGTCATAGTGTTCATCAGTTCCGAAAGTTACCATTGTCCTTGTAGCGCTTGGCAGGAGGCTGTCAAAAAAGAGAAAATTAAAGGCACTATTTTGTTTTTACATTTGTCTTTCAGACATCATCTTATGTATAAATACCACCAAAATGACTGCAAGATAAAAGGTGCTTTCTTTTTTAATTAGTTATAATAAATGCAGCCCATTTTATCACTGGCTTGGATTGGATTGTTGGGTTGTGATCGCAAGTTGACACCGTATTTTAATTAACAATTTCAGACCTGTTTGCAGTATAAAAATAAACAGAAGAATATTGGAAAGAGAGCAGCTCTACTGGGAATTCTGCTGTATCATAATGCTGTATACATGAGCATAGGTAGTAGGAGAAATGCAAGCATTTAAAAGGCTGGCACAGCAGAATACCAGTAGCATGCTGCAGTCATGCTAACGGAACTGTTTACCACCTGAATGGATTATCTGTAACTAAAGGCATGTTGCATTAAATGACATAAAAACAACACAGTTTTCTTTGATTCTGAGAACAAAATCAAACAAACGAATGAATGACTAATTTAAAAAGTAAACATTTTATTTACATCAACTGTTGACAAAAATACTTAACCAAAAGCTCATTCAGTTTGAAAAATGAGATAGGAAGCAGGTGTGTTGGTGCTGAAAGCCTTGTGTGGTACATCATAGAAAATTGGATCAATAATATAGAAGGTAGCTGATAAAGATTCTAATGTAATAGAAGCATTAATAACTGCAATGTAATCAATTCCCATCCCGGGAAATTACAAATAATAATTGTTCACTTGTGGATAGTAATAATAACACCAAAAAAAACCAAAATAACAATAAAGAAGACTAATATGTAGTCATAAAGTTATAGTTTTAAGTGAATGGTTGTGTACATTTTCCTTCAGTACTTGAGTCTAGATAAGGTCCACTGAAAGCTCAGACTGCATGGTCTGAAATATGTCAAATCCATTCAGTATCTTTTGGTATATTGTACTTTTAACCAACAAGTTTACATACACAGTGAATTTTAGTGTTATCCTTTAGTGAATAATAAGAGAGAAATGTAACCCAAGTTTGCAGCTTTTCCAGTCCCTGTTGAATTTTATTTCACCTTCCAGCCACTGGTTTTATGAGTTGCAGCTTCCCTGTTAAGGTTTGCTGTCATCTCTCCTGTGGCGGTCCTTGTGGCTGCAGCAAAACTGTTCCAAGGCTTTAAACAACATCTATACACTACCTGTTCAGCACCAACTGCAGAGACATAGTTTATGATTAAATGTGTAACATAAGGATGTTATCAGAAACTAAAAGGAAAGATAACAAACAGAAATACAACTCACAATGAATGCTACAAGAATGTTAAGCTGGATTAACCAGAACTACTTAAATCTTATAATAATACACCAATGATATGTTTAAAAGTCTTTCCCACTTCACCAAAGTGAAAAAAGTCTGTTACATCATTTTGGTCTATGGGTCCATCGGCTATGATCCAATAATGATGCCTTTGGGGGCACTGACCAGTGTTTTGTGTCTTCTGGTGCAGCTAGTGTATATTTAATGAAGGACAAGCAAAGACTTTCTGCTTCATACCCCCAGCTCTTGTTTGAATGATAAATTATAAAACGTTAATACAAAGTTTAGTCATCAGACGTTGCTATGTGATGTCAAGTTCTTCTTTTATTTATTTATTGTGCTTCCCGATAGTGGTAACCGCATCACTGAAGCTTGTTCTAGTGTGATATGTCAACACTCCACAAACTAAAAGCTGGTGATGGATTGAAATATTTCTGAGGCAAGACTGAAGTTCTGGGCTAGTGGAGGGTAGTGATGGACTAGTGGTTACAGAGGTGGGCTTGGGTCTGGAGAACTCCAGGTTGGAGTCACCATGCCAGCAGAGGTGAACTGCTTTGGGACCTTAAGCATGAAACATGGCAGCCCACCACTCTGCAGTACATCTGGAGGGTCGAACACAGAATATATGCAGTCCAGTATAAGATAAGCTTTGATAGTTATTAAAGCTGCAGCCTATTAATAAGATAGAAGCTATAAAATAACTGATATTGTCATTTCAGTTTTAAAAACATGAGTATGTGTTTCTGATGTAGATGCAGAAGGGAAACCAATGGGAGCAGAACAGAATAAATACATTTATTCAAAAGTTTATTCAGAGGAAAATAGACTTAAGTAAATTGTATGTTCATTTTATTTGCTGTGAAAATTTATAAAATGTTGGACTATATCATTTTTTTTTAACATAAATAAAAAAAGTTGTCACATCTCTGTTCACTGAAATTGTGCCAAAGATATTCATAATCTAATTACTTTGTTTCATTTGTGTCTATAATAAAGTGGGAGCACAATTACAAAGAGTCTTTAAAATACATCACTCTAATGTCATCCTTATCAATCAAACTTGAGTGAGGGCAGACACAGACTGGTCTTTTCTCAACAGCTGACTTTGTTTCACCAGAATCCAATCCTGTGCAGCTGCAGAAGGAAATTAAGTCCTGTCATTGCCTTTGAAGTGTTCACAAACGACGGACTTCCTCTGGACAATAAGGCATTCCACCTGTCATTCAATGCCTACTAGTGCCTGGCACAAACAAGTTTCTCCCATCACATATTTCCCAGCTCTACAGTGAGGGTAAATGAGAGTCAACAGAGAAATGACTCCATTTGCATGTTAGCTAATTGTATCATTGCTCCAGGCTTCCTAATAGTCAATGAATTTTCCGAGAACAGAGTTCGGGGGGGAATAAAAATGGTTGGAGCTGCAAAGCATGTAGCTACTATTTGTTGTGAAATGAGGTTTGCCGCAGGTAAAAGGAAAAAGGTCCTGCTGTGAAAGGGTATGGTATTGAAGTCGGACAAGATGTATGAGGCACACCGAAATAGTCTTTCTCTCAAGACCATAACCACCCAAGTACAAAAAGAGTTATCAAGCATATATAAAACACTGAGTGTTTATCAAGTACGACTTTTCTCTTTTTTTTTAATGTAGTACACTTCAACAGTTGTAACCCTGGGACAGATCAATTGGAGTGTTATTGGGAATGCCTAATATGATAAATGTAAAGCAATGTTTGCATATTTCTACTTTTCCAACATGTTTTTCAGCAAAGAAAATGGTAAAATGCATGATAGTTTGTCATTAATAGTGAACCTTTTCTTTCCATTATGGATGGATGGATGGATATTTGGATTAAACAAAAGCTTTTGTGTGTTTTGAATAACGTTATCAAGCTTATAAACTATAATCTTGGACAGTTGTGCGGCCAAATCGTGAAAGGCTTACATGTTAGCTGACAATTGCATTTATATATGTGCTTATAAGCCTGCATGTTGTATTATTTACACCTGATTTGGTTTAAAAAAAAAAAACTGTTTTTGATAGAAAGACAAGCCATGTCCTTGTCAGGACAGGTTGATATCTACTTGTTGCTGTTTGTCTGATGAAGAGGAAAAAATAAAGCTCCTCTAAGTTCTCTTCTGATCTGCTCCACCTCCTGAGGGAACACCTGACTGCTTAGCTGCTAAGTACTGAAGGATGTGTGTGCTAATTATTATCTGCATAAAAACAAAATACTTCATTGAGAAAAATGAAAATTCTCTTTAATTTCCCTCTCTTTCACATTACAAATAAGACAAAATAATCCAATTTTGGATTTTAAAAAAATCAGCTCAAGACTACCTTAAGTATTACATTTCTTAATATATGTGAAGCCTGTTTTAATGAAGTGTCATAACTCTATAAAATATAAGCTTAAATACTATAAAGTTACTATATTTTTCTCATCTTGCTTCCTTGACAGATTCTGCTTACGTTTTTGATTCGTCAGCAATGTCCTCAGTCTCCCAGCGTCCTTGTGTGTTTTTAGTGTTTACTTAGCAATAAATGCTTGTTAGGAGGATGTCAGAGGGGACTTAGCCAGCAGACCCTTCATGCAAAACATTGCCAGTTCAAGACCCATCTAGGACGATGTTTCAACAGCATGTTTCAGTGTTTTTATGACTCATGATACCCATCATGTCATATAAATTCTGTCCCTCTGAAAACAACAGCTTAGATCTCACAGCTTACAATCACAGAATTTCTCACACTTTATTCTGAATAAATGTATGTATTACACAAGTCAGAGCTGCTAAGTCTTTGAGCTGTCTATGTATTTTACATAAACTCCAGGTTATTATCAACAATTTAAAATAACATTTAAGTAAAATCTTGAGGTGAGTAAACCAAAGCATAAAACAGTGGCTGTCTTCTCAGAATATTCTAACTCCCACCTCAGGAGGTCTCAGCTTCTGTGCACTTTCTGATGATTTACGATTGCTATAAATAGAGACATTGTGAAACTGTCCCACTCAGGGTGATCTGTGTCATATTTATTGCACTTCAAACACCTTAAGTTGATTAAATTAAAATTATTCTTCCTTCCTTTTTACAGACCTCTTTGCTGAGCCTTATTTCTTTTCTAATTTTGAATTGAATTTCACCCCAGCTCTGTGTACATTGACTCATAAAGCCAAAGGGCAGAAGCTGATTGAAAAGGGTGAGAAAATTAGTTTTATGTCTCTCTATCTTGGAGATTAGAGTCATTTTTCAGGATGCTGGCTATAATGTGGAAAGCCCTATATGACAGTTAATTCATTTATGGCGTTTGTCCTATTCATGTTCAGTTTTATTTCTGCGACTGTTCCCTTTGCTTCAAGTCAGGCAAAATGTTGTGGCTGCAGTTTATCTTCAGAGGGCAGAGACTTTTCAGCCACAGTCAACAAAAGTGTGCAAATTTATGACTTGCTGCACCACTGAGATCCTCTGCAGCCCACAATAAAAATAGAGGCATTGATTTACAAATAGAAGGCATCTCTTTCACAGTTGTTGCTGTTTGCTTGTACTGCAGCCACACACATGCAGACAGACAAGATATTAATGGACAGAACCCATGAAGCAATTATTCCAGGTCTGCAGTACATGGCAGCAACACCGATGGAAACGGTGTATCGGGTTACTTTTCAGTGTTCTGTTTCAGTGAGCAGCTTCTCCAGCCTTTCCACAGCCTGTCAAGCTGCCTTGGCAACAATCAGAGCAGAGTGGCTGAGGCATGGCAAGGAGAAATATACAGTGGTGAAGTGGTAAGAAATTACAGAAGGAATCAATTCAATGTGTTCCCTCCCGCCATGAAAAAATATCTGTAGATCAGGCAGGTGGCCAGATCCAAACAACAACCTTTTATGGGCCTGTCTACCAAGGTGCATTGCATTACAGAGCAACAGAGCTGCAGTAATATGGCTATTTATTCACTAAAAACCTTTCTATTCTCATCCAACCATCATCTCAGCACAGCAGTGCTCTCAAACAAATAACCTTGGTTCCTTTCTCGCTAACTATATGTCTCTCATTGGCATGTGATTGCAATTCATTTCTGTGACATCTTAAAAGCAAAGCATATCAAGCTTCTTTGTAATGCCAGAGTTACAATGTTTTTTTTTTCCCATTCTGAAAGAAGACATCCACCTTTTGAAAATGTGACACCTTTTCTGACACGACCACACAGGCATGAAAGTGAAAATGCAGACGTATCTGTCTTCTGCTCTTTACTGACAAAATGCAATACTGTACAAGCTGTAATCATTTTCAAAGGGTGGTCTTTGAGGTCATCATTTTCCCTCTAAAAGCAGCTTGTAAGCTGCATTTCTGGGACGAAGCTCGTATTCGCGCTTTTCAGATACCAAATGTCAAGTCCTCTGAAACAATTGCTTTGCCATCGCTTCCTCTGCCTTTCTCTCGTCTCTTCATCACAACATCGCCTCAAAGGACAAGAAGCTTGATGGAGGTTGAAAATTTACCAAAACGCACGGTCAGCTGGAAAACAATTGATGGAATAAATTAGTGCTGTAAGAAAACAGCAGAGAAGCCAACATGATATAGACCAGTATGAAGCTGTAAAAAGGCTCTGAGACCAGTGCCCCCTCCTGATTTATCTGACAGGAGACGCAATCTAAGGCTTCTCTGCTGATTTGTCATGTTCCCTGTGACCCGTTCACGAACATCAATATGGGATTTGTGTTAGACTGAGGGTTTCAAACACTATTAGGTGGTAGGATGTCAGTGTGCCTTTACACATTAATTTCCAGCATCTGCTGTTGATTAGTATCAAGGCCACTTTGTGGATGGCAAGCAGGAGTTGATTCCCACACCAACCCACACGCAGAAACAAAACAATGACGCAGAAGTGTGAGCAGAAATGGTCATACAGATGTACTGTGGTGCAGCAACAGTCTCACAAGAATGTGTACAAATGCCACAAATGTTTGTCTATAGGACTGTGTTCCCTAGCATGAAAGTCTCTGTGCATGAGGACATGAAAATAACTTTAGAGGAAAGCATGATGCCTTCATGAAAGAAGTCATTGTAGGATTCAGCAGGTCTTGTTCATTTATACACTAAGATTAAAAGATTAAAAATTTTAAATTGAGTACACATATGTTCATTTTTTTTAAAGGTAAGATAATTCTTAGTTTTTATGCCAGAGAATTCCTCTTGTTTTAAGAGTATTTTTACTTGTTTTGGGAAGTCTTGACAAGCCAAATTTTCTTGTTCTGTTGGCAGATAATTTATCTTGTTTTAAGCAACATTTACATCATTTTTGTATATTTTTTTTTCTTGTTTTTTAAGGCTGAGTTTTTGCAGTGTATACACTGGAATTTGGCTGAAGGACAATCATTGCCTTTTGTTGACAAGCAAATGTGGTGTTTGCCCCCTGAAAACAAATAGTTTTAAAAAGTTTGGTTTGGGTGAAAGATGTTTATTGATGTGTGGAAGGGGCTGTTACATAAATGTGTCTCCTTTCTTTTGCAGTACAATTTGTGCTCATCTTCTTATTGTTGACATAGAAACAAGACACACTATAAAGACAGCATTATTTCTAACGTTGCTTAAGGGACTTTTCATACGTTTGCACATTGATGTTGTTACCTACATTAAACCGCCCTCTGATGTTCCCATTTTTTAGAAAAGATCTGATAAGATCTCCAGATGGTGGGGCAATTTTGACAATGAAGTGGCTCATCCCACTGTTTAATAAAGTATTTTCTCAGGATTTTTTTTTTTTTTAATGAGATGTTTTGCTTCTACACATTGAGTCAACTACAGGGAGATCCTTTTTGCTCCTTCTTTTCCTCTTCCTCATCCTTTTTAGTATGTTGTTTTTCTGATTGGTAAGAATCTAATGTCTTGGCCAAGGATCTCTTGCAAATGAGATTTTTTTTTAATCTCAGAGGGATTTTCCTGGGACAATAAAAGTTAAATAAATTAAATGAAATTCTTGGGTAATATCTTCTTGCATGTCTTTGCTTTGGCCACAGTGTGTTTTCAAAACAACCAATGTGCTAATATTTTTCTTTGCTAGCGCATGACCCAGTGTGTAAAGCGAAACCCAGATGTAACGTCACACAGCGTCCCAGAGGAAAAAGTTCCATGGTGCAGTTTCTTAGTCTCAGGATGCTGCTGAACAGCTACAGCTCCAGAAATGCTCATAGATGTCATTTGCTGTCAAATAAATTTCCAGAACAGGGAGTTTTGACATCAGAAAGTTATGTAATGTATCTTTAAGGAATAGAATGAAGAAACTGAGGTTATTTAATCTGACTGAGCTATATACATCCGCTGCCTTTTGCACTGGAAAATAATGCTGGATAAGGGGAGGAAAGGCTGGTAGTGAGAAAAAAAAGCGCATTCCTGTCCATGTGCACTAAACAAACCAACATTAGTGTTACCTTGGTAACTAATCCGATGTACTGAGGATTGAATCCATTATTTAAGTTCTACATCTCAAAGCTGAATTGTTGTTATCGCTGTGTGTCAGGGACAGAGACTCAGAGCAGACAAATATTGGCTATTCAGTGTTTTCTTTGCAATATTTCACATTAATTAATGCACTTAAAGGCAGAGTATGTAAGATTTCAAGGCAATTCTTTCCACCACTAGGTGGTAAACACCAGGTCGTGAGCAAAACCACAAAACTGCTACCTCCACAAACGACCACAGGTTGGCAGTAATGAGCAAAACTCACCGCTCACCCCTCCTCCTTGCCAAATCCAACAAGGGCAGGAATCGCTTGTGAGCTGTAGCTCAGAGCCGCTCTGCAATAAATGTGCTTATACTCACCCTACTGGTGGAAAAAAAGTACTTTTTTTTACTGGTCGGAAAACATTCAAGAAGGGTCTTAATCATTAATTAGGCCCGAGCACCTTGGCGGTGCGAAGGCCTATTGTATTTGCAGTGTTTATTATTTTTATTCGGACACTTCGCGTGCTTTTTTGGAGGCCTGAACGTGCTCGAAAACTCACCAAATTTTGCGTACCCCCCCAAGGGAATACGAAAAATTTGATATTTTGAGGTGCTCCAGAATGTTTGGGTGAAACTGAATGAGAGCGCCACCTATTTTAGGTGCCCCGCCACTGCATGTCGTTAATCTTTATGAAAATTCATACACATGATCTACATGCTAAGGCGAACAAAAAATCCTCTTAATGTCATGGTGAAATGTCGACAGGAAGGCGGCCATTTTAGGTCAAAGTCAATATTTTGGCGTTTTAGCACCTCGCATTTTAACGAACTCGTCCTAGAGCTTTTATCCCACTGAGCCACAAATTGCTCAGGATGTTCAGGAGGCATGTGTGATTAAATGTTGTGTTATTTCTTCTAATAGGAGACTTAGTTTACGAGGGGCGGGGCCTCAAAGTTTGATGTCTCGCCATGAAAAATTAAACGGATATAACTCCCACATAAAGCAACATTTCTGCACCAAATTTGCTAGATATGATGGCAGTCCCCTCCTACAGAGTTCTATATGTCAATATTTTGATTATGAAATAGCCACGCCCCCTGGAGGTCGAAAGTGTTGTTTTTTGCTCACACACCCATAACTCTGGCTTGGTGGACACCACATGGCCCAAATTCACTCAGGCATCACAAAACATGTTGGTGAAGAGATCTGGTAAAGGACGTTGCTCTACGCTGCACGGCGTGCCCGTGACGCCATGGCGAAGTTCCATGCGGCGGCGTGACATCATAAATCACTATAAAATTGTCAATTTTGATCTGATCACCCTAAAACTTATAGGGATTAATAAGGGATCAGTCCTGAACAGATTAATGTGACCATTGCTGGTGTAGACCTAAGCCCCGCCCACTTACAACAGGAAGTGGTTTTTTCCACGTTTGAGGGTCATGCTTCTAAGCAAATGGTCCCAAACACTTGAGACTCCTCCAAAACATGTCAAACCCTTTCATGATGCCACAATAAAAACCTCAAGTCGCTACGCTAAACGGGACATGGCGAATGGCGGTCCAACGCCATGAAACAGGAAGTACCTGTGACCAAGCCATGGAACCTTGGACCGCCACCAAACTTGCCATGACTGATGACAGTAAGGCCCTGAACTTAGCCCCATTGAAACATAATGGAATAAATGGAGCATGTCTCCATAGCGCCCCCTACAAAATTTCAATCAATCAGCCCCGCCCACTACATGGACCGACATGGATAAAATTCAGCACAGTTGGAGAACCTTCCAGTACCTTCAAAAAAGTCTCTTGGACATATGGGCTAAATTCAACAGGAAGTCGGCCATTTTGAAAAAGGTGCCATTTTTGGGGTCATTTCCTTTCCATGCATTTTAAACAACTCCTCCTAGGGATATTGTCCAACTGACACCCAACTTGCACAGGATGCTCAGGAGGCATGTGTGATTTAAAGTTGTGTTATTTCTTCTAATAGAAGATTTAGTTTAGGAGGGGCGGGCCCTCAAAGTTTGATGTCTGATAAACAAAGACTTATTGCTAAAACTCCCACATAAAACAACATATCAGCACAGGAATCGACACATTTGATGGCAGTCCCATGATGAACAAAATCTACAATGCAATAATGGGACTATGAATTAGCCCCACCCCTTGGCAACAACATGTGTCTGATATCATGAACCAGGAAGTACCTGTAACAAAGCCATGAAACCTTTGATCTTCACCATACTTGCCATGAGTCATGACAGTTATGTCCTTAATAGAGTAAAATTACAATATAGTGGAAAAGATAGTAAATGGCTCCATAGCGCCCTCTACAATATTTCAATCAATCAGCCCCGCCCACTACATTGACTGACATGGATAAAATTCAGCACACTTGTAGACCCTTCCAGCCCCTTCAAAAAAGTCTCTAGGACATATGGGCTAAATAAAACAGGAAGTCGGCCATTTTGAAAAAGGTGCCATTTTCGGGGTCATTTCTGTCATTTTCTTTGCCATGCATTTTGAGGAAGTCCTGCTAAGATTTTTATCTAACTTTAACCCAAATGAGTCAGGATGCTCAAGAGGCATGTGTGATTAAAAGTTGTGCTATTTCTTTTAATAGGGGATATCATTTAGGAGAGGCGGGGCAGCAAAGCAGATGTGATGCAACGAAAAGGAAAACTGAGCATGTCAATAATTAGATTATAAATTAGCCCCGCCCCTTGGTGACAGGAAGTGACCCTTCATAAGGCCTAAATGGCCTGAAGTGCAGTCTGGCTGCACTTTAGATTGAGAGAGGCATGGGAAGGATGTTGCCAGGGGAGGCGGTGGCATTATGCCGAGCGGCGCCATGGTGCGAGGGCCTATATCACCGCTTGCGGTTTTAATTAAACTTGTAATTTAATAACGCATCAAATATGGACAGACTGGAACCTACATGTTTAAAAAACTATCCAATTATGATTGTAGTTATTTTTTTAGTTAATTTACTTTGAAAATATTGAAAATCTTACATGCTCTACCTTTAAAGTGTAATCCTTGGGAGTATAAATTGTTATGAAAACTTGAACTTTAAACTTGACAAATTTAGCTTACAATGAAAAGAAAAAATAAATGATAAAAAATGACAATATATCTCTCCAACTATTTATGAAATTGTAGTCAGTACATCTTTGATCCCGTAGTTACTTGCATATGAGTTCAAGGGACATCTATAAGCAGAGGCTATATGTACAAAAAGACAAAAATGACAGCAAAAACATATGCAGATTGTACAACAGTGAAACCAAACAGTCTAAGGAACACCGCTGTCAAGGATTTGAGAAAGAGAAGTGTTGCTGTGTTTGTTTTTTCATTAGGAAAACCTCTGCTGCGTCCGGATGCTTATTGCTCCTCCTTCAGTCATCCGGTGGTAACATTTTACCCATTCAGAAACAGGAAGGTTGAAAAGATCAGAGAACTGATTAGTAACATTACATTAGTTACATAAAGTCTAGAAAATCAGTTTTTAATTGGTTTACATTTCTAATTAAAAAATGTTATTGTGTTTGTGGCACCAAACGTAATGGTCTGGCGACCTGTTTAGGATGCCTCCTCTGACTTGCATTGGATTATGTGTGTATTGACAGTATATAGACTAATGGATGGAACCGAAAATTTGATATAATTTGATTTGATTCAATTCAATTTAATTCAGTTTGGTTTTATTAGATTTGTGTCGTGCCACTTCATAACAATGTCATCTCAGGGAACTTTACAGACACATCAGTTTAAGCCATATTAATTTAGATATCAGTTATCAACAGCCTGGTTAAAGAAAACCAACAGGATATACTGAATCTTGATGGCGATTCAGTCCGCCATCCTGACCATGCACAAGGTGACAGTGTAATATTAACTATATAGAATAATTACATAAATAAGAGGATTTTGAATAAAGGCTAGAAATGAACTGATTATCTTTAATTCATAATTTGTAATTACTTCTGATATAGCTGTTTAACATTCTCTTTAGCTGTCATTTTTACTTTTTAATTTTTAGTGTTTTTTTTTTCTTTTTTATGTACGACATTTATATTTTAGACTTTATTTCACTTTAAACCTTTTAAATACCTAGCAAGTATGGTAAAGTGCAGCGTATTTGATGTTTCTTTTTAGGCTTTTTTTGCAGCTGGAAGTAAAGAAAATAAAAAATAAAAAACAACAATTATTTTTAACTTAAGTTATTTACTTTTTTTTTTTTTTTTCAAAAGTAAGTGAAAACGTTATCAGATACCTGCTGTAAAGTAACATGATACTGTTACGAAGAAAAGTTCTAAAGAATTAGTATGAAGTATCAAACAGTACAGTTTACATGTATGTTCAAGAGCAAAGTTTGAAAATAACTCTTTAAATCGTCTTTAAATGGACTATAAAACCTGGACAGAAACCTAACACACAGAATAAAACACAAATAAAACTAACAATATACAGACCATGATGTGGGTGAGGGAGTTTTATTGCATTTATGTTAAAAAAAAAACAAAAAAAACAAGATACAGTATATTATGCTGTATATGATATAGTGTATATCAATGTGACACTTCTATGTACAGTAACAGTCAAAGGTTTGGATGTGTTTTCCCATTAACTCTTATGAGATAGTGTGTCCAAACCATTGACTGGTTCTTTATGTATTTGTTATTCTAACATTGATTCCTGGGAATATTTTGTTGTTGTTTTTTTGTTGTTGTTTTTTTTTTCCCAGGAGCAGAAGTAGCTGTGACTTGTCCATCTAAAGCTCTTCTCCTCCCCCCTCTGTCTGTGTCCCAGGAGGGCAACCGGAGGAGAATGACTGGTAAAACCCAGACCAGCAACGTGACCAATAAGAACGACCCACGTTCCCTCAACTCCAGAGTCTTCATTGGCAATCTCAACACAACCATCGTCAAGAAGAGCGACATAGAGGTCATCTTTGCTAAGTACGGCAAGATAGTGGGTTGCTCCGTGCATAAGGGTTATGCTTTTGTACAGTACATTAATGAGAGGAACGCTAGAGCAGCTGTGGCAGGAGAAAACGCTCGTATCATCGCTGGACAACCTCTTGGTGAGTTTTCTTTGATTTGCTCTTTTGTTGTCTTTTGCGAGGTGCATCTGTGTTACCTGCCGACATTGACTCTAAGATGTGTGGTAGAGTTGCATCAAAAGCCCATATTTTCATCCTGGAGGACAAGAGAGCAAGTTAAGTCTATTAGTTAATGGGGGGATAACAGCTGCCAGGAAGATGTTACCTGTCACACCGCAAAAGTGGATCAGCTACATTGATGATGACCTCTGACTGCTCCCAGTCAGCATGTCTCAAGGGGGTCTCTGCCGGCTTCTGTAGGATTTGTTCATGGCGCCACTTTTACCAACCCTGTGACAATGCTGTTGTACAACCAGATAACATGTTTTGTGTAAGTTTGAATTTGGTACACTGCAGAGTTGGCAGTTTTCCTCTGAGTCGTAACAGGTACAAAGTGCTGGAACTTGGCAGGGTGTCATAATTGGACCTCACGAGGAAGCATAGCCTGACTGGGGAACCAGTGCGGTCCTGTTGCTCATTTCCTCACAGGTTGTCAATTGTCATTTCTGCAGTTGGCTGAGGGCTGTGATGTTTCAGTGTTTACACAGCTCAAAAGAAGTTGCTTTGTCAATAGAGCACAAGCAGGACACACTACATATTTTATTGCCACAGCCATCAGTTGATGGTCTTCCATTAGATTAGTCAATGATCTGAATATCTGTCAATACAGTGATGCTGGTATGCACTACCAACAAAACATTAGAGGTTAAGGAACACCTCTCAAATTAATATGCTCTCCGATCGCCTCAAAGTTTTATAAGTTATTATTTTAACTTTAATTTAAGGAAACATGTACACAGGGCCTTACAGTGGACAGAATAGATGGTATTTGGGTTAATGTGTCTGTTCTCTTTTAAAGACCTTTTAAAATTTACTGAATGAAGTAAAGCTCTGTGTTTATTTACTGGTGATTCACTTTTTTTACATGACTTAGAGTTTTACACTGCAGTTTGAACAGCTAAATAAACCGTATAGAATATTTATGTTTATTTAGCTGTTCTACTTTGACAACACAGAAATGCTGACTAGAAGGTCTACTGCTTGTGTTTGCCAAGATTAGTGTTTAAATTGAATCATACGGAAGTCGGCTATCTTAAATTGAAGAAGTTTTTTCAAAAAATCTTATCATATCAGGCTTAAACTTCTTCAGTTTACAACCAGTGTAATTATTGTGACTGAAACAATTTGTGCCCATGATGACACACAATGAATATATTTTGGCTTTTTTACATAAGGTCTTTCTATCTTTCCCAAACACCATCCAAAGTCCATAAAGCTTAAAGTGTGTGACAGTGACTATCTATTGCTACAGCCATGCCCATTGGGAACAGGAAGTTTTAGCTTTCATCCTTAAATTCCTGCTAATCCTAATCAAACACATCAATTTCATCCTTGCTGAAGACAATATTAAAATTAAAACACTCTTCTTTAAGCATCATGATTAAAATGGCTTCAAGATTTTGATTATTCACCATGAAACATGAAGTTTCTGTAACTCTGAACCATGTTAACAAAAGCAGGTAATATTTTTCAGTTTTCATAAGAGTCCCATCTTGAACATGTTTGCTCATATCTCCCCATCGAAAACACGCCACATAGTGGCAACCCTGATATAAAAGACATTTTCCCATTTGTATGAATTTAACGTGTCAAAAACAAGGTCATGTGTGCATCAGATGTCAACACTGGGCATATTTATGTGCTAAAGTATCCATGGCAGAGACGATAAGCACCTAATCCCTGGATGACTTAACGCCCAGCTACAAGTGGGAGTAAGCAGGGTGATCACCAGGGGATGCAGTCAATGCATAGGCTGTAGCAGCCCCAAAGGTGCAAAGGCTTTCATCAGCACTTGCTTTCATTTTTTGTTTGTTTGTTTATTTATTTAAATTTAATTAAATTTGACCTCCTAAAATTATGACGTTATATCATGCTGTAAAATTGTTGTACTCCTTCATAAGGAATCTTGGGTTCCCACATTATATTTTTGTTCAAGTTGTCCAAGTATTGTTGCAGTGTTAGCTTGCTTTGAATTGGATGGGCCTTTTTGGTAGCCACAGATCTTTGATGCCTGTTCAAGGTTTGCTCTTAAGATCATTTAGTAAATATGACACATTTGATTCTTAATATATGATAAACAAAGTTACCACATGTTGTGTAAACAGACACTTTAAACACTGCTGATTCGGACCTAAACATCAAGTCCTGCAGAGTCCTACTAACAGACAGATACAGAGATACAGTACAGAAAATGAAATGTCTTTGCAACTTTTTTGGTGAAGATGTTAAAATTGTTTGTGATTTACCTGCAATTTCTCTGCAAACTCTTTTTATTCCATTTCTTTTCTACATTGGTTATTTTTATTGGAGAAATCAAACACATTTGAACGTATTTTCACTCTGCAAAGTTAATTTCACACCAAGATCATCGCAAAGCAAACCTGTCCTCACAATATAATTCAATCTGCAAGTCACGTGTTGGGGGTACTGCAGGGAGATACATCTTTAATTGACAATTAAAGCCATCTTCAGTCTCATCCTCTCTAGCTCGGGCTTTTAATGTAAAACATGGCGGAGAAATACATCAGCTATATAATGATTCAGAGCTGAGAAATGACCTCCAAAATGGATCTTCTCCCTGTTCAAAAACATTTCATTAAGGTGTTATTGCAAGTTGATTGCATGTCAGTTTTAAATATAAGCTAATATTGCAATTTTACCAATGGAGCAGGAGTTAAATATATATGACATTTATAGCCATTATTGACAGTGTTTATAGATTATCCACCTACCACGTGAGAGGTTGTAGAAATTGATGCGCAACCAGAGGAAAGTATTTTCAAAAGGCAGCGGTCACTGGAAAAGAGATCAATAAAATCAAAGAAATCATCCTCTAAATTCCCATTTCAGGATCCACATCAGTAGCTTCAGAAGCTCTAACATGCTATATAAAGTCACAACACACTTCCATCACTAAAACCACATGTTCATAAGGTTGATGTATTTTTGTGCATTATGATGAAACTGCACAGAAGCTAATAAAACAAACCATGGTAACACAGCTGCAGCACCTTCCTCTCTTTGCTGTAGAATAAAAAATAGATGCTCCATTACACTATCAAATATGAATAGGAGTTTATGACATCATATGCAGGATTCTGAGAACAGCAACCATAACTACTCCTGCAAGGATGAGGAACTATCTCATAAAGAACTCCACATGAGCAAAGTTGTTAAATAATGAACCAGAAGAAATGCAAGAATTGGATCTCCATTATGCCATAGATCTCTATTCTCCCCATAGTTCCACCCTCCAATATCTCCCCAGAGTTTTATAGTTCCATAATGGAAAACTATGTCTCATTAAACAGAATAACATATGAATAGGTATAGAAACAACAACTTTTTGGTAGTGATAAATTAGATTGCATTTGTTTCAACCACGTTTCATTTTATATAAAAAAGTAAACGCTTTTTTCTTACTACTTTTCCTCTATTTTGCATTTACTACATGGTACAAAAAGTCTCTTTCATATCACAAAACCTATGTAACTTTATGGTCTTAATACTGACTTGATGTGTACCTGGCTTGTTTAATGGCACATAGACATCTATCTATTGTGTATGTTTCTAGAGTCATTCCTTCCCGGCTGCATCCCGTGGCTGAGTAACCACACTTCACAACTTTTACTTCCAGGATGCCACATGACATTGCAATGACACATCATGTCACATGCTAGCAAGCAGATATCAACACACCAGTCAGTTTGGAAGTGGACAGTGGCTGATTCAGCAAAGAAACATAAAGGGAGCTTATCAGAGGAAGAAGGGAAAGGAAAGAGAGAGGAGAAAGCAAGAGATAAGACAAAAGTCCAGACGTGACTGACTTTTGCTCGCTAGAGATCTTGCAGATGCTGAATTGACAGGGGACAAGTCATTAAGAACGTCTTTAAAAGTTCCACTGTGCATCTTTAAGTACAAAAACAATCAAATTTAAATCAAATGAAAAAATAAATCCAGTTATTATTTTCTGGTTACCTGACAGTTGTCGGAAATTAAACGATGAAAAATACATTTTTAGTATTTTCCAGGTATTTTGTGTAAAAACATTTGTGCTCCAGGTTATTTTCTCAATTCTGATTTCTGAAAGATAAAATGAAAATTATTTTCAAACATGATCCGAAAAAAAAAGAAGGGAAAAAAAAGAAGAAGTACTTTCAAAATTATTTTAATATAAAACAGACGTATTTGGTGCCAAGTCCCCTCTTGGTTTATTTATTTCTGAAAACCTTCGTTTCAACAACTTCCATCTTGGTTTTTTGTTCAACTTCCTGAGTTGTGTAGCTCTTTTTAAACCTAGTAAAAACAGGCAATATGATTGCAGGTAATTGACACTAATATAAATTTGCCAACCGTTAATCAGAGAGATCAAGAACATTCTCAAAAAAAAAAAAAAATGATACATTATTTTCAGTGGCTTTACTTTTCCAGTCTGGAGGTTCACTCTGTCTTATGAGTACAGTTTTTTGTTTGATTTCTTTTCCCATTGTTGAAGAAAGCATGAAGTCCCATCACTGTGTGGGAAACAGGTAGGCCAGAATGGGTCTGATGGCACCAGAAGCTTTAGACTTGAGCTGGCTTGTTGATTTTGTGACTGCAATAAAAACAACAGACAGAAAAGATTGCATTAAAATTCTTAAAACAAAAAATAGATGAAAAACATTTTTAAAAATGTTGGATTATGGTGGAACAAACATGGTATTTTCAATATACAGAAGTGAGGTGTAGATAGTAGTTTACTTTCTCTCCTAAGTGGAAATGTTGGTGCTTTGTTTATGTTGCCACCTGTTATAGCTTTCAAAGTCTAATACAATGATGCACATTGACTTGGTAAAAATAGATCTTAGTTAGCTACAGTCACTTAATAATATTTACCTACATCTTCAGTCATGTTCAGATTAATGCCCATTCTCAGACATTGAAAGAAACTGGATAAAATAAATAATCTTAAAAAAGTTGAAAATATGCCAGTATGTAATACAAGATATGCAGTATGAACTTGATAGTAACATGAGGGACATTAATAATATTATCTCGCCTGCTTCTATTTTAAATTTGTTTTGTTTTGCTTTTTTTTTTTTGTTTGTTGTTTTTTTTTTATATTATTTTTTATCTGGCTATAAAGCTAATTCTTTGTAAAGTGGTGATGATCTCTGGCATGCATGAGCATCAGATGCATCCAAGCAACATCATTCTTCACCCACTGAGATATATGTGCTGTATCTTCGTGTCCTTGCTCTTTGGGGGACTCAGTGGGCTGCCATGGAGACAAAGAGTGACAGATTTTTCGCCCGAAGCTTTGCCAGCACTCCCTGAACCGCAGGATGATGCTGATGCACAGTTTAGCAATCTGGATATTCCACTAAATATATACAATATAACCCTTGTCCTATCGTTACATTACTGCCATGCATTGAAGTCAGTTTGTATCAAGCTTTTTTTTTGTAGTTTTCACAATAAAGTTGACAGTATTAGACTACTTTAATGCATTTAAAGTGGAACTATTATGAGCATTTCAGGCTAATTTATTTTTATTTCTGAGACCAGAAGGGCTGGGATTGATCGAGTTATTGTCACAAATGGCTTTATTTACTTCAGACCGACCCTCTCCGTAGGCTGTCAGATCAGCCTGTAGGCAAAAGAGTGGATTGAGACTCTTCCGCATTAAGCCCCGCCTCCCGCCACTGCACTACATCAGGAGCGCGCACCGCACCTGCTTTCGCCGTCATTGTAACATCTCATAAACAGAAGGATTAGGCTCATATGAACTCAATAAAAAAACAAAATACAATGTCAACACATAGCATACAGCTCTACATGTTGGAACCTGAATCAGACCCTGAAAACGAAGTGGAAAACAGCAACCCACAGCAACGAATGCAGCAGGATGTCTTTCCTTGGTAAACTCACCAGCCATCGTTGGAAATAACTTCATCCAACGTTTTCCACACGCCTGATGTATTTGTACATGCCCTTGTTAACCAGTAGAAGGTAACCAATCACCGAACCTTATCCCCCGGGACGTCACAAGGATTTCCAAGTAGAAAAAACTCTCTAAAACGACGCATTTTTCGTCACCATGGAAACCGAACGGAGAGCGTGCTGGAACTCAAACTCAGACTCAAACATGCGTTTAGGTGATAGAAAAACAGTCCCGTTCACATGTCTGATGAGGATTCAACACTGTAACACTGTAGAAAGCTCAAAAAACTTGAAATACCATAATAGCACCCCTTTAACAAAGACTGTTCATGATGCACCATGCGATGGACTGGCAAGGTGTCCAGGGTATACCCTGCCTTTCCCCCAAAGACTGCTGGGATAGGCTCCAGCTTCTCCGCGACCCTTCAATGGATCAAGCAGTCATGATAATGAATGAATGAATTAATGTTCATGATGCATATGATTCCCGCCCTTTCATTGAGAAGACAGGCATCAATCTTTTCTTATTTTTCTCATTTATGAAAGTGTTTGTTTCAGCTATGTCCTGATGTGGCTCAGGGTCTTTTTGTGTGTCTGCCTTGAGGCAGGACATGCAAGTGATTGGCAGGTGGAGACTGGAGTCCTGATGGAAAAGGACAATGAAAGAATAACATCCTATATTTTCTGTCTGAGAAAGGCTGTGAATGAAGATACAAGTCACTGTGCAAACTGGGAGGAATGGAGAGGAGAGCAGCAGAAAGAGGGCAAACTAACAACATCTCTGGAGAGTCTGTCTGGTTGCAAGCACATGTGGTAATCTTTCTTATGTTGACTTATTTTGAGTGGCCTGACCCTCCCTGAAGAGATCTACATTCCCTTCACCTGGAAGTTTCATGGTGAAGGTCCATCCAATTACAATATTAATGACCACAGAGAAGGATAATGTGTGATGGATCACCAATCATCCTGCTTCCAAATGGCATTGGCAAGAGTTAGGCACATAAATAATAAAGTGATTTAGATGCAAAATCCATCCTAAGCGGATTACAAAGGCAGTGGCACTGCAATCAATCGTCATTTTGGGCCAATATGATGCATAGCAAACAGCGCAGGACACAAGGAGTAACATATACTGGGGAGATTGGAAAACAAAGAGAATGGACAGGTAGAGGAGTCATATAGGAGCAAAAGTCATCCCTCTGGAGATGTACATCATCAAAGTTATAAAATAATCAATCACAGCACCATTATGTTGCATGGTTTTTTAAATCATTTCCATTTACACGTTGAAATAAATAAAATAAATAAAAATGAATGTACATAGACTGAATCAAAGAGTGGAACATTTATTAATGTTCAGAGGATGATCTTAAGATAGTTTTGCCAGGCAATCAGATTCCAGTAGATCCTGTGGTAGATTCATGAAAATGAAAGACAGGATAGGACCCCGCTGATGTCTAGAAAATGACGGTGGTGGATAAGCAGAGTAAGCGGGTGGCTGAGGCTTCAGATGATGCATTTTTGGCACCATTAACAAGTGGAGATGGAGAGGAGGAATGTTGTGCCACTCCAGTGTAAGAGAAACTGATGGAACAAGATGAGATTTAAAGAACAGGGGTCAGGCTGACTGACTCCAACAAAAGCAGGCCACAAAAGTGGAAGTGACAAAAAGAGAAGTGGGAGAAGGACCAATACGCCCTGCCATCAGAGCCACAAGATTGACTTTAAAGCCTAATCTCGGTGAAATTGTTGAAGCATGCATTTCTAAAACTCTTATCTTCTGGGATAATTTAGCTGACTTTTAGTAACATTTCGGCTTTAAGTTAGATGAGATAAAGGGTTAAATTTATGAGGTGATTTATTGGACTGAACTAAATACAGAAAATCACCTTAAAGTTTAGGCAATGTTAAATTTAACTGATTTATATATATATATATATATATATATATATATATATATATATATATATATATATATATATATATATATATATATATATATATATATAGATATATATATATATAGATAGATAGATAGATAGATAAAATGCTTTTTGTAATAATTTGTAAGGCAGTAAATATATTTTCTCCTGTGTTTCATGTCTTTCTGTAATAATGGAGTTCATGCATTTTGTTAAAAGATGATTCATCGCATACAACTGTTTTATTATTAATTTTGAAAAAATTAAAGACAAATCAAAAGGAAAAGCAAAACAGAACTGTTGCATCTCAAAGATGATAGATGTGTTTAGCTCATATTTCACGTATCTTTAGACTTCACTTGTGATTATTGCTAAACTGACCTGAATATAACTGACAAATGTTGCAGTATGCAATGTTTCCTGATTAATTGAAAGCCAATATGCAATTTTTTGCATATTGGCAAAAGTATTGCCTGATAATGTATAATGTATAAAATAATAAATAAATGTATAAAATCTGAAGATATGTTGTGACTGCTGCTATCATATGAAAGCAAATTATAAGAAACAACATACTGCACATTGTGATACATTGTGATTTTAGACCACCACCTAAAGATGGCTAATTCGACACCAGTCTTGCCTCCTGTCTCTTTTCTGAGCTCTGTTCAGCAAATAAAAAACAGTTTGATGTCAACTATCATCTTATCTCTTGCTCTGTCTTTTCCTCTCTTCCTTCTCGTTAAGTCCTCTGATGATATACTGTGTTTTTCTTGAGCAGGCCATGTTGCATGTCCAAAATGGCCCGTGTGTATCTGTATCGAGCTGCTAGTATGTATAAAAATACAGCTACATGATGCCCTGGGCTGAAAAAAGTTGTGAAGTGTGTTTTCTCAGCCCTGTGATGCTGCAGGGCAGCAACAGCTCCAGAAATGTGAGTGATGAATATCAATGTGCCATCAGAAAAAGTCAGAAACACAGAGTTGTATAGTTTTGCTTTAAAGCTGTTGTACTGCAATGCCTTGTTGGTATTACTCATGATGCTGAATACAAAATCATAAAAAATTCTTATCTTGTTTAAATTATCCTCATAATGACATCACAATTTTCCCTCAGCCTGTAAAAAGATCAGATCAAAACTGTACTGATTGTAAAGTTTAGGGACGACTTTTTAGACATACTTTTTAGACATTTTTATATTTTTATTTTTATTATTTATTATTTTGGGTTTTTTTTAAACTAGTACTAGGACAATGTCATCATTGTAAAGGCCTTTCATGGCAATAGTCATGTCGTCATAATTTAAAATTGTGACTGCCTTAAATGATGGTAATATATTTCCATCAAAAATCTACATTTTATATTTCTTTCTCATCAGGTCATGATTTTCGGTGCTTTGAAGAGTCAGCACGGCAATCAAAGTATGCTTTATTTATTTATTTATTACAAATGAAAAGCAGTAAAGCTGACCTGTAGTGCTACAGCCTTTCAAACAGAACCTCAAAAAACCTCAAACTGTGACCGAGTCTTTTCTCAAAGACTCAGCCACAGTTTGAGGTTCTGTCTGAAAGCCTGCAACACTACAGGTCAGCTTTACACATATAACACAAACTTGTAAGATTATTGTGAGAATCCAAAGTGATTTGAAAGATGTGGGAAATCACCTTGACTAACATAAGCAAAGCAAATTGAAACACTTCCATGCAAAACAGTTGCGATTTCATTGGTGCTCCGAATAACAGAGTACGTGAATAGCCTGAAGGGATTTCTTCCTCAGTGTCAAACCAATCCTCTGTCTTCTTCTCCACCTGATTGATGCAGTTCTTTCCATCAATCACTGTTCGTATTCACAGGCTGACTCTGGCTTTGATATCTGCACAGATGATTCCAGTGATGTCTACAATAACTGCACAGTTCACTAACTTTATTTTGAGAGCCAGGCTCAGATGCATCAACAGTCATGAGTGAGAGGCCCCGTGGGTGTTGCAGCTATAGATGAGCCAATTCCTCCTGATCCACTGGACTAAGCCTTGCCAAAGCTAACCCCATAAGGCCCTCTCTGTATCTTTCATGTCCCTGTGTTTGCCTCAGAGGCTGTTGGGATATGTAATGTGTCTGAGCATGTGTGTGTTCGTTTGTGGAGCCTGGGTGTGCTTAGAGATTGAAAGCAATAGAATTCAGGTTTTAGTCGGATTCGATTGAAGGTTTCAATGTGAAGAGAAACTTTTTCACAGAAATTACAATATCAATATGTAATCTATATTCTTCTGTTTCTTCTCTGGGTCCCTCTCAGTCTTCCTCTCTGTATCTGGCCGTGTCCTTGTGGGTGATTAGAATGCACCCTGGTCATCTGTCTCCTCCCTCATTAATCACGCTCTGAGAGACTGGGCCGGACATTGAATTCACTGTTCGCCTGACCCAATGCTCAACAAAAGCATCCATAACACCAGGTACAGAGTAGCGCAGAGGCTCTCAGTCGTGCCAAGTCAAGGGTTTATCTGAGCTGTAATGCCTTCAGGATATAAGAACATGCTTCCTTTGTGGAGACAACAATGGAGAAATGTTAAGTTTGTCATTGTGTGCTTAATAGGTTTTAATAAAGCCACCAAACACACTAGGAAATCACATTTCCCTCAAGCGCCAGGATCTCTTCCTGTCTTTTTTTTTCCTTTTTTTTTCTTTTTTTTTCATCCCTTTCACTCCTTCATACATACTGACCAATGCTTTGGTGGGCCTCAAGCCACTGTGTGGACAAAGTGAGATGGATTACTGTGTGGATTTTGGCAGGCAAAGATGCAGCTAATTCTCTGATTAGAAACCTGGGTTCAGAAGAGAAACACTGAGCTGTGAATCAGAGTCAGAGCACAGGGCTCAGTGGGCTGCAACAAGCTGTGTGGGAGTATCTGAGTGTGGGGGCTGGTGTGTGTGTGCAAGCAAGTGCACTAAGCTTGTTTCAGCTTCATGCTCTGTCTGCAGGTCTAATTTAATTAAGCAAGTAAAATACTTTCATAAAGTGGACAAACTGCACTGTATTTAGCCTTTTTTTAAATCTTTACTTCATTAGAGAAGTCAATATATTAAAGCATCTTTAAATTGCAGATTTGGACCCTTGTCATAAGAACCGCCCCTTTGGCAATGGAGCTAAAAAGTTACGCAAACTATGTATATATATATATATATATATATATATATATATATATATATATATATATATATATATATATATATATATATATATATATATAAATAAACAGACAGAGACTGAGCTCCTCAGACTGAGCTCGTAGAATTATTTCTTTATCTTATCCAGTTGCAATATCCAACTGGATTTCTCTGAAGAAAGAGGAAACCAAAGCACAATACTGAGTTATACTCAGAATTTGAAATGACCATTGTCATGGGAGCATCTTCTGTAAAAAGATGAGCCTCCCAGAGTCATCGCTTTTCATTCCCACCATCACTTCTTCCAGCTGACCAGCCAGATACTTCCAGCTCTGGAGAAACCTCTCTTTCCTTTAACTAACTAACTAACGTTTCGTGGCTGACAGCGGCTACTAAATAGGCCTAGTGGGGCACAGTTTGAGATGAGCAGTGTGGACAGCAGGAAACCGGATTACCTTTAAGCTTAACAAGCATCAACGATGTGTTCATTAATACAACATCTATCTGGAGGGGGAACAATTTATACATATATATAAACATGCCAAACAGGGAATAGCACTGAACCAATGAGGGAGCTAAGACTTAGCAAATTCTTGTCTACTTGCATAATCAGATACCAGCGCACCATTGAAACTTAAGGTTGACATTGAAAGCATTCTGATGCAGGTAGAATGAGCTTCAATGAACTGATTCCTGGCTGATTGAGCTGGACTTTGATTCAGTGGAGGAACAGAAGACATGCACGTTGTTTATGATTGGATAACATAACTTGAACAAGCTCTTTCAGTGAAGTGTCTTATCTTCCACTTTATAAGAGTCACTGCAATGTGTGCTAAAGTAATCAGTTTTCTTGTAGGATTAGTGTTTCTGCAGATGACATGCAGGTGTGTGCTGGGAGATAATGCTTTAATAAGGAAGCTGTGTGTTTGTGGCAGGTGATGCTTTGATGGAGACCTCTGCGGCGTAACCTTTACTCAAAGCATCAGCTAAATAGGCAGTCTCATAACAGAGCTGACACAGGCCCTGAGATGGAAAATCTGCCCTTTAACACTTCATAATAATCGATCCAGTCAGTTATGTCTGTCTCTTAATTTATGTCACAGTTGTTGGTGAGCACCTCAGGCTGGTAAGCTAAAGAGAAATCCAAGCGATGAAGGGGGGAATGCACAGTGTGAGTAATGGCTTGTGACTTGTGATTACACATGCAGTGATAATTACTGTGACCCTGGAGCCTTTCTTGGGACCCTACACAGAGGGGTCTGCAGCTCTCTGTCCTTTGTGCTTGAGTTTAGAATCAGTGTGAGTGATTCAGATTGATTCAGAGAGACTCCTCTCCCTGAATGAAGATGGGCAGCCGGCAAACTAAAACTAAAAACAGCCCAAAACCTTGCCTCAAGCAATATCTTGCTCTTTCATGTGTTTACTTCTCGCATTTTTTTTTTTTTTTTTTTTTATTTGACTTAGCATTTATTTTCTCTCCATCTATTTGCACGCTCTCAACAGTTGGCACCCACCCTTCCTGTTTCACTCTTCTAATTACGCTGCAGAACTGAGGGGTTGTGACTCATGACATCCAGTTGTTCATGTGGAATTCCCACAGCTGGAGCACCAGACCAAGCCTTTGGGCTTAACTGTTCAGTAAAAGTCACACCAAGCAAGATGGTGGTCAGCCACCTGAAGTTTGTTGCAGTCGACGCTTTGCATCAGCTTCAGCCAGGAATAACCTCCCTGACACCAACCGGTCACAGTTTACAGTCAAGCTATAACCATCGCAAGGTACTCGGAGCACTGTTAGAAGCAGTGGGGCATGATAAAACGGCCCATCTTAGACCTCCAGCCTGTGCTATTTTGAGAAATGAGGGTCAGCTAGACAGATTATTCTCCAACTGGAAGGACAGATTTGCTCCTGACAAAAGAGCAACACACAAACATTCATGTATAATTGAAAGCACAGAGATTAAGCAAAACATCTGGTGCATGGTCCTGATTTTTTTTAACCTCTTTGCACACAATCTCACTTATCTTAAAGCTTAAAAGTATTTTCTCAAACTCAGCGTCTTCGCGTTTATCAGTGTCTCCTGCTTTGTGACTGTATAGATTTAATTAGGGACATCAGAGGGGGATAATGACTTCCACCTAAATTGACCTCTTTGTGAAAGTGTCCAGAATATTTTGCATAATCATAGTAGATTTGATTAAGTCACTGAACTGCCTATTTGCTTGGCAAAACTCACTTTAGATAAGAGTTCAGTTGTTGGAACCAAAGACATGCTCATTAATAAGTGCACACTGTGCGGAGCTGTGAGAGGGAGCGTAACACACAGATGTTTGCTCTGTGTCTCTAAGGAAAAACTGACAGCTTTATGCACACGGGTGGAGTGGAGCTGTTTTCAATAGATAGCAGCTGGTTTGGAAAGCAATCCTGACCTTGACGGCTCCTTATGGCTTGTTCACACATCCTTATTAGCCTGTGGCCTCGGTGGAGGAGCGAAGTGGTAAACGGGCTGAAAAACTAATTGTTATATAAGCAGAAACATTTGTTATGTATGTGATGAGTTGTAAATTCAGAGAGTAGAATAAATAATGACTTGAATTCATATGCAATGGATTACTAATAGGAAGCTTCTTCAGTTGTAGCTAAGACAGTGTAAATCTCATGAAAAAGCCTCTTAGTTTTCAGGGTACTGCGTGCACATTTAACATGGTCCTTGCAACTGATTAGTTCTTTGACTTGAGCTGTAAATTGTGTTGCTGGTTCCTCAGTACCCTACCTGTGTGACAGAACTATTAATGAGCTGTGTCTGTATTTATGCACCTCATCTAGCGGGAGAAGATGGGCTGCCTTTGTGAGAGACGTCCTGTCAAACTAAATTTAAGCCTCGGGCTCAGACAAGCGCTTGCTCTAAAGCAAAAGGGAAACTTCATCAAGTATTCATTTGGTTAGAGAAGACAGGTCAGGACAGAATCAGTCTCATCTTCTCACATGTAGACATGAGGCTCATGGAGCCCAAAGCGTTTGTGTCTCATAAAGTGTTTTTCTCGGTTTGTGGTCACTGAGCGCCACACTGTGGTACTCAGCTGTTATTACACTGGAGTCTCAACAACTCAGCATTAAGATGCAATTCTGTATATATATATATATGTATTAGATTTTTTTTTTCTTTTTTGGGGGGGTAAATAAATCCATTCTAGTTCTTTCTAATTATTTGAATTTTACTAAATTGTCTTTTTTGTTAAAAGTAAACTGTTTTTTATTATTATTCTCAAAACAATACCTGAAGCTAGTCTTGAAAAAATAATAGTAAATTTGCATTCTGATAAGTTGACATATCTGGAGGAGGCTTGTACACTTATAGAACTAGTCACACATTTGGACATGTTTTTTTTATTAAGTCTAATAGGAAGATGTGCAACCAGTGGTGTAAATGTACATAAGTGTTCAATAAATTATTAAAATATTGTAACCATATCTCTTTACAGATTAATTACTGCATATTTCTTCAGTGGTAGTAATACCATGCTGAAATAATCACTGTTTCAACCACAAGTGGGCAAAACCACAACCAAACATTCATACAGAAATTCTGGCTATTACATCTAGTTATATAGTGTTATTTTGGCATTATTTCTAAATAATTAATAATAATAACAATAATGTGCATTTGAAATATTAAATGAATTGTTGTGCAAAATCAGATTTGTTACAGATTTGTGTATATTTTACTTTGCTTTCACACAATTTCCATAGGAAAATACAATATAATATTATAATTATAGAAGCCTTTAAACTGAAATATATTTACAGTTTCAGATTTTGCAAACCATTTTGTGTCATGCCCCTTGTTGGATGTTATTATTTTAAATGCTCTGCATGTAATTTCGGGATCCAGTAGGTGGCTGATCACTCTGTACTGGAAACTGCTACAATTTTTGCTTTGTAATAATAATGTAGCTGTGAGATTACATTGTGACTTAGAATTTTGCTTTTGGATAGTTTGATCAGTTTAATGTAATTTGTTGTCAGAAAAATGTCTGATATTTAGATTGTAAAGAAAACAGATTGGTACAAATAAACTAGGGTCTGAATATTGATGCCTTAAAAGTCAGTACTCTGAAAATGTACAACAACCCAGCTGCATAGGATCTCCATACCTCTGTTCATTTTTAATCTCATAAAGACAATACCTCTGATGCTAACTTTATTTCATAAAAGTCTTTACTTTATAAAAATCCTGACAGTCTGAGTCTGCCATTTATCATCCTTTTGAGTGCCACTTTCCGACTTATGTCAAAGAATTTGCAGCCTTGTTAATCTGCAGCAGGTAGAACAAGAAATGAAGTGAAATCTATCAGCATGGCTTTCCATTCTTTGGCTAAAATCTTTCAGCAGGCAATAGCTCAGTCAGTTGTAGCTCCATTTCATCCAGGAGACTATATTGTCTGTGTATTGGATTTCTCTAACCCCCCCCCCCCCACCACCCTGTGTGGTTCCTACTATCTCTGCTGACTGGATGGATGACTGTGGCATTGATAGCGTCAGAGCCGAATTAGATTTGACAGCCTTTAATGCTTGTATGAATACCAATTGCGACTAGTTCAACATTTGAATACTTCTTAATGTGATTCTTTGCACTCTGCTGACCCTGACAGATGGAGACACACACAGAGAGAGAGAGAGAGATAGTCAGAGAGAGAGGAGCCAGAAAAAGAAACAAAACTGGGAGAAATGGAGGAAGGAATGAGGCAAGAGGGTGGGGATAATTCGGATCACAGGATAAATGAAAACAAAATGAGTTCTTACTTAAGAGGATATAGCTTAGATTAATGTAAATCGTTCTGTTATGAATAGATTATTGTGCGATTAAACAGAGATACAATAGGTGAAACCCTTTTGTGAAAATAATCTGTACAAAATTATCTCTTTGTTAAGATATAGTTATTAAATCTTTTAAATCTAAAAATTCAGGTACCTATTCACATACTTACCAAGCACCAATATCAGTTTCTAGCAGTTGATTTTCCTGAGATGTTTAATAGAAAAAAAAAAACTGCATTTATTACTTAGTTTTTGTCGTTTTGAGATACTAATTTATTAATAGTGTTGGTTATACAGTGATGCTTTGCATCTTTTATTCTGATTATGTCCTTTTTTGTGCATCCTCAAACTGTTTCAATGAGAACATCCTGTTTTGCTTAAAGAGCATATATAAATTTCTAAACCACAGCTCAAGTATGGAGAGAGATCTCATGGCAAATACAAAGCAGATTTCCTGAGAGCTTTTGCAAAGATGTGATGTAGCTCATTAGACTAAAATAGGTCACAAGACCCTCTAAAGATTATGGACTCTGCATACATGGTTTTGAAGAAATGTTTGTACTCATCCTCGCAAGTGGTTGACGAACTTACATCACCTCCAGAAGCTGGTATGTAATTGTGTGTGAGGTTTCAGATGCACTTACAACAGCTTCTGAACAACTACAGGGTCCCAGACTGGCTCATGATCATGTGGATGATCCAACATGTACCAAACAGAAATTGGAGAAGTTTTTTTTTTATTGGAGTAAGTTAAAAGGAATAAAGTTATTATCAAATTTCTGACCATAGTAAAACCAAAAATGTTGTGGGAGGACCAGTATCATGGGATCGATGGACAAAACTGCATTCAAAATTAAGCTTTTGGTGTGATAAACTCAGTGTCTATTGACTTTTTCACTGTCACTGGTTTTGTCATTTCTGTTTTCCCAAACTGTCAGATTACTTTTACATTAACTATACATGATTTGATTTGAACCAATCAGCCTGACCTATTTTTTCTTACTATTATTTTTTTCATGTCATTCTGCTTCAGACGGGGATTATGTGACCCTCCTCCTCCCCAGCTCTGCTTTGATATGGTGAAACATCTCAGTCCCCTGCTAATATCCATCACCAGTATCCCCCTCCTCTGTTCACTGCAGACTCTGATGATGTAATAATATAATTCCCAAACCACAATTTTTTTTAAATTATTTTTTTTCTCTTTTTTTATTGAATGAAAAAAAATGTACAACACTGTTTATTAGTTACTTGAAATTCCTACCAGATACTGACAGTGAAAGTTCACATGCTTTTGTCACTTAGAGATATGCAATGTGGGGTAGTTGAATTAAAAAACACACCTCATCAGCCTGAATGTAATTAAAAGAAAAAGTTTTCATTTCAGTTATCTGAATGTAGTTTAACAGAGAGCCCACACATGGATTTTATCCACAGTGCTGCACTTTACATAAGGTCGGGCCAATGCCCAGACCTCAACTTCTCTGAGTAACCTGACTCAGTAAAATTTACACATTATTTTCTCTTTCAATTTCAAGAAATAAAACTCAGAATTTCAAATCACATCCTATTTTTCCTGTGAAGTAACCAGGAGAAGGAACTCTATACAAATATATACAGTGATATCCCTACACGTTTGCACCCTTAGATAGCAAAACATGGTGGAAAATTCCCTGACTTCATGATTACTTATTATAAGACAGTGTTGGAGGCAATTTGATGCTTCAGCTACTCTTTTGTTATCAATCCCACATTTTTAGAAGTGGCGAGGCAGATGTTATCTCAGTTAAAGCAGCCATCACCGTCGTGCTGTGTGATCGCCATTAGAGTGTGCCCTGTTCCTTCCCAGGTTTCGGTTGTTGGTCATTACAACAATCCCTAAGGATCCATCCAGCCATGCATCCACTAGATAGACCCAATTATTCCTATGCAAGATCCCTTATTTATAAGGAAGTTCTGTAAAAAAAAAAAAAAAAAAAAAAATTGTTTTAACATTTTCTGCATTTTGATCAGACACCAGTAGTCTAAATGACTTTTTACAGCATATTGTTGGATAGATATTTTTGGTTATGCTTTGTAAAATCCATAAGTTAAATTTAGAGATCAGTTCTCACAGGTGATCTCAGTGGCCCTGTGAGAAACATAGGCGTTAGCTGATGTGAAGTTGTATTATCCTTTGGTCATGCATGTAACATTGTAAAGAAGTCAAGTGGGGGGGTGGAAGAATGACCAAGGTTTTGCATCTTTTATTACATTGTAAACACAGTGAATGAGAAAAAGGAGATAATCTGCCTTCAGCTAAGGTGATTAATACTACTGCAATTAATCAGTGCCAAAAGCAGTGTCTATCAAATGAGCTAAGACAGGTTGTGAGTCATAGGCCAGTCAGATGTGATGGTTCGAGCAGATTTATGTCCATCATGTAGAAAATCTTCCCCCTGGGCATCCTCCGCTTCTCTCTGTCGCAGCTATAAATGAGGGTCATTTGTTAACAGGCTCTGTGTTTCAAATGCTGTCTGAAACAGTTTATGAAGCTCTTTGAATTACAGACTAATGCGTGTGCATTTTCTGCTGGGCTCCTTTTAAAGGATAATGATGTGCTACAGAATTTATGGACATTATGAGGTCTTCACTTATTGCTGAAATCACATCTGGAACATGCCTTTTTCTTTCTTTTTTTTTTTTTTTTTTAAATTTAGCTTTTAGTTGGATCAATCTCCCCTTTTCCATTTACTCAGGATAAATTTTTTACCTGTTATGAAATGAACTTAACTGGATTTACACCACACCCCATGGTGCACTGTAGCGAGGGACATAACAGTGACTTTAATGTGAAATCAGAAAAAGACAGATTGCTTCTGTGGAAGTTCACCAATCACTTCAGTGCTTTGGGCTAGGGTGTATACTAAGCTGCAAAAATGCAGGTACCCATTTTCAAAGCATATGTGATGAACTGACCTCAGACAAACGAAAAGAAAAATCAACAATTTAGCAATGTTTATGGGCTAATGTTTTTCTTCAATAAAAAATTTAACTAACTTCACATTTTTTGAGAAATTATTGTTCTTAAATTATTGTTATTCTCAGTTTGTTACAGCTATTTTGCCATCTGTAGGAGCAGCCTTTTGCTGACAATTAAAATAGTTGAGCTCTACTAAGCAGGATAAGGAAGCATATAAGAAACAGACAAGTGGTTTAAGGAGACAATCTCCTCAGTTCATACTTGAATTAAGGAATGTAACAACAGAAACCCAGGAATTAGAAAACACCTCAGACATATTTAGTGGGGGCGGGGGTTGTGTACTGTAACATCATGCAGCAATACTCACAAAAACAGCTGTTTTATAGGCAAAGGAGCAATCAACGAGATGGTCCAAAAACCTTAATTAGTCTTTTGCAAGAAAAATAAGTAAGTAGGTCAACTGGAAGTTACATAAGTTATCATTTATGGCTGTGTTTCAGACTACAAGATCAATTCAAGTGCAATCATCTATTGGCCTCTTTATATCTACTTATGGTGAGAAAACCACAGTGCTTGAGTAAAAGGAGAGCTGAAGAACATACTGTTATTACATTATTATTACAACCTATTAATAATATTACTCCCAATCTGACAGTGTTTTTTGTTTGTTTGTTTTTGGGTTTTTTTAGGTGTTTACATAACTACCCAATAAAATATATTGTCAATATTCTCTTTGAAGTTGCAGTTACTAGTTGAATAGTTTTAAGATATTGAATGCACAAATCTTTTAAAATGCATACTTTATATAGAAAACTGGGAGCAAAAATTGGTATTTTCATTCTGAAGAACAGTTTGATTTTTTTTTTTTTTTTTATATAATATTTGCAAATTTTAAAAAGGAAAAAGCTTTTAATTTACTGTTACAACTGTCACAATGAGTGGTGGAGGTGTGGACCCAAATGCAGGACAGGAGGCAGGAATGCAGAATCTAGACGGTTTATTCCAAGAACTGAAGCAAGACAATGCAGGTGGCATAAAAATACAAGGACCTAACACAGGAGTGGCCAAGTCCGGTCCTCGAGATCCACCATCCTGCTGTTTTTAGGTGCAACTCTTCAAATTAATCAAATAAGTGTCTCGTTAGCAGGCTTCTGCAGAGCTGAATGACATGCAGAAGAGGAATTCAGCTATTTGACTGTGCTGGACAGAGGTTGCATCTAAAGGTTGTAAGATGGTAGATCTTGCGGACCGGACTTGAGCACCCCAGACCTAACATATAACTAACAAAATGAACCAGCAATGGGGAACAGAAACCAAGGGGTATAAAATCTGAAACGCAGAAAAAGAAATGGGTGAGATGGATGAAACTAACGAGACCAGGTGAATCTAGTTAATGTTAACTAATTAATGAGTGTTGTCGCCTGGATCTCACTGAATGAATAGGTATGAGCTTCCTATTGAATAATTACATTTTATTTAACCCCAACTCATAGAATGAGTTGTTTCTCATTTGTTAAACAGCGATGTCATAAAACACATTGTGATTGTGGTCCAAATCTTCGGCATGCACCAAGCAGAGGAAACATCTGAGGCATGGCTATTCAGTTCCGTCCTTCAAGGGCCAATATCAGAAGGTTTCCCCTATGTCCCTGCTCCAACACACATGAATCAAATTAATGAGTAATTGTGCAAAATATGATGTTAGATTAGGGTGATAGATCCATTTAATTTTATCCATGTGCATTGAAGCAGGAATACATTGACATTGCAAAACATTGCAAGTCAAACTTTCTTGCAGCTCTCGTAGGATCAATTTAGCCCTAATCTAAGGATGTTGCAAACACTACTATGTTTTGGTTAAGAACTGTCCAACCCATTATTAAAAACTAGAAGGATAGTGGGAAACAATTTTCTTACAAGAAGAGTTGTAGAGAAAAATACAGAATACAGAAAAAAAAAAAATCAGATGATTGTGATCAGCAATCACTTAAATGTTTGATGAAATTACATTTAAAGAGGGAAAAAAAACAACAACAGTACATCTCAGTGTTATGTTTAATAGTGGAAGTAAGATCATTTCCACACCCACAGTGTGAAGGGACTGGAACAGAACAGCTGTATAGCCTTAGGAACATCACTAATTACAGAGGCTAACTGGAGAAAAAGGTTTCAGTTCGTAAGGAGGTATACAGATTGGAGCGATGGCAAAAGTTCAAAAGTTGTGGTCTATAATAAGTCTACATTGCAGAGTGATGGGTGCATCAGAGGAAGATGAGAGGCAGATGAAGTGATGCACCCATCATGACCAGTGCCAAAGAAAGAGGCAGCTGACAACATGAACATACTGAATGAATTTATTTACTTCCTGATGGCACAGCCATATTCCAACTGACAATACCAGGATTCATCAGGCTTAAACTGTGAAAGAATGGTTCAGGAGCATGAGACATACTTTCACACATGAACTGACCGCCACAGAGTCCAGACATGAATCCCGTTGAGATGTGTCTCATTGGTAGTCTCAGATTAATCCAGCATGTTTAGAAAGTTAATCTTTTTTGTCCTTATCCTAACTAAATAGGCTTTATGCAGTGGTCCGAATCCCCCATCATCAATATTAGATCTTTGTGAATAATGAATGCAACAGTGGATGGAAATAAATCTTTGATGCCACAGTGAATAATCAAAGCTAAAAGAGGTCCAAAGAAATCCTTCTTTGCATGACCTTTTTTTTTTTCAATGCTTAGACTCTTTATTTACTTGGCTAAGCATTTTAGTTGCTCATTTTACCAAATCCTGCAACTAAAGCAGGCGCAGAAACAATAACACGAGGAGGAAAAGTCCCAAATGAATATAAACACAGTAAATCTGAAAATGGATAAGATAGGATAAGGGAAGGGAAGAGTACTACATGGGCTAAATTCAGTTGTTGCATTTTATGGCACTATGCTTCCGACTGTTTGGTTGTATTAATCCATCATGGACAGCAGATGTCCCTGCTACACTAATGTATCTCATCAGCAGTCACAGATCAATCCAACATGTTCAGAACCTTCATCTTCGTTGGTCTTATCCTGATAAAAATTTTAAATTTGGAGTTAAAATTTCACTGAACCAAAAAGGCTGCGTTAACAAAAGAGAACATCAATCTACAACCCAGTCCACAAGTAGTAATAAAATCCCTGCTATTGATTTATTTGATTTCGCCATTTTCACAGAATCCCCTTTGAGGGACTTCATTCTTTCTAAGTCTTAAAGTAAAAACATTAAGAGGACCATTTGTCATTCTGGAGTGTGTGAAAGCAGCTGCAGTTTTAGGGAACAATATTGATTGAATTCCTGCTCCTTCCACGTTACACATGGAATTCAGAGTTGTTTGCGTCCAAATAGCACACTTGATTCTGGTCAAAAAAAACATAAAGATATGTTTCTATTCAACCCACAATGCAATAAAGCACTATAGTGGAATAAATCAAACAAAATCAACATCCATCCCACTTTATTACCTTTGTCTCCTTAGCAACAAACCCCCTTTGCAAGTAAGATGAGATACACCTACTGTTAAGTGTGTCATGAGGTGGGAGTGAAATATGATTTTTATTCCAGTGAAACTATAATCACATGGGTGAGATGATAATAATAATAAGAGGCTTAAAGTCGACATCATTTATCTCTTGCTTAGAAGCATTGTCTCAAGGTCAGCATGATGATTCCAGATGGAGTCAGGTGGCCTGTTTTCAAAAGTTGGAAACATTTTGACAAATATTACATTTTATTAATTATTTTCAACAGAAAGTGCACATGAAATCAATTTTTGTTTGTTTTTTAAAGTTTCGTCCTGGCGGACTAATCTCAATCATAGGTTGAAATGAAAATGACTGCCTAGTGACAAACTTACCATTAAGGTTACAAAACATGTGCTTAATCTAAATTCCTATATCAAATGCCTAGAACCCCCTAGACTCTCATTTAAAAAGATGTTAACAACAGAAACAGATGTATAAATATATAATTTTATGATCCTAATAGTATATTTATAGATGTTTCCCTCTATTAGCTCTGAATCACTGTAAAGGAGCTTGATGTCCCCTTTTTTCTTTTCTTTTTTTTTTTTTAAAGTATAATAAATAATCCTAATTAGAGACTTTTAAGTCCTCTTCTTTCATTTAATGATAACTGCCATACTTTACCTACCTTATTTTTTTCATATAACACAAGAATATTAACACTTATAAATCCCCATGAATATATACATGAATTTACACTAACAGAATAAAAACCGTATCATATTCGTGCCGTATTATATTTGTTCATTTTTTTCTGTTGATTTTAATTAAGGGTGCATCAAAAGAATGAGTCTGCACAGTTTTTTTTTTTTTTTTTTTTTTTTGGTATTCGTCCCTCCCATAATTCCTGTAAAATGTGAGTGGTTTTGCCCTGTCGCCTGCGTGCACGCGCCTTGGCCAGTTCTCCCCCCTCTCTCGCGTCTGCACTTGGTATTGTCCTCGCTCAAGAAGTACCACCAATTCTCCGTCTGAGAGGTTAATTTACAGTATTTCTGCCCAGAAAGTATCGCAGCCTGGTCAAGTGTCGATTCTCTCTGCCTCCTCGGTGTGTGAAAGAGCGCAAAGCTGGAGCCGCACATAATGACCATGTACAAGGGGAAGCGTCGCAACCATCGATGTAAGTTTCCACAGCATGACTGATGTCTTCATGATACAATGAAGGCATCTTTATGCTGACGTCGCTCTGTACTTGTTGGAAATATAAATCCGTGGATGTTACACGTGTGCAGACGCAGAGCTGGTTTGTTATATTAAAATGAAATTTAGGTAAACGCATTGAAATGCTGTGCGCTTTTGTCGTGTTTGTCACATTGGATTCTTCACGGTAAACTGATAGAAACTGAGTGTGCTGGATTTCTTCTTTTTTTTTTTCATCAGTTAAAAAAAAATCCACTGTTGCACCTGCTTCTTTGTCTTCTTTAATTAATCTTGATGATTCAGTCCCGTCTAAGCCAGTTAGTGCCAGTGCGCGCACTGTTCTGATTCATTCCCAGAAAGATGAAGATGTAAATTGCAACTTAGTTGTGTTCCTGCCTCTTTTTTTTTTTTATGTGAAACGCAACACTCTTGTGCATTTATTGATGCATACACTGAATGCACTGTGTAATGTCCTTTAGTGACCCATGAGCTTCCCTGAAGAGAGAAAGAAACCATTTTTGAGATGATATGCATAATTTTAGTCTAAAACTAGCTTTGTTTGCGTGCAAAGAGTTTAAACATAGATTTGCTGGGTCTTGCTGGTAGATTTGCTGCTTTCCTTATTGTACAATGAATGTTTCTGGGTTTTGGAGCAGTAACTCAGAAAAAAAGGAGAAGAAAAGTGAAGAAAACCATCCTAAATATGACAACTAATAATTTTGTGCCATTAGGAGAACAGATGACAGAATGATTAAATGAGAAAAAAATCAGAAAATTAGATTATGGTAAAGGGATGCAGTCCTGGAGTGTTAATAAAACAAGCCTTGCTTTGAAATTAAAAGCAATGCTCCACATTGTCAGCATGTGACAAACCAATACTGTTTCAGATATGAAGGTGAGGTAGAGAAAAATGATTTGCAGGTTGAATGTATTAAATCAGTGTTTTGCTGCCCTACCTTGTATTCTGTGCATCTACAGAGGTTCTAAAGTACTGTAGGTCTGTTCTTCTGTATTTAGAAAAAGAAATCTTGCTTCCTTTTTCAACAACAGAAATTGTGCTCTGCATCGGCTACAGAAATAAAGCCTGCTGCATATCTTTCTGGATTTGCAGCTTGTATAGACAATGTGGGAGGAAACCCAAATTTGGACTGTGAGCACAGAAGACTAAGTGTCAAGAGACAGAGCAGGCAAAGAAATCCAGGTGCTTCCAAGCAAAAGAGCGAAGGACACAGTTAAAAGGCAGTCAATGGGTGCGTGGGCTCGAATTGATGAAGGGCTTGTTTAAGAGGTTGTTCTGAATTTGGTCTGGCAGCTATTAGATGTGAGAGACAGTAAGAGACTACGTGCAGCTGTGGACTAGAGGAGGAAATGTGTTTCTTCTCTTTGCTGGTATGGCTTTGGAGTTTAGTGCATGCAGATGAAAGACTAAATATATGGTAATCCAATAGGAAGTAAACAACATGATGGTAATTTGAATGAACACCGGCACTGCTTGCTCAACACTTGTAACGTGATCAGGTCCTTTAGTAGAAATGAAGGATAGGGGCATTCTGGATACTCCCAGGAAAAAAAAAATAAAAAAAATGTTTTTTTTGCCGAGTTAGAAAGTGTAGCAGTCCTTAGTGTAGTGTCCTTAGACAGCATCTACTGCAGATTTAGCTACAGTGGGTGCATGATGGACATAAACCTGAAGAGATTTTGAAACTTTTATCATGGTTTAGTTTATTTTTTGTTGTTGTCACCAGCAACATGTTGCTTAAACTATGGTCCTTCATCGTAAACAGTAAAAAGAGAGTTTGAGTTGTACTAAAGCATGACTCTGTTAGGGTCTAATGATTAAAAATAATTGTTAATCCCAATAAATGTTATCTTCTTCTTTTTGTTATCTTCATGGTGTTACTTATTGTATTTAGTGTAATGAGGAGGTGGAAGAACTCTCAGCTTCAGAAGAAATGTGTTCTTGATCTTTGAGCATTTTAAAAGAAGTCTGTGTATTTGCAAGGATGGATGTATATGTGTATGTGTGTGTGTGTATATATATATATATATATATATATATATATATATATATATATATATATATATATATATATATATATCTATATATATCTCAGCTTGGGTAATTTGGCCAAGCTGATATAGACACGGTGTCAGCATCATTATTTAAAGTGAGGGGCAATAAGAACAAGGAACAATTAAATTGTCAAGGGCAGGAGAAGTTATTTAATCCTTTTACTTCTTATATGATTTTATACTGTATTTTGTGATTAGTATAACATTTATATGTGTAAATAAAGTTTAAAAAGTAAAGTACAGATATGTTACAGTATCACTAAACCTTGAACGGCTTAGTTTTTATGTGATCTGAACAATGTTGGTTTTGCAATTTTATCATAGTGGTCTGTTCCAGCTTCACATCATTGTCATCATCATATGCACATTAAATTTTGTAAGACTTGGTCTCTTTAGAGGTGAAAGGTCATTTCAAACACATCTAGTTCTGGTTGAGATTTCCCTACTCAGATATCATTTTGCTCTTGATTGTGTAAAAAATTTGATTTGTTCCAAATTCATTTGATTTAATTTATTTTTTATCAAAATATTGCACAGCAAAAGACACTGCTGTAATGTTGAAAATTGTGTTTTTATATACGTTTCCATCTGAGTTAACTGAGTCGTTTTCTGCAATACAACTTTCTCTTTATCTCAAGTTATTAATTAAATTTTGATTTAAAAAAAAAATGATGATATGAAATAATCTGAACTGTTGATGTTATAATAAAGTCATGGAAAAAAGATCCATCATGTATCAGGTCACAACTACACCATAAGAGCCCATTATACCAGCAGAAGCCCTGTTTGGTGTTGCCTAGCAACAGGGGCAAATACAATTCTGGCTCGGAGAAGCTGAAGGTCTGCTGAAGATGTTGTTACAAAAATGCACCTAAAAAAACTACTTTTAAGCAAAATTTCAAGAGCACTCAAGTTAACAAAGATAACACTTGAATCAGTCACTTGAATCAGTCATGGATCCAGTGCACCCATCGTGTGTGTGTGTGTGTGTGTGTGTGTGTGTGTGTGTGTGTGTGTGTGTGTGTGTGTGTGTGTGTGTGTGTGTGTGTGTGTGTGTGTGTGTGTGTGTGTGTGTGTGTGTGTGTGTGCTATAATAACCACAGTCATGTGAAAAAGAAAGTAAAGCCTCTTTCAGTTCCACAAATTTACATATTACAACGTAAATGATCAAAGCATCCGGTCCTCATTGGGTGTTCAACAACATATTATACTTTCAATTTTGAATTTTATCATTTCAATTTTGAAACAACAACTGATCCAAAATGCAGAGGCACTGGTGAAAAAGTACACCCCATGATTTAGTGAATATTTAAAGCAGTAATAATTAATAAAATAATGTACTCCTTAATGAATTAAAATAAATTTATTTTTGTTCATTTTCAGTCACTCTATTGAGGTTTGCTGCTGTGTTTCGGGCCATTATTCTGTTTGATTACTGTATTTCAGTAAAGATTTAGCGTCAGACAGATGGCCTCACATTTAACTAAAATACTATAGTTTACATAAGGAGCTAATGGTCGACTCAGTGACTGCAAGGTGTCTAAGCCCTGTAACTCCCAATGAAACCCTAATCATCAGTCCTCCACTACCGTGCTTAACAGTTGGTATGAGGTCTTTGTGCTAAATGCTGTTTGGTTCGTGGTGCTTTATAACAAAGCTCATCCACTTTGGTTTCATCTGTTCAAAGTTCATTATTCCAAAGCTCTTGTTTGTTTATATGAAGCTTTGCAATACTAATCTTTGCCACCATACTGTTTTTGAAGAGAAGAAGCTTTCTCCTGGCAAACCAGTGTTTCTGGGTATTCTCACTCAGGGCTACAATGTCCACCCCTCGGAGGAATGGAAGCTGTCTTCAAAGCTTTTCATTCATGAATACTCTTTCTTACTGTAGAATGACGATCTCTAAATATTTTGAAAATAGATTCATCCTTCTCAGATTGAAGGAGCTGCAAGAGTAAGATAATTGCTGTGGTATTTCCTCCTCTGCATTGTGTTAACACCTGAAGCAGCAGACAGACAAAATGTCTGCTTTAATAGAAGCAGATGATCAATAAATCAATTGTATTCTGATCAGCACCATTTTACAGTGATTATCTTCGGAATTGCTATGGAAGCAGGAAGTGTGTGATTAGTTTTTCACACACCTCTGCATTTTAAACTTATTCTTTTACAACATAATGACATGTTGTCATGTTGTTGTTCCTTTTAAGTTGCATTTATGTCATTTTGCATGGCTGCATGGCTGTATCCTATCATTATAAACTAACGAAGCCGGTTGCTGGGGATTCTGTAAGATGTCCTTCTTGTATCTCAATCCACATGGCAAGAACATTTACATGTGTAATTTTGCAGTTTTTATGTGAGAGTCTGCCTTGTCGACTCGACTTCTTTTCAGCTTTGCTCCATTTTGCCCAGAATTTCAGTTTGCATGTCTGTGGGAAGGAATACAAATCATGCGCAACACAATCCTTAAAGGAGCTATTGGACTACTGCTCCGCTTCCCTTGAATAAATCACCGCTGACTACCACATTTAATCTTTTCCAGACACTTAAGTTGCTCTCTAAGATGCAGTTCAGATTTTTACCTACTGGGCCACAACTTTTCCATTTGGTTTGGACAAGCAAATTGGACTCCACACTGTCCCATAATGTGAATTTAGCTTCCTGCCAGAGAAGTCCTTGTGAGACTCTTCATATAGATGATGAAATAATATAACAAGATTGTTATGAGATGTTGCTTCCAAAGAGTGCTCATATCTCTCACTAGTGTCATTCAAGAGGGTAAAGGCTGTTTGGATCATTGCCAAATGAAGCACCATTCATTCATTCATTATCCTAACCGCTTAGTCCAATGAAGGGTCGCGGGGAAATGAAGAACCAATCAGCATGAAAAAAAGACAATCATTTAGTGACACATACATGCTGATCTCTACACACACACAGGAAAAACACTGACACAAATGAATGACACCATGTTATGCATATTGGGGGAAGGTGGTCGTGTTATTTTTTTTTATTTTTCAAAGAAGCAGAAAATCTGAACGACAGGACCTTGGTTAAAGCCGTGGGCTGACATTAGATCTTCTGTGCAGCTTTTATGAATGGTGAAATAAATGTCTGTCAAGTTTCATCACTGGTGCTCTGACATTAATGGAGGATTCAGGACATCCCACTCTTTCTTTCTTCCATTGCCGTTTGGTCTGATATGCACTCTAATGCCCATGATGAGTAACATGCGTGTTGGAAGGCGAGTACTAAATTGCAGTCTATTTCCATGCAGGTAGTATTTTTTCCCCCCATTTTCTGTTTAAAACTGAACATTTTGAGGTTGATGTCAGAAAGAAACCTGAAGGTGTTTTCTCTAAGAACATTGAAGGCACATTTTCATACAATAACCAGATAAACAACAACACTGGGGGTATTTCTCAGTTATGTTTTGACTAACCTCTGGTTGTTTGTTTTTCATGCATTGCTTCCCGTTACTGAGCTCAGTCAAAATGCCATGTTCATCTGTCCAACAGTCCAAATCGCCAGCTTTTTGAAGTGCATCATTATTGACTTGTGTGAGACATCTCACTGGGTTTACAGGTCACACAGAGGCATGGGATCTCAGACCAGCGCCGTGCCTTTATCTGCTCTGCCAGTACCTGAAGGGGCCAGGGATTATGAGCTGATCCCGCTGGACTTTGGTCCATGCAGCTGCAGAGAGAAGCAATGAGGCAGGGCAGCAGACTGAAAATCAAACTAGTGCTTGCTGATGGAAAGGTGCTCTTATTTGTGTTTGTAGTGATGTTGTAGTTGTTAGAAAAAAACTAGCATGCGTTATTAAATTAAGGTGTTGATTGGTGTACGGTATTTTTTAGTGCTTTTTGAGGTTGTGAAATTAGCAGAAAATTTCACAATAACAGTTTAGGAGCTAACAAAAAAAATCATTATTTGCTTATTAGGCTGTTTGTGTGGTGCTTGGCACGACTGACAATTGTTTATTTTCCTCATGAAGAAGCAATCCTCTTCTGTATATGCCTGTAATGCTATACAAATCATATATCGTGTGCATTATAAAACCTGGCTAAGGAGATATGGTTGTCTGTTCTAAAGAGAAATGGGAAATCTACAGCTTTTAAATAAATCTCTCAATGGAAGCCGCTTTGTACCCTGTCCATGCTGTACCACTCTTACATGTCAGTCATGATGCAAAAAACCTAGGGTACAGGTTGTACAAGTAATGTCATATGTGTTCTTAAATACCACAGTCTGCTTAAATAACAACCAGGATTCAGATGTGTGGTTTAGGCAAACAAATATCACTTACTTTCCACATATTTATGTCAATAGGATCCCCCATAATATCCGATAGGTGTGCAAAACTTCACTGAAGGGGACATTATGTTTCAGTTAACTGGTAAAACAAAGGATCACAATGACTAACAATCTTTTAAAGTTTAAGAATAAAATTATTGTGATTTACCGAAGACTTTTTACTGAAAAACCTATTTTGTAGATTTAATCAAATTCCCGACAGTTTCCTATTCTGAAATGGCGATAAACTGTAACACATTCAGTTTTTCTTTTAACCACACGTTACAAAGAAACACTTCAAAATCAACCTCCTTGAACTTTTTTTTTTTTTACATTGGTAGTGCCCCTCTCACTAAAATACCAAATGCATAACACTAAACAAGGAAAAGAAAAAAACCACGTAAGTACAGGGAAATCCTGCAATGCTACATACAAAGGCCACAATACAGCCAGCAGGTTCTGCACAAAGACTAATTAATTTAAGTCAGCTGTGTTGGAGCAGGGATACATTGAGAACCTTCTGGATTGCAGCCCTCGTAAGACCGGATTGAATACCCCTGCTCTAGAGTTTTTGTATAATAACACAACTGTAACAATGTGTTGTGATAAAATATAGTGTTTTGCATATCACATCCTGGTTTCTGCACTGCAGACAGACACTTCCTTACCTAAAGAAAATGCAACTGCAGTCAAGCAAATTGTTCAAATGTCCTGACATTTCACATGTCAGTATATAAAAGGCTCTGCAGTCAAGTTTTTATCCATCAGAAAAGGAATGTATTTCCTCATGTTTAACACTAGAGAGTGTAGTTCACGGGTATCCAGCTCTGGTCCTTGAGGGCCACAATTCTGCAGGTTTTCCATGTGCCCCCAATCCATTTAATTCAAGCCAGGTGTGTTGGAACAGGGATACATCAAAAACCTGCTGGACAGCAGCTCTCGAGGACCGACTTTGGGCACCCCTGGTGTGGTCTGAGACTGAACATCACAAATGTGGGAATGAGGTGTAATTCCACCTCAAAGTTGAATTTTTTAGCGTAGCCAAACTCTGGATTCTACTGACCTATCTGTATTTTATTCATTTATTCTAACCATTTCAATCAAATTCCAATGAAGGGTTGCAGGGAAGCTGGTGCCTACCCCAGCTCTACGCACCTGGACAGCTCACCAGTTCATTGCAGGGCTACACAGAGACACCAGCCACTCACGCTCCCAGAGAGAACCCACACAAACCTTGCCCCAGCAACTGTCTTGCTGTGAAGCCACAGTGCTAATCACTATGCCACCGTGCAGCCCATCAGGATTTAATGTCAAAGGAATTTTATGGGTCATACCAATAAGTGGCAAGTAGAGATAAAGGCTTAGTATCTCAAACTGTTGAATAAATAAAATGAATGGATACCAAATCAATACCAAAAAACATTAAAATTGAATTATTGTTAATAAGCTGTTGTCCACATTAATTTGCCTAATTGTGAAAGCTGTTTAGCCAAGATACCTGCATAAGTTCTGTTCTCTTTCATGTTGGTGTAAAGACACTCAGATGACCCAAATAAAATCTTGCTATTGTTACCTAATGTGATGTGAAGAGCATAAGTCAAGCTCAATTTGGAATTCAAACAGAAAAATGTAGCGAGCCACACCAACGTACCTTGAACTCTGATTCACGTTTCTTCTGAAAAGCTTTGATGATTGATCTTCAAAGGTTTCAAGAAGAGCACCTTTGATATGTAGATAATCCCTCCCTTCACCTCTTTTTCTTTTCCATATAATTAGACAACACCCTGTTCTCTGGTTGTTGAGAGGTGTCAGTAAACAAGTCTTTCCTCCAGTGCTTAAAATGCCTCCATGACATTTTGAGGAAATAGTAAATGCTTTTTTTTTATATATATTTTTTTTTTTTTATTTTCTTGCTTTCTCAATTTGGAGGGACTGCAGCACCTTGTGCCCTTGACTGATAGTTCCACAGGCACAGAAAGATAAAAATAAGACGAATGTCTCAGAACTGAGTAAAAGAAATGTGAGGTCTTGACTGAGAAGAGCTTCAAGACCTTTGCGAACATCAAAACATGTCAGGGCACAGTAAAAATCACCCATGATATCATATTTGATTGTAATTCCCCCTGAGATTTTGTGGAAATCTGCACCTGCAATATGTGCCTTTATCAGTCCTTGGATGTATTTCAGTGAAGCAGAGATGAAAGGAGTGTCTGTAGTTTTATGAGGCCCACACTGGCCAGTGCCTCGCCTGCAGGTCCTGATGGTGCTGGGTATTAGATGATTTTTTTTTATTTTTTTATTTTTTTTTTTTAATCTTAGACCACCTGCCTTTTTCACAGACCAGTCCAGTCCAACCCTTACAATTCAGTAAGGGGCTTCTGCCAAAGGCATGTGGACTGAATATGGTGCATTGATGAATTTACCACATTCTGTCCTGTGTCCTCTTTATCACCTGCTTTGTTCAGCTCCTTCCCTTTTCTCATGTCTCCTGTGCTAAGGAATCATTTGCACAATTAGTTACTTTGTTCAATTAATTAAGTCATGAGAGAGATAGTCGCCAGAGTTACTAGTTCCATTAGGAGATGATCGGCAGGTCCCTCCGTCTCCCACTCGCCTAGCCTTTCCCGTTTGCTATTGTGTTCAATGCTTTATCTCATTAAAAAGACAGTTGGCGGTTGCCTTTTAGAGGAAGGTGAAATGAAGGAATGCACAAAACAAAAAGGTGATAAACATAATGTGACACCACCTGCCTTGCTCCGGTAGGGTTTTTTGTTTCTGTTTTTGGAAAAGAAAAGAGCACATTTGTCATTCCTTGAAGACCTTTGCTGATATGCTTCCAAGGGAATTTATTGCAGTCAATCACCTGTGCTGCATATCTCCAATATGATGTGCAGCACAAGCGACAGCAATGCTTTTTAGGTAAGCAAGAGAAGAAAAGACTATATGTAGCTTGGTGGCAATTGGATGTTTTGTCAGAGAAACCCAATATCCCAGATTTGATTCTTGGGGCAGCAGAGCGAAAACATGTCATTGTTCTCCTGGGTTATATATATATATATAATCCATTAGTTTACCCTATGAGACAACCCTAATTTTCCAGTACTCACAAATATGGTTCACTGTTGCTATGGAAAACAAAGACTCTGCAAATCAATACAACATATTCAATAGGTTTTTCTACTGCAGCTGGTGCCAAAACACTAGTCATAATCACTATGATCACCACTTTGATATTTTTAGAAATATTTTAACAATTAACAGATGAATTGACACTGGATTCTCAATAAACTCTTGGCTTTTAGACAGTGAAGCTTAGTTTCTTTGTAGGTCAGTAGCTGGTCAAACATCTTCAGAGTAATTCCTTAATAGTGTGAATTCCAATATCACTGGAGAATACATTGTTTTCAGTCAATTTAACCTAATGTTTTGATAATTATTTAATGTATAATGCTATCACATGCTCACATTTTTAAATGGCAACTACAAGTATTTAGCTTAAAGCGCAAAATGCTTCATCTTAATGAAGAAGCCTTTGCATTCTTAACAGTAGCTGTTATTAGTTTGCTCCTATAAATTGCATAAAACATAGAGCTAAACATTAAATGCTTTTAAATAAATGCATGTTTTTGTTTGTTTTGCATTCTATGTCACAAATGTACCAGTAAATATACTGGTATGTATAAAGTTACAAAAATATGTTTGTAGGTTTTCTTGATGAAGTTTTAGAGTTCAGTGCCAGGTGACTTGTCAGGAAGAGGAGAGCCTGCACAGCTTCTGTTGTTAAAGAAAATCTGGAAGTTTCTGGAAGCAAATATCCATGCCTAGAAAATCTACCTTACATGTACATTTAATTTAAATCTCCTTGTGTGGTTTTGAACAAGCTTTGAACTTTATATCAAAGAAATGGGTACTTCTCTGCAAACTTTAACTCTAAAGGGAGTCTTTAAAGTGCTCCAGCAAACATTGCCTAAGAAGAAAATGTTCTACAGTTTCTTTAAACTCATCATGAAACTGAACAGTTCCTTATGAGTAAAAGAAACAATTTTTTTCAGTCTGGTATTTCAACTCTCTCTTATAGTATTCTCTCAAACATATCTTGTATAAGAAAAATAAGCACTTCTACTTTTATTGCTATTAAATGGCACGTTTGTGAGGAGTTGACAGCCTTTATGGTGGGAACTGAACCGTCACCTGATTATTTTCTGTCTCCACATGAGGGTCCACACATTTAAAAACTTACTCAACTGCTGCTTTCTCAATTATAGCCTCTGTGCTGCACGGCAGCAGGTGTCCAAGCAGGTCATTTGCAGAAACAGAAAGCCAGAAAATAAGCTGTGTGTCAGTTGCTTTGTGTTCTGCAATTGCTGAAATGATATTTTGAGTGAACACAAGGTAGTTTAACATCCAAATGACTAATTTTGGTGTGTTTTTGGCTTACCAGGGGTTCATTCATAATAACATCACACTCCACCTTGTCATATAATCAGAAAATCATATACTTCATTGAGATTTTAATCATTTTTCTTTGAGAGGTTTTGAGAAGAAAAAGAATAATGTTGACAAAACTACAGTCCGTAGCACAGCAACAGCTAAGCAGGAATGAGTAATTTAAAATAGGTCAAAGGAGTTACAACAAATTCTTGTTTCATAAATAAATGTTTTCAAGTGTGTAGATAATCCACATTTTATGTTGGTTTGTCTTTATGAGGACTGATCACATTGTACCACTGTTGTCTGCTATATTCTTAGACAGTACTCTCAACCCCCCTGTTTTTAAGAATATCAATTTAGGTATTCAGGTGTCATTTTCTGTGCTGCGGACTGAGGACAGGTACCAGCAGGGTGTTGCATATTAAGATTTCCAGGAATCTGCATATCATCTTTAGTTTTTGTTGGATCACACACAGAATAAAAAAAAAAAACCAAAAACATTTCTTCTGTCTCTCCTGCTTCTTGACCTTGTGCTGACTCCTGCAACCCATTGGCTGTTAGCGCTCTTCTGAAGCCTCAGGCTATTAGCAGGGTTTCCCATTTCTGTCTAAAGGGAAAAGGGAGATAGTAGATTGTTTTCTTCAGGAAAAACACACAAAGAAACAGAAACAGAGACATAGCAACAGGATTTATTATGATTTCCACATGGCCAGCATGTGTTGTGTCCACAGCGGCATTGTATCCATATCCCCTATAGGTATATGAGTTTCTTCCTGTTGCTTGCATTTCTGCATGCTTCACTCATAATTTTTGGCTAATTCAGAGAACTTGTTCATTTGCACAATGTGGGCATATGGCTCATTTTATAGTTGTGATTTATTCAGTCTAATCCTCCATTTCTCTGCTGTTTTTCTTCCCTTCCAAATGAAAGGAGAGGAGAAATAAGACTCACAAAGCTTATGTTAGTGGCACAGGTGTCACAGAGAAAAGGCCCCACAGGTGATGCTCGGCACTGAAAAGTCTCTTAATGAGCTTCCTCAGTGAGAAGCAACAAAGTAAGAAATATAGGATGTGAGAGAGGAATGGCATCTGGTGTTAGATGTTGTCTTGTGTGAGTGAATGTGCAAGGAAAGGGAAGGGTATAGAAAAAGGGAGGACGAGACATTGAAGGATAAGGTGAAGCTGAGGTTAGAGCGAGAGGAATGAGCATGAGGAGTCAGAGTGGAGACACAGATGTAAGACAGCAAATGAGAACAATAAAACTCATGGGCAGCTTCCTTCAGGGAGTCACGGATCCTTGTTTTCTTGACAGAGGACACAGTCTTTGGTGATTACTTGCGCTTCGTGCCTCTGTCTTTCGACTACGGTTTATCTCCTTTCTTTTGTTTTTTTGTTTGGGTTGTTTCTTCCATGGATATCATAGCCATAACAATGCTACTTTAAACATATATTCATCCCAAAGTTAAGCTTGTCAGTATCTTCAGAGAGACAGACATTCCCCTTCTGAGAAAGAAAAGAAAAGCAGAAAATAAGCCTAATCCTATGTAAAGACAGCGAATCAAACATGAGATTCTGCAATAAGCACAGCAACACACCTACAAGGTCAAGCCCCCTCTTGTTTTTTTTTTTGTTGTTTTTTTTTTTTTTTTTCTCTTTTTGTTTCTGCTACCCAGACAGAGCAATGACCGACTGAAAAAGCCTTTCAGCACCACGGACAGCTCCACACCCATCTCAAGCTGACACAGCTGCAAGATGAGCTGGCAAACAAGTCGGTGATTCAAAGCAGTGGAAAAGTTTGGTCCCTGTTCCTGTAAATATCTCATTCAAACCAATTATTATTATTATTATTATTTTTTAACTACAATCAAACCCAGTATTTAGCTAAAAAGCAGGACCTAATAATAACCTTAACAGCATGGATTGTAATTAGCACCATTCAGACCCACATTGTTTTAAAAGAAGTGAGGTAAGTATGGATTCTACTTGCAGCATTTCCATTTCATCTTCAAGCAATGTAGATAAAAATAAATGTTTTATCATTTTGTCTATATGTGCAGGCTGAACATTAAAACTGGTATGTATGGCATGACTAATGCACAATTCAAGGTAGCATACATTCTTTAGTTACACTTGCATGCAGTACTTGAGAAACAATTAAAAAAAACATGACTTTCAAAGGTAAAGCTTTGTGCAAGGTATGAGTTTAGTTATTTTTATCCAGAAAGGGGTTTAACAACAGATTTTATCTTCAAGAGGGTTAAAAATGAAATTGATGTATTTCTCCAACAGCTTAACAGAAGAAAACATGCAAAATAAGAATCAAAGCTAAAAACAGCTGATGATGGCATTTACCCATTTAAATTGTCCTCTAGAAAGCTCGTTTTTAGAAAAAAGGAATGTTTTCTAAAAAGGAATAAAAAATTTAAATGGTATCTATTTATTTTTTGTTTGAATCTTTTATTTAAGAAACAAAGTATCTTAAATACAAATACTAAGAATCTTGCCTGTGTTTAAAAAATACTGTATGAACAGATTAAAAAAAAAAAACAAAAAAAAAAAAAACAAGTTTATAAAAAATATAACACACTTTGTTTGTAAATACTTAATATAACAGCTAATAGGTGAAAGATAAGGATGTCAGGATTGGTTATAAAAGGAACATTGACCAAATACTTAATCTCTCCAAGCAAGTTTTGGCTCAGCATTAACGCCTCAGAGAACCCTTGATATGTTCCAAAAAAAAAGGGAAAAGGCAGGAAGAATGGAGATATGTCTTCTGTGGTCACATATACCACTTTTTAGCTGCTTTGGGGAAAATAAACAAAAACTCAGTAGCTATAATGGGATGGAGATAACTTTAATAAATCTGAACATTTCATTGCTAGACAGGAATAAACTGGGCAATGCTTGATGTTTTTTTTGGGTTTTTTTTTTAGCTCTTTTTTAACAGCATTGTTTCCTTGTGTGTGCTTTACTTGCATGCCAATGGTCCAGATGTGTCTCCTCTTGAATTTGTATTTAGTATCTTTAAGTTGTGGAGTTAGTAAAGACACTGAAAATCTTTACTTCTGTGTATATTTGAAAGACAGTTGGATAAATAAACAGTGTGGACTAACAGATAACATATTCAAGTGTTTATTGCATTTATAAAAGGTTTAAATTCTTTGTGGAAATTGAACTTTATTCATAATTACCCTCAGCGACTTTGTGTAGGTATATTTTCTCTCTGCTAGGCTCTGTCTCAGATGATGCTTCACTAATCATCTCAATGCTAAGCCTAGCCAAGTTTTCCAAAGAGGCAAATATATGGATTGCTTCAACAGAGTGAACTTTTAAAGGAGATTCATGACATCTTCAATCACAGAAACCTGAAGCTCTGCTATCATCCCAGTGGAGACAATAACTGGGTTTACCTTGACTGTAAAGACAGAAAAGAGTTATATGGCTGCATGTAAATAAATTATTTTGGATAGAAATTTTAGTTAACTTAGAGGAGTTACTGCCTGAGATTTTTTTTTCTTTTTTCTTTGGGATGCCCATTATTTTGGTGCGACTGCCGTACACTAATTAAATGTTTCTCCTACAATGCCTCTGTCAGTAAGCCTTCAGGTTAATGAGCAAATTTTAATCATCTAAAGCTCTGCATCACAGTCAATCTAAACATAATCGATCAAATATGCTCATATACAAGCACACTCATTTGGCCATTCAGTTCTGTGTTAAAAAGTCTGTGTTTTAGCACGTCTAAGTAGGAAGTGTAGACACAGACCACGGTTTAATCCTATTTCTTGTGAGAGGAGCCAGAGGAAGAAGGAGGCAAGAGTTTGCCAGCAGCTTATTTTCACCCCAGTGCAATTCCACTCCTGGGGATTTGGGTGCTTCCTCTTTTTTTTTTTTGGCGTTGAAGAGAAGGGCAAATGCATAAATTATTTAAGCAAATGTGTGCAGCTGGGAGGGACACAGCGTTAGGAAGTGCAGCTTTTGCATGCAAAAACAATGTCAGAAAGCACCTTTAATGTAATTTATGTACCTAGGAAGTATGTGGCTGAGCTTACATTTGGAGTCTCTTTGCAAAGACACTTTGGTTTCTTTTCTTAAGGGTGCCCAGTTGATTATTTCATTCCTATTGATCGTAAACTTGAATCCTGCAAGTTATGAAACAACCCCGAGTACCTCACAGCTCATAAACAAAAGGCTCTGTTGAATCAAGGACACTACCAAAAGTATTGTCCTGCCTTTAGTCAAACTGCAAAGGAGGTACAGTATTTTCTTTTTTTTTTCCTGAAGTGATCGATTTTCCTCAACCTCTAATGCATTATTCTACTCATTTCCTCCAAATCAGTATTTTTGCTGCTCATACTTCATAAGAAAATCTTTTTAATAATCTATTTTTAGTACATTTTGCTCAATTCCTCATTTCTGTTTATAAACTTTCAAGTAGAATTTGTACTTTATGTACTTTATAGACATAAAAAAAAAAAACATCTCCTTTATGCATTTCTGTCCATTAGGATGTAAAGCAGTTGTCAAATATTTGTTTGATTTTACTTTCTCTTTTGCCCTTCAGATTATTTGTTTTTAATTTGGTTTATTTTCTAAACAAAAAAAAAAAAACAAAAAAAAAAGACAAATAAAATAAAGTGTGAATTTTTTACCATTGAGGCAGGAATGTACCCGGTATTTCTCTCTTTTAGTGTTTTTCACTCTGAGTTAGTTTGATAAGTTTGACAAGTTAGCTTCTCTCCCATAGGCTGCTCAGACTGTCCACCAACACAAACATCTTTCAACACCGATGGCATGTCGCGAGTCTTAAGTCCAGCTCAAGTCCCAGGTTACTTGCAGTTGTAATGAGTAATCTGCTGTGTGTCACCTGCCGTCTGGTCAGTTTAGAAGACTACATTATAAGGAATTAAGAGATTAAAAATTTGACTTAACCCTTTGTCTCCCAGGATTTTTTAACAACTCAGATATTTAGCTTATACTGACAAAGTCCTTGTCCCTCCAGTCTGGACAGTGTCTTTGCTTTACTGAATTCAGAAAGTCTGTTGATGAACATGGGAAAAAATTCAGATTAATAAATCTGAATATCTATCCTGCAGGTTTTTTATTTCTTCACAGGCCTCCTAATGACCCATTATATGGCTCGGGTGTATTGTAGCAAGTGAACATGTATAATTTTCACAACAGTGACTCAAGAGGCCCACGGTTTTCTTTTTTTCTTTTTATTTCTGCATCACTGCAACAGGAACATCTTATTTTCTTTTATGTTGTACTGTCAGTGCAGTTTCAGGGAAATGTTTCAAGGGACTTATTTCAAATCCTGGAGTGTTTAAAATATGTGAGCCTATATTGCTGCTCATCATTGTGCTGTGCAGACAAGGATTTTGTTAATAATAATAGAAGACTAAAGCAATGCATGGATTTGATTTGATGAGACACTTACCTGGAATGTGTAAACATAGTGTAAGATGTGAAGCAAAGTTTACTGGTTAGAAATTTTATCAAACTTTCATGGGTGCCAAAGGGATTTTTATGTCACATGACATTAAAGTCTTGCTGGAGCATGGCAGCTGTAATCAGTGTATGACAGATGTTGCTGTCTTTTCTTATTTATTTCTCTGTTTTGACTTTAAATAATGACTTCATGGGCTTCCAATGTGCAATAGGGGTTCATTTATGGAGCACATTTCATGTATAACACAGTTTAGTGCTATGTGTACAGTTAAACATGCAAAGTATTTCAACAGGATGCAGAAGAGGCATTGAAAAGAAAATAAAAGAACATAAAGAAATAACTGGCTATATGGCTAAAAATGCAGTTGTTTTTTTTCCTCGCATGCAAAGTTGTCGCCAGACTTCAGCCTTAGACTAACATTATGTTGAAATTTCTCCATGATATGCAAACAAAGTCTTTTAGAGATTGTTATTGTCTCTCTTTACTATAGAGACTCAGCCAGTACTGTTTTTATATCCAGTCATTTTACTGAGTTGTTACCAGTTAACCAGTTGCAACATGTTTCCACAGCTATTTTATTCAAGCATTTACTTTTCCAACCTTTTTTTCCACTTGTCCTAACTTTCTATAGCAGTGTTGCCATTAAATTCAAATTGAGAAGTTCCATTTTTGAGCATTTATTATGTTTTAATAAAACATTGATTTATCAAAATGAGGCTTTTACAATAAACTAATCCACCTAACCAAACATCAGTGGATAAGAAATAAGTAAAAATGTTAATTCATTGTTCGTCTTGACTTGTTCATTGACTTGTCATGACTAATGAATTTTTGTTTATTAACAGACATAAATATGGCAGGTGAACCAAAACCATACCGGCCTAAAGCAGGCTCCAAACGACCGCTCTCAGCCGTTTACAGGTAAGGCTTGTCCTCCATTTAATATTCAGTCTAGCTATCCTTGTCATAAACATCCATGCCATCATGCTTTTCTTGTAAATCTGCCATAATCTTCAGAATATGAAGATTCTGATGATGCTCTTCTTTTTTCTTTCTCTTTTGAACCTTGAATGTCTGATTAAGAGTTTAGTGATTTTCGCATTTTTTGTGGCTTTGCTGGAATTTATTCTGGGCGAGTCTGTAAAGCTCAAAGAGACACAGTTGTATAAGCTTCATTAAGTTTGGCCCTGACTTTCTGCCTTGTACATATCGCCTGTTAACATAAAAACTATCACAGTGCTTGTTTAGCTACTGTCTGATGTGACAGAGGACTAGATGGGTTATTCTCTTCACTGGGACACTTGTGTGTACTCTGATAGTGTACCCACTGGCAAAGTTTGCATTCCTAGCAATTCACTATTGCCCTTATTGTTGGTTTGTTTCATTACAGTTCTTATTTTACAAATCTATTAGGCTGTGCATGTCATTATAAACCCTCATTTACATTTTATTGCTTCAGATAAAAAGCTTGGATGTAATATGGTAATTATGAAGCAGGGGTGAAAATCAATTCAATTCAACTTCAATTCAACTTTATTTATATAGCGTCAAATCACGGCAATGCCATCTCAAGACGCTTTACAGACAGAGGGGAAAACATAATGAAGGCCAATTCATAACAGCCTATATAAGGAAACCAACAGATTGAGTTGAGTCCAACTCAATCTCCCATCCTGAGCAAGCACACTGGCAACAGTGGGAAGGAAAAAACTCCCTTTTAACAGGAAGGAAACCTCCGGCAGAACCCGGCTCAGGACAGGCAGCCATCTGTCTCTGCTGTGTGGGGGGAAGAGGACAGAAAGACAACAGACAACAGGAACTGCTACTCCCGGCTAGGGAGACCTGCTGAGACAGGAGACATACATGTTAATGATGCAACACTGTTATGGGGGGGGATAAAAGAGAGAGAGATAAAGAGAAAAAGAAAGAAGCTCAGTGTATCAGGAAATGTCCCTCAGCAGTCTAAACCTATAGCAGCATAACTAAGGGATGCTAACCATCCCTAGCTATAGGACTTATCAAAAAGATAAGTCTTCAGCCTTATCAAGACCAAAATGAAATGGCAATACATTAATCCCAATCAAGATTTCTGTGAGAGTCCCAGCATTTTAAAATAGCTCCCCCCCCCCCCCCCCTCTTTATTACATTTCATCTAAAAAACTTGAGCGGATGACATTGATTTTCTTCTATTGGTTTTAAGGAATGATCCTCTTTTCTCTCCTGTCTGCCAGTTCTCACCCTCTGAACATTTTCATGTCTTTGCACATCAGGTCACTTTTCTAACATATGAGGACATTTAAGCAGAATAGAATGTGTGCATTGGAGTCAAAAACTGAGTTTAATATGCTTGTTTCCACAGATCTAAATTGGCTTCTTCTAATACAATCTACCTTTTTTCTCCTTCATTGCTGTCTCTCTCCATGCTTCTCTCTATACCCTCCTCCCCTTTTGTTTCTCTCTAAGCGGTTATGAATTTGATTATGAGTACTACAGGGATGATTTCTACAGCAGGTATGTATCAGTCGCTTTCTTTCACATTCATTCTGTTATTGTATTGAATGTAGGATTCAAAGAAGCTATTAAGACATAAAAACATCAAAGAATTACTACCAATTTCTCAAACAACATCTACAGTAAATGCTATACAAACAGTTTCATGGTGGGAAAGTCTGCGAATGAAAGCAGTTATATTAGTTATGAGATAAGTTATTAAAAATATGATAGTTATGTATCTTTAAGATTTCAACAGTATATTTGTCCACATTCCCAGAATTAGGAAGTAATAAATGTACCATGATCATATTTCCGACAGCAATGTTCTGTATTTTGACTCACTTGCAGAGAATCTGTTGAAGCAAGAAGCATATTCTGACTCGTAGAAAGAAATAAGGAAAACTAAGTAAACTAACTATTGAATATGTGAGAGAAGGGAGATGCCCACTGCCTACAAGGCTGCGATGAATATGCATGTTCATTGGATTTACCTGGTTAAACATCACATGTTACAAGGTAAAAGTTGGCAATTTTTACTTATCAACTATTACTATGAAGGGAAAAAGTATTATTCATTTGTTCATTTATTTTTGTATATCTGAAATATGAAGTTAAAATTTAAATTAAATCATGTCTTACATTTTGTATATTTGTTTCGTAAACAGTGTTTTTGAGTTGTATGTTTACTTTTACCTAAATAGCAAATAATTTGACTTCTTGGACTGCATCATGCAAACTTTCTGAAAGCCATTAAATAGAAGAAAACAACTATTAATAAAAATGTCAAATGCATTCTCACTCCAAGTGGGCACACACTGCTTTATCAAGACTGTAATGCACATGGCTCAACTCTACGTCTTGCAGGGTTAATGTTGTTATTTCATTATTTTGTTTTTTGTAGTTTTTTTGTTTGTTTTGTTTTTTTGCTAAACATAAACAAAACTACTATATGTATAAATCTCAATAAACAGCAAGTGTTGTTTGGCAGCAGAGAGGATCCGTGGTAGGGAAATAGATCCATGCAGTTGAGTAGAGGGTATGCTGGACACAGAGGAAAAAAACAAATCAGCTTCACTAATAGTTGTAATAGGCAGAGTAATAAGGATAACTTTGGATGGCCGTACCATACCACTGGTAAGTACATGAACTGGCGCTGAGTGAAGAGCAGGCCAAGGCTTTATAGTCAAGAATAATCAGGAACAGCTGTGTCCAGACACTCAGGAGAGCTAGGAGGAGAGGCAGGGACACCACAGCCTGACAAGTCCTAACGGCAAGAAAAAAAGCAACTACAGACAGTGCTCCCACTACTGTATCATTGCAGTTTGTGAATTGGATTTGTGCTCATGAACATGGATTTGCAGGCTTGTGTAAAGTTATCACAAAAAAGAGGTTTTGTGCTTTAACACGTTAAAAAGACGGCAATATCTGCTTTAAGAATGTGGTGACGGAGTTATCCAAGAGACCCAACATTGCTGACCATCAGATCCATCCATGATTAACATTTTTCTTTGTTTCTCACTAAACTTGGCCTCCATGTTCTATATATATACATATATATATTTTATTTTATTTTTTTATTTTTTATTAAGTTAAGGTCAAGCGATTGTGGAAGCCAGGTTGTCTTATGCAGCACTCCATCATTCTGTTTCTTGGTAAAACATTCCCTACACAGTCTTGATGTGTGTTTGGGATCATTGCCCTCTTGAAATATAAACGATGGTCCCACTAAGTGCAAACCAGGTTGGATGGTATGTCGCTGAAGAATGCTGTGGTAGCCATGCTGGTTAAGTGTTCTTTGGATGTTGACTAATTAACTGTTTCACTAGCAAAGAACCCCCATACCATTCCACATCTCCTCCGGCATGCTTCACTGTGGGAACCACACATATAGGAACCATCTGCTCACCTTTTCTGTGTCTCACAAAAACATGGCGAGTGGAACTAAAAATCTCAAATTTAAATGAATCAGACCAGAGCACAGATTTCCACTGATAAGAGGTAATTCCTGATGTTTCTTGGCCCAAATTAGTCTCTTATTTTTATTTTTATTTTTTAAGAAGTGGCTTCTTTACAGCAATTTGACCATGGATGCCCAATTTAGGCAGTCTCTTCTGAACAGTTGATGTTGAAATGCATCACCATATTGAATTCTGTGAAGCATTTCTGTAGGCTCTTTTTTGAGGTGCTGTTTATTTGCAGTGTCTGAGATTGGTGACTGATGAACTTATCCTATGTAGCTGAGGTAACTCTTGGTCAAACCATGGACAAACCATTCCAGGTGACTGCCTTATGAAATGGATCGAGAAAATGTTATGAGTGTGCCAAGTTGTCACCAAAGCAAAAGGTGGTTACTTTAAAGAATCTAAAATATAAAACAAATTCTGGTTTATTTGCCACTTTTTACCATACCCACAGGCATGGGTTTAGCAGAAGATTAGTCTGATTCATCGTCATTTAAAGTCTTATGTCAGATTTGATTCAACAACCTCACCGCGATCAAAGTACCCAACTTGTCAGAATGACCTGACAAATGGAGCATGCAGCTCAAACATGCTGATGAAGGAGCACTCTCATTTATCCACCCAATATCAGAGTGCTTATCTGTTGAGGTATTTTCCACTTGCTGAATGTCAAACCTGCTGAGAAGTGGGACAATCTTTCTTTCAGAGAACAATCAGAGTCAATGCCTTCATTTGGCATTCAGCACCCTCTTATTTTTATTCTTTTCACTTTAAGAAGATCTTTGGAAGGACAGCTTTCAGTAATGGTCTGGAAATGTGTACAGGATGAGTGATGATAGTAGGTTTGAATTGTATGTTTTTGTCTTTTGTTTTCATGTGCCTTTTGAGCAAAAGAACAGAGAAGAAATCCATAGCAAATCTGTGTTGAAACACAACACTGGGATCAAAGAGTAGGTTTTAGAAAGTGCTGAAGGTTTGATGATCTGTAGCTAGTAAGTGGGTATTAATAGGACCTCTTGTAAAAGATGGTGGCTACAGAAAAGTGTAAGAAGTATAATTTTGCAGGTTTTTCTTTTCTCAAGGCTTTTTGACTACCACGGCAGAGTGGCCCCACCACCCAGAGCTGTGATCCCTCTGAAACGCTCCAGGGTGCTTGCTCCTTCCTCCCGCCGTGGGAAGACTTCCTTCCCCATCAAAACATCCTCCTCTTCCTCCTCTTCATCCTCCAGACCTCCCACATCATCCTCCTCCTCTGGTGTCAAACGTACGTACAATGAAGGGCTTTTTTTTCTCCCTTGGTTATGTCAGATCTGACTTTATTTGTAAAGAGCACAGCCTAATTACATTGACAGTCTGTCCTTTCCATAAACTAATGCAAATCTGAAAAAAAAAAAAAAACGTGCATGCAAGAGAAAGGGTAGTGGCATAATTTATCAGCGCTACTTTCGCCTCTCCGCTATAGAAAGCTATTTAATTCACTCCAGCAGCTCAGAACAAGCCACACTGCAATATAGAGCAAACATTAAATTGCAAACCCAAATATAATCTGAGTTCTCTGAACAGCAGCCATACAACAAACAGCGCTATTCTTGTCACCCAGCATCCATCTGGATCTCATTTGGTCCTCTGATTAACTGCTGATGCATTAAAACATCCTAAATGTAATTAATGTGAGATTGGGCGCATCTCTGTGGAGTCGCGGTCAGCTGTGTTTTCCTAAATACTGGTCTCTATCTGTAGCCTGTGTAATTGGTTACAGTGTTTGTTTCATTGTTGGCTGTCTCAGCCAGTGTTATCAGTGTGAGCAGCTTGGTAGGGTCTGTCAGGAGAACCCAGCTGCAGCTGGTATTACAGCGAAGGGAGAAAAAAGCCCATCTCCCATCCTCTTTTTGGAAAGAGTCAATGAATTTTCCTCTGTGTCTAAGCAGAGCTGCTGTTTGTTCGGGGGACTAATTTGCCCCTGCCAGGGCCATGAAAAATCACTGTGTGTATTGAGTTTGGCTGAGACAGATTGGACACCAAAATAAGGTTAGGTTGTCCAAACAACAGGGTGGGTTAGTGTAGTAAGTTCGAACTACTTGGACTGAGCAAATAATTCACGTCAGAGAAGATGATAGAGGTAAGATACTGACGATTAATTTTTATTCTGCAATACATAATGTGCAATAGACAACAATGCTAAATCAAATACCAGCTTTGTTATTTAACAATAAAAGACTCAGGAAGAAGCTAACAAACTGTAAATTTATTGTACATATTGCGATGGATCAAAGTTGCCCTGGTTCTTCTAAGCTTTTGTAGAAATAAACAACTAAACAGAATTTATTTAAGACCATTCCAGTTGAGTTGGAGTTAACCTACAAGTGTGCATTTGTAAATATTAATTTAACATGTTTGCAAAGTGCAGAGTAAACAGACAAAATATGACTTTCCAATTATTGTTAAACTGCAAAAGCCCAAAGGGCAAAGATTCACATAAGCTTTGTTTTCGTACAAAAGTTGCTCCAAGTTTTACCACGTTTAGGAAACGGGACTAAATTTTAGTTTTTGTGAAAATAGAGCTAGATGTCATGAGGTGATTCATAAGCCATAACACCTGTTTATACAATTTTAAATAAAAGTTTCTCTGTAAAGACAAACACTGAGAGCTTGACACTAAGAAGTGAAAAAACCGACTTAATAAAGGCTTCATACGTCCAGATCATCACATTTTATGCCAGGTAAAACCATTTTTCTCAAGCAAGATAAACACTAATGCTAGTGCTTATGCATGCAAATGTATATGGTGCCTCATGATTTGTTTTAATTTCCAAGTTTATTCAGTAGTTGAGATGTTTGTCAAATTTCAGACAATGACAAAATATTTAATGGTTTAAGCCACAATTTACATCCAGTATGAGACATGAAAAAATTACAATTGGCTTACAAGAGATTAGGTTTTTCACTATTTCTTTGCCTAATGTGTAGAACAAAATGTGTCCTGTTATAGAAGGAATACTAATCTCGAGATTTTAAAATTGGGAGCACACCTACAACTGTGAGGCTTTGTGCCTACAAATGATAAAGTCACGGCTGAGTAAGGATTTTGTTGGACGACGCCTTAAATAATTGAACAAAACCAGCTTCCAGCCTGAGTTTAGGTCCATGTAAGAGTGCACCCATGAATTTGAAGACAATCTCATTGAATATTTAAAAGTATATGGTGAATTTTGCTCACTACAACAGCCATGCATAGTCATGTCAGAAAGTCAGTATGTCATCAGGACATTAAAACATTGAAAACAGGAAAATACATCCTAGGCTTCTTACAAGCACATAACATATCCCTTTGAGTTGTGTGCTTCAGCTTCAAAACTAGAAGCACTTAGAGTACAGACCTCTGCTAATGATAGTGAGCATAATTTTTTAGTTAAAGGCTCTAAAGATAAAATCATCCTAATCTCATAGTAAAGAATCCTTTTTTTTTTTTTTTTTTTTAAAAAAGTCCTGAATCCTGGCATTGATCTGGATCACTCCAAAATATTGAATTACTTGTTCCTTATTTGATTTCTGAGATTTACTGAAAATTTCATAAAAATCTACCCATAACCTTTTGAGTTATGTTGTTAACAGACAGACCGACAGACAGACAAACAAATCAAAGCCACCAAATGCATGATTTCTGCTTTGGTGGAAGTAATAACAAAAGTACATCTCTGCAACCACTTTTGACATCTGTTTGAAATCTATTGATGAAGTCACGACACACAGCTCATGACCATAGGTTAGGGTAGGAGCATAGATCAACTGGTAAACCGAGAGCTTTGCTTTCTAAGCTCCTTCTTCAACACAACAGATCAGTGCAGAGTCCGCATTTTTGCAGACGCCGCACCAATCCACCTGTCGATCTCAGGCTCCATCCTTCCATCACTTGTGAACAAGACCCCAAGATATTTAAACTCCTCCACTTGAGGCAGGACCTTACTCCCTACCCGGAGAGGGCAATCCTGTCTATTACGGCTGAGGACCACGGTCTCAGACTTGGAGGTGTTGATTCTCACCCCAGCCGCTTCACACTCTGCTGCGTATCGCTCAAGCGAGAGCTAGAGATTACGGCCAGATAACGCCAACAGGACCACGTCATCTGCAAAAAGCAGAGACCCAATCCTGAGGCCATAAAACCGGATCCCCACAACACCTCAACTGCGCCAAGAAAATTTGTTCATAAAAGTTATGAACAGAATTGGTGATGAAAGGCAACCTTGGCAGAGTCCAACCCTCACCGGAAACGATTCCGACTTACTATCGGCAATGCGAACCAAGCTCTGACACCTGTCGTACAGTAACTGGACAGGTCATACAAGGGGGTCTGATACCCAATACTCCCGGAGTACCCCCTACAGAAGCCCCCTGGGGACACGGTCGAACACCTTCTCCAAGTCCACAAAGCACATGTTGACTGATTGGGCACACCCTCCGGCCCCCTTTCTTAAAAAGAGGGGGGGGCACCACCCCAGTCTGCCAGTCCAGAGGCGTTTCCCCGATGTCCACAAGATGCTGCAGAGACGTGTCAGCCAGGACAGCCCCACAGCATCCAGAGCCTTAAGGATCTCATCCACCCCTGAAGTCTTGCCACCAAGGAGCTTTTAAACCACCTCCGCGACCTCAGCCCCAGAGATAGGAGAGTCCAACCCCAAGTCCCCCAGCTCTGCTTCCTCATCGGACGTCATGTTGGTAGGATTGAGGAGGTCTTCGAAGTGTTCTTTCCACCGACCCACAACATCCCAAGTTGAGGTCAGCAGCTCCCCATCTCCACTGTACACAGTGTTGACGGAGTACTGCTTCCTCCTCCTGAGTCACCGGATGGTGGACCAGAATTGCCTTGAAGCCGTCCGGAAGTCTTTCTCCATGGCCTCGCCGAACTCCTCCCATGCCCGAGTTTTTGCCTTGGCGACAGCCAAAGCCACATCCCGCTTAGCCTGTAGATACCTATCAGCCGTCTCCATAGTCCCACAGGCCAACGAGGCCCGATAGGACACCTTCTTGAGCTTGACGGCATCCTTCACTGCAGGTGTCCACCAACGAGTTCTGGGCTTACCGCCACAACAGGCACCAACACTTTTTGGGTTCAGAAAGGGGGGATCCCAGTCATTCCCCTCCAGGTCTCACTGTCATTTCCCATGTGAGCATTGAAGTACCCCAGCATAACGATGGAGTACCCAGAAGGAGCATCCTCCAACACTTCCTCCAAGGACTCCAGAAAGGGTGGGTATGATGAACTGCTGTTCAATGCATAGGCACAACCACAGTCAAGACCCGTCCCCTCACACGATGGCAGAGGGAAGCTACCCTTTCGCCGATCAGGGTAAACCCCAACATACAGGCACAAAGCCGGGGGCCAATGAGGATGCCTCTCACCGTGAGCAATTATTGAGTGGAAGAAGGTCCAGATCATCTCGAGGGAACTGTTTCCAGAGTCCAAGCCCTGCGTCGAGGTGAGTCCGGCTATATCTAGCTGGAACCGCTCACGCGCACAAGCTCAGGCTCCTTCCTCGCCAGAGAGGTGACATTCCAGGTCCTTAGAGCCAGTTTCTGCAGCTGAGGAATCGGACTGCCAGGGTCCCCACCTATTGCCACCGCCCAGCTCACATTGCACCCAAGCCCCATGGCTCCTCCCGCAGATAGTAAGCCCAGGGGAGGTGGGGCCCATGTAACCCTTTCGGGCTAAGCCCCACCGTCCCCACAGGCAAAGACCCGACCACCAGATGCTCGCTCTTGTGCCCCAGCCATGGTCGTGGCTCCAGAGGGAGGCCCGTTGACCCACGTCTGGGCAATGGAACACTTCGGCCATTGGTCGTCATCATCATGGGGGTCGCTGAGCCGCACTTAGTCTGGTTTCTCCCCTAGACTCTGTTTGCCATGGATGACCCTACCAGGAACATAAAGCCCATGACAAAATAGCTGCTCGGATCAGGACACACAAACCCCTCCACCACGATAAAGTGGCGGCTCAGGGAGGGTACTAGAGGTACTAGGAAGAAAAAGATCATTACCATCTCAAACCTAAATCTTTTTGTTCAGTTTAATATTTATAATACAGCGATCAAAAAGATCCTCTCTATCCCCAAGATAATATGTCTGCTGTTGTAAAATGAGATCTATTATTCATTTTCTAAATCTTTTCTAAAGGTTATTTATTGACAATAGCATGTTTCACCCTTTTCCTTTGACCTGAGCTATCTACAGATGCAATGTTGGTGTAGCTGCGTTGGAAGAGGGTGTGTACGCTTTCCTCTGCAGCTTATGTAGTTGATAGCACAAAAGAAAAAATGCCTGGAGACCCAGATAAATTAAAAACTGTTCCACACTTCCTTATCATCAAAGGACTACTACTAAGCTGCCCAGAGCAAGTTCAGATAATGCTGGACTCAGGAAGTGAGTATATATGTGAGTGTATTCATGGAGCCAGTTCATACAAATGGAACAGGAGATGCTGAGATGGAGATAGAGACACATCAGTGTTTCCCCCACTGGGATATCATTGTATATCCATCTCTTCACCCCCATCCAAAAGATTTAGATTTGATCCATTTCTACAAAACAACATGAAAATAGCTCCTGGGGTTTCCACATTCATATTACGTATGCACTCCCCCATTTCAGACTGGTATTATTTGCTACTTTTCTCTCTCTTTTCCATGGATGCATTAATCATCCTGCTCCGTTATAAAGAAGTCATGCATAGACAAATATCATACAGGATCCTACAAGGGCAGCTGTTGTGTTGTTTTTCAGCATGAATTTTGCTGAAAGATTAAAATGTCCTTTAGGGGAATATAGCTCACTCCAAGGTAATATGTCAGAGGGTTTTTTTTTTATCATGCTCTGCCATCTTCTATAAATGTGAAAGTTTATGTTTTATTCATGAAATGAGATCATACAAGGTAGCGCGCACATATTTGAGGAGCTCGGCATTGTGATGAGGGTGTAAATATACATCAAAGAAACTAACTTAAAGAGCCACATGCAGACACGATACCAAACAAGTATTGTTTTGAGTTTGGGCACTCATGTCTCTTGTGTGTGATTTGTGGTGGAAGCCTGACAGGAAGTGGTGGGTTTGTTTACTGAGTACTCATTCATCCTCTCGCTGGCCCTGAAATAATCTGATAGGTGTCAAAAAGAATTTAATGTTTTCATCCTAGCTTTTAGTGTCTATGTCAGCGTATCCACCCTCCTCTGGAAACATGACACGTTTCAGCCGCCAAGGCTTTAAGAATGAGATTATCTTATTACTTTAAGGTCTAAATTCTTTAATCTTCTCAGTTTAAGCTGTTGAGGAGCACACCCTTATTTCAGCAGCGGTGATACAGACCACACTAAATTAAAAGTGATGTGGTTCTATCATTTTCAACCAGTCTGTGCTTTACAAATGTATTAAGGTTAAGGCTTGAACTTTGACATGATAATGTTACACCTTATTACCTCAAGCTCAGATTTGCATTGTTGAGAGAACACCGAGACCCAAAGCAAAGCATAAATGGGAAGGCAATTATTCATGAGCCTGTAAACAGAAGCTGTTGGAGGGGAAACTTGTGGCCATGCTTCTGGGCTTTTTGTGTTTTTGTGTTTGTGATGTGTTTGTGATGTCATGATCAGGCATATTTGAGGGTGTTAAACATTCTTGTCTTTTACAAGCATAAGCACAGGTCATTTAGTTTTCATTTTAGCCATTTACAGTAGTTTAAAATAAAAGAGAAGATGGAAGTAATACTAAAAAAAAAAGGTTTCTAAGCTCAAACTGTGCTTGAGTTTGATGGCACACTGATATTCATCATGCATATTTCTGGGACCATGTCCTGGAGCCACTGCCCTGCAGCATCCCAAGGCTAAGAAATTGCACTTCACAGCTTTTTTTTTAATTTTTTTTTTTTATTTCCAGCTAGGGCATGATGTGACAGCTGTGTTTTCCTTTATGGTACTGCATCACATGCAAGCAACTGAGTATTAACACACTGGCCATGTTGGATGTACACCGTGGGTGATCCAGCACAGAAATGCTGGAGGACACTACCAGAGTGAATGATAAACAGGAAGTGAGAAAGTAAGAGTAAAAAAAAAAAAAAAAAAGTAATTAACAAGAAGAGACAGAAAGCAAAGCTGAAGCCAAGATGCCAAAGTGAAATATACTGCAAAAATTCAGACATGTGGCTTTAAATTAATTGTTTGCATTGTGATTGAAAGATAAGCCATTCATAATGAATCATTTATATTGCAGGTAAGTTGCAATTACTTTGCTTCTAAAATTATTATCATGAGGATTTTACTTGTCAATCAAATCTATTTACTCTAGAAATTGCACCAGTTTAAAATTTCAGCTAGTCAGATGATAGTCGAAAATGAGTGTGATTCAGCAGTTATGCAGCTGCCTGCTAAGATAAGCAGACATGCTGAAAATCAAAGCATTTATGAAAAGTAAAACAACACTGCTGGGCGTAAAACAAACACTAATCTTCAAATTAGAAACAGCATCTCTACTGGATAACCTTTCCAGTTGGCCACACAGAGATCCCTTAGCAAGAGATCACGTTTCTGAGCAAGATGTGACTCTGAGTGTGAAAGGTATTAATAGATAACAGTGGAAATGAGTGCAGAGATTAAAAATGAAACAAACCAACCTAAAGTAACTATAAACATACTGATTTTTTTTTTTTTTTTCTCTGTGTCTGTACCTCAACAGTGAAGACGGACCAGCTCCAGACTATCAAACGAGAGCTCACTCAGATCAAGATCAAGATCGACTCTTTGCTTGGACGTCTGGAAAAGATTGAGAAGCAGCAGAGAGTTGAATCCGGTGAGACACACACTGCAGTCTGAGCAGGACAGGACAGGGGAGGGGAGGGAGAGAAGGACACAGTGCAGTTGGAGGGAAATTAAGAGCAAACGTCAGCCATAAGTCTTATTGACAGAGTTGGAGATAAGAGCAGCAGAGTCCTCTGTCATATCAGCAGACAGGTGTCAGCGCCAAGCTGACTCTGTCTGTTTGAGGTCTTTTCAGATGCCCTGTGCTGCAGGACAGCCTCAGACTGATGCTCACTGTGAAGGTCACTTAGGAAACATGCCATAAAGTGCATGTTGCATGTTTTCCATTTCAATGCGCTGCTTTATTTAAAATGTGAAGAATGATTTCTCTTTAATTTCTATATAAGATAAACAAATCACTTCATCCTCAAGGAAAACAGCTGTTAAAAGAAAACATTTCATCTGATCTGTATAACTGTCATAATACATAAAAAGACTGCATTAGATGTCTAATCTGAAAAAGTTTAGCAAAATTAAATCTGTAGTTGAATATAAGATCATTTAAATTTCTTGTCTGAAGGAAAACAGCTTTGTAGCACTTTCAATAACTTGATGCTAAAAGACAAAGAATAATATTGTCAAGTGTTTTATTTATTAAACACTCTTTCCCACAAGACTAAAAATTAACAATTGACTTTTGTTATCAGTATTTAAAGGTTTAATAAGCATTCAGTACTGGCTCAAATGGCTCTGCAGGGGTGACAGAATTTCACCAGCTGAATTAACAAAGAAGAGGAAAGTAGAAATGTTAATTTTTACAAATAATTCTTGGAGCCTTAACAGTTAAATTGACTGCAGACTATAAGCAGCATTGTCTCCAATCCGGCAGTGCCAGCCCACAGATATAAAACAGGACACATCCACTTTAGCAGGGGTAACGTGCAGCTGGGAGGCTGCGACGTAAACTGCAGACAGGGGAGGACAGGGTTAAGAAAGGATTATTTTTATAGCAAGAAGAAAAAAGTGCTGTCAGTATAAAGTCTAGGTATTGCATCTCAAAAGAGAGCATGCTGCTGCAGAAAGATTGGTGAAAAGCCCTACAAGCCACATTGTGCATGTTTAAAATGCACACTACCAGTCAAAAGTTTGGTGACACCTTCACAAATTGCAGCTTTAAAGCGTCTATCTGCTTTGCAGCAGTCTGCGACCATTTCCCTGTGAACAAACAGTACCAGTGCCACATGCTAACAAGAGACAATCAGTATGTGTCTGCATCTGTATTATTAATTATCCAAATAAAAAAATGAAAGTGCCTCTATAATGTTCAAAAACACATAAGAAACCATTTGCAAAGGATGAAAAGTCTTCGGTTTGCACTGCCTTTTCCAGCTGTGCACCATTTTCTGAGAATTTGTGGAAGTACTGGAGCCCAAGTTAGCACCATCCTGAGTTATTACAGTACAGTTTGAGGATTCAGGCTGTAATCCACAGCTGGGATAAGCTCCAACTCCCCCACCAAGACCCTGAATTGGATTAAATGGATGTGGAAAATAGATGGATGCAGCCCCAACTCAGTGACTCATACAGGAAGTGCAAGTTCATAAACACAAATAAGTAGTTTATTCTAAGTCTATTCCAAATTTGATAGAAACATCGTAGCAATAGTTTCAGTCATCTGATGATGTTGGCAGTTGCCCAAATCCTTTTTAACTGATTGTGTTTGGTAGAAACAAACTCAGAAGATTCCTTTGAAGCTAAAAGTAAAGTACAGGAATTTTGTTGCTGATTTGGCAGAAACATGGGTCAAAATGTAGAGGCAGCTGTTTAGTAATGAGCATCTGCATCAAAGTGACTGCTGATCAATTCGTTACATTATTTACGACAAACGTCCTTCACTTCCATTCAAATATAAGAATCAGCACAGCCTGTAAGGGCCAGAAAAATGGAGTCAGTAAACTTTAGAGGAAATGCCTTTCACCAAATAGGCTGAAAACTGTGAATGTTTTGCCTGAAATCTCTTTGCCTGCTTTCTTTTAGAGGCTCAAAGAAAATATGAGGACAACTGTGACTCCTTGCATGAGGAGTCTGTGTCAGAAACAGCAGAAAACTCTGGGGAGGAGGCCGGTGAAGGGGCGCTGGACGGGGAGGCAGGAGAGATGACCGATGGAGGCGAGGACGACTACGACGAGGAGGGCAGCCACCATCTGGTAAGAGAAAAGGTTGATAGGGCTGACAGAGGTGGGTGGGCAGGAGGGGGGACGAGAAACTCTATGCACTTTGGAAAATCTCTAGCGGGCAGATAGTGTTCGCCTTCTGAAAGTTAATTTTTCAGAATTATTCATGGCCACAGATCTGAGCAAGCGGGGCTTCACATGAGTGAATGGTGAGGGCGCCTGGACTGACAGTCTCTCCCTGTCGACCCCGGCTGAAACAGCGTAGGCACAGCTCCTCGCAGGCCCACACACACAGACTCCGGCTTTAATTAAAACATGGGGTTTAGAGGCTCACAGGAGAGTGTTTAAGAGCAGACCTGACATGAACCACATCGACCATGAAGTGGTGGATGTAGAACAATGTAGAAGAAGTGTCCTTTCAGAAGAATTGCAAAAGACGAAACGAACAAAAGCAGACATGTCTGGAGATTAGATTATATTTGTTCAAATCATTTAATTTTTCAAGACCGCTTTGTCCGAATAGTTTTTTTGGTCAAACAAAGTAATAGGTCATTTGAAATAAATCCATTGAAACAAATTTATATGTATTCATATAAAATATAATGATGTTTCATTATGCATAAGACTATATCATTTTTATGTATTTTTTTTTTATTGAACATATTTGGGCTCTAAATATTGTAATTCCATGACAGATTTAGGAAGACTGTTAAATCTCCTATTGTAGGAACCAGAAAATAAATACATCTTTTAAGACTCTAATTTTGAGGAAAAAAAAAAAGAAAACTGCATCATAGTTCCTTCAAAGCTTTTATCAGTTGTATTCAGCATTGATGTCAGTGAGCTGTGGCTTCAGGGCTTATTTATATATATATATATATATATATATATATATATATATATATATATATATATATATATATATATATAATACTCTTTTTTATTTTTATTTATTTATTTTTTTTTTAAATTGTAGGCTTTTTTTTCATCACATGCTTTCAGTATTGAAGGCTGACTGTCACTGGTGTTTTCATACTGAAATCTAATTGCAGTATTTTTTCCCCTTTTATGTTTGAATGGCCTTGCGGCATGAAATTAATTTTTTTTTTTGTAACTTAATGACAGCTGTCGCTGCATTTGAATTCCTAAAACAGATGTTCTTCAGTTATATTGCCATGTGTGTTGTTCATGACGCTCACGAGTCCAAGTCAACATCAAAGCAGTTTCTGATGTTGATCCGAGTGGCCTTGCTTGCTTTATCATGCTACATTCATTAGCCATTAGCCAGGTGACCACAGCTGTGCCATCCTTGATGAAAGCGCTGTGTCCTTGCTAATGGATGAGATTATTTTTCAGCGACACGTTGGAGGAGATTTATTTGTTACCAGAAGGTCACAGTGATCGCAATTTATGATAATGCACCGCAAAGACTGTACTCTTGGTTGGCACAGCTTCTCTTGTTGAGCATAAATCAGCAGTGACCTTTAAAAAAGTTTAAATAAAAATCTGTGCACTCAGTTCTATCCTCCCATATGCTTTCCTTTTCAGATGGAGAACCATGTATCGGATATCGACAACTGAAATCAGGTAAGAACTCTGGGTTTGTGTTGAGTCAGTGTCCATTACAGCAGCTTCTGTGTGAAGTTGTTCATCAAGACTACACTCATTAAAAAATATAAAACCTCAGTCCTCATTAAAAAACTGTAACCACCGAACTGTGTCCAAAGCATCTCTAAACATTCGTTAATCATCTCTCAAGTCATGAGTTCCATGACATTTGGAAGACCAGCTTCACTGAAGGGCAGCTAATATGGAGGGAGCATTAATGGTATTTCAATGGGCCAGAACTGCCCATAAACAACATTCATCTAATTGAATTGTGCAGAAGGGGGTATGAACGGCAAGGCCTAAGGTAAAGAGTTTCCTGCCTCTCGCTTCTCGGGGTGCGGGTAATGATGCAGCACTGACATCATTTGGGTAGCTCTTCACAGCAGGAATGTGTTTAGTAGTGTTTACAAGTTTGCAGTCTGTCGAAGTAACATTGAGCTGAAGTCAGTGACAGCCTGCTTTACTTGCTGGGAAAGTAGAGAAAAACATGCATAATTTTAGTAGTTTTATGCACATAGTGTAGGCAGAATATTGGACACAATTTGGAAAAAAAAGTCAATTCCAACACGAGTTGAGATACTGTGTTGTTTTAACCCTTTAGGTACTGAACTTTATAGAGTTTTAAAGGCATACTGGAAATGAGAAAAATGTTGATTACGAGCCAGAATTTGATGGAAGAAAAATGAATGATCTATGATTTATCATTTCTTATTGTGGCATCAAAGCTTCGCAATACTTTAACTTTTGTAATGTTTTCCTCCACACTCTCACACTCTTCCTTAATATCTGACAGTAAGGCAGTGCAGGACCATTAAAATTTCTTTCATTTTTTAGAAAGGTCCATCTCATGCTCTGACTGCAACTTAGAGCTGGAAGCTACTTCTGAGCTCTGTTTCAATTAAAAAATATGGCTTTATGGGGCAAATATGTGTGTGTATATATATATATATATATATATATATATGTATGTATATATATATATATATATATATATATATACATATATATATATATATATATATATATATATATACATATACATATAATATACACACACATATTTTTCCATTGTATTTATTGGGAAAAGTTCTGTTGACTGGTGCTTGTTGCAGTTTATGACTTTGGTGCCCAAAGGACTGATCACGTAATCTTGAGTATCTTCAGATACAAAATTTGCTCAGAAGTCTTTATTGAACTTTTGAAATTTGGATAAATAAGATCCACTTTTTATGTGATTCAACACATTCTTAAAATAGTTTGATTCTGCAAGAAAATTCAGTCGATTTTGTATTCTGACCTGCTGCATTGTTAACCAGGCTGTGTGCTTGGGATAATTGTGATGTTGAAGAGCAAACGGTTTTTCAATCTTTGTACTGAAATGCAGAAGATCTTTCTCCAAATATATTGTAGAATTGTTCAGTTTCTTTTTCGTTTGATAAAGTTGAATAACAATTAATTCTTCATTCTAATGGAATAGAATACAGGATCTGAAAACGGGGGAAACTGGTGAAAAAAATATAACGTTCCAAAATTTGTCCTACACTCTCAGGTCTCATGTCTTTAAGTGATGTGATCTACTGGCACAGACATTACTGCTGATGCTTTGAAACACCAGCTGCAAAGGACCTCTAGTTTATCTCAGTTGAAACCAACAGTTTCACAAGTACTTTTAACCCGATTACCTCTGCCACTGCCGCTTCTCACACTGGAAAACATCCAATTCTTACATAAAACATCAGTCTCACAAAGGAGTTGAATTGGTGTCAGCATCCCTTCCAAGCCTAGAATTATCATATCATCCACGCCAAAGCAGATGCTTTCATATCTCAGGGGTATTGTCTTATTATGACAGCGCTTTGGAATGAAAAAAGGTTGGCCACCTAACTTTTGTCACCATGAAAAATATTTTTTTTCTCTTGATTAACAGTAAAGCAGACAACTTTTCAAAATACTGTCCCCAGAAAATATGGATGTCTGGTAAAATAAACTGCATTTGCAGTAAAAATGTCTTTATGCAAGCAAAAAAAGACTTCCGCCTTGCCAGGCAGCTGGTGTCCCACTTCTTTCCATCTCTTAAGAAATCCGGCGTTACACTTGAGTTTTCCATTTCCTTTCCATATGTTGCCTTTTTTTTTTAAAAAATTCTATCAGATGGCACATTACAAAACCTCCTCGCAGCACATATATTTGAAAACCTGAAAATCCCACTTGGAGTTGTAGAGAATACATGAATGTTTTACTTGCAGGCCTACCGAGGATTGAAAATCACATTGAGAACAGCCTCAATATGTCATGTCCAGAAGGATTAGAGAGGCAAATCCAGCTACCACAAAATATTTCAGCACTTCCCAAGATATTTCTAAGGCCATTTAAAATGGTCTTAAAACTGCCTAATCCTCATCAGATTAGCAGCAGCATAAACAGTCACTGTGTTTGTGAAGAAGACTCAGTCATACAATGTGCTTCCTCCTTTGTCACTGCAGGGAGAGGAATCACACACTCCCCGATCAGTGGTATTAGACTTCATCAATCACCCTCAAGAGGCAGAAAGGATCTGTAAGGGATCAAAACACCCATTCAGGACTGTAAGTTGTGTTTAAGAGATGCAGAGTCGTGTTTTGATGCCAAACTCTGCAGCACAAACCAAATGTAATGTGCTTTCAAAATGTTAATGCATTGACCTAAGTTTACTTCAAGTGCAAGAAGCCAACCATCTCCACACTATTCCTCAGACTGAAAAATATACAACTGATGGGAAACGGGGAAAAAAAAAAAAAAAAGGTTCTACTGGATTTCTAAATGAAGTTATGTTGAGCGATGGAAACATGATGAACTGTTGCTGCTTTGATGACGTGCTTGCGCTGTAATATCAAGGATTTTGTTGTTTTGTGTTGTGTTCTTTTTTTTTTTGTTGTTTTTTTATGTTTTTTGCTCAAATATCAAATGAATAAATATCAGTAAGAAAAAAATCTGCAACAGCGGTGTGGTGTTCAGAGAACGAATGAAGCATCGTGCCGTCTGGTTTGGATTTCACTCATACATAAGCCAATAACTGTGAGCATAACTTTATCCAGCTTTATCCATTTATCATAAAAATGTCCCGCGGGGCTGTTCCATCATATATGCCAACTCCTGCCAAGTTTCAGAAGCAGAAAGGGCTCCCTGTGGTAGAGAGCCAACACTAGCGCAGGCCTCCTGCCAGGGAGCAGTGCCCTAAAGTCCCAGTACACTCCTCCCTGCTCAGGCTGTGCATCCCAACATGGACTGCTGCTGTTCAGAAGCCAGCACCTTTTTATTTTCATCCTCTCCTTCTGCATTCTGCACAAATCCCATCTTCTGTAGGTAAAAGAGCAAGGCAAAAGCTTTAAAAATGGTGGAAGTTGCATTATGTCAAATACATTGAAAGGCATTAAATTATTCAATATAACACAAAGGCTACTTAAACGAAGTCACGCAGATAAATTAGATTATTTTGAAATGATAAACTTGAAATGTTTACACTTTTGTCAGCTGATGGTAAACTAAACAGCATAGACTTCTTCCACCCAATAACGATAAGAAATATTCTGTTCTTCTTTACATTGCAGTGTAAAAAATTATTATATTTAAAAACTGAATTGCAGCTGAGTAATTACAAGTGACACAATCAGAAGCCAGTTCCTGCAAACCCAAATTAAATCACAAATGTCTGCATTTCACTGTGTTCTGCTGCCTTCGTTTCACTTTTTCTTTGTCACAGTACAGACGTGACCACCATAACGTTCTGTGAGACAATGACGAGCTGATACTGGAAAGTGCTGAAAACCAGGTGTCTCAGCTGATTACTCTTTCATATTAATTTGGCTGACGATGATGAATGCAATATGAAGTGTATCAGTACAGTCACATCAGTTACAAACAGCTGAGTTATTTCAGAGAATATGAACTACAGTGTGTTGATATGTTGCTGGTTTAACAGAAAACTCTAGTTAATTTAAAAGGAAAGTGCATCCCTTTTCACTCCTGGGGGTTTTATGTAGGGACATTTTTTTTCCCTTAAATGTTAACACACAACATATTACATTATGTCACTATTTCTGTGACAAAAATGACCAGAATGCAGAATTATTGTGTTTAATACCAAGTACATCCCGTGGTTTAAAAGCCTATAGGATCACGTTTAATGGTGATAACTTGAAGAAACTGTTTTCTGTGGGAAGTTATGGGTTTGACATTGTTATGGAGGAATTTCAGGCCTCTCTTCTTTACGGTATCACTTCATTGAGGTTTCAGGCATTTGTTCATGCCCACCACATCATTTCGATCAGGTTGGGATCTTGACTTTGGATCATTGCAGAACTTTGATTCTTTTCTCTTCTAGACATTCAGTTTTAGGTTTGCTGCTGTTTTTGGGATTATTGTCATAATCCACACACATGATTAAAGTTAAATAAACCTTGAACTGTCATACAGATTTTCTCACTTTCTCCTCTAGAATAATCTGGAACACTTTAAGTACATTTGGACCAAATATCTCCACTGTGGTCTTGTCTGTCCAAATGCCATTGTTCCAGATGTTTTGCAGTTTGTCCAGAAGCAGCTTTCCAAACGTAAACTGCGCTGCTATTTTCTTCTAGAGAGAAAAGCTTTTCTTCTAGGGACCCTTGCATAGTACTCTAAATTGCTCATGAGAGCACAGTAAAAAAAAAAATAGTCTTAGCTCCACATGCAAACTGAGGTCTGAGGAGCTTGAGATGTTGAGACAAAAAAGCTACATCACTGACGTGACATCCACTCCTGGGATCAGTAATGGCTTTCTACGGCATTTTTCACTTTTTAATAATCTTTCAAGAATGATGGGCGTCCAATCCATTATTTTGGAAATTACCTTAATTAGATTGATGGGCAGTAACAATTTCTTCTCTAAGATCTTTCCAGATGTTTTTTTCTTGTTGCTATTGTATTAATCTACAGCTGAATCTTCCTAACCAGCAAAATAACACAACTTCATCTTTTATACAGGTCGTTACACTTGATTATATGTATTACTACATAATAAGGTGTATTTGATTACCACTTGGCTGCTACTTGCTTAAGTCCTATAGAAACAGAAAAGGATGACTTTGTTTATTTCACGCACACGTCTGCATTTTGGTTTAGCTTTTTCCTGAAGATGACATATTGTTATTGTGTAACTGATGCTGTTGGGTTATGAGCTGAGACACCAGGTTTTGTTTTTCTTTTTACTTGCATATCCTCCAGCTTTGCATTAGAACAAATGGGAGTCTTTCATTAATTCCAACTAAGTATAGCATAAATACAGTATGTAAGTAAAACTTGTGAGTTGGTACCATTTCATTTCATCCAAGTTGGCCTGAACATTTTTAATTGTGTGCATTTATGTATATTAATTATGAGACAGGCTGAGGCTTGTTGCTCCTTTGGTGCAATCTTAAGAACATATGTGTAGTTGTATTGTTTTATTTTGTAAAACATGAAAGCTGACTGCAACTTTTTCGTTCAGTGTTTTTTATTTTTTTATTTTTTATTATTGCTTTACAATATTCACACACAACGTTTTTGTAACATTACAGGTTTAATTGACCTTAGGTTTAAAAATTGTTCTGATGATGACTCTTAAAGCTGGTGAGTGGGTGATGTATTGTTGTATTAGCGTTAGCTTTATACTGTACACTCTTCTATTTTATCTTGCAAGCGTTAATTCTGTCCTGGTAAGATTAGGCCACCAGAGGTAAGTGATCTTTGTCATTTTGCATTGTGATTCGGATTAGCTTACACATTAAACAGAGGATTTCTAAAATGTTAAGACAACTAATGTCAAACTCTTTTACATACAAACCTGCCAATCCTGGCAGTGTTGCCTAAAAAAATGCCATGAAAAAAAAATGACAGACTGCCTTCAGCTCATTGCAAATAATTGTCTGGTGAATGATGATAATGTGTAATATTTAGCACTATTTTTCTATCCAGAAGCCTGTTTAAAGGAAATGGCTCCACCACATGTTTTCTCTTACTTTCTGAACAGTTTGGTGATGGGAAATATTTTGCTAAAACTACACTCTCAAACACACACATATGATAAAATTAAAATAATTCCTTTCAGCTGTTGTAATCTTATGAGTCCGTGGGGAGATTTTTGGTCCAGAACTTGCTTTCCATTTGCCTTCTAAATAATATTTTCATGTTGATTTTGACTAGGCTAGAATGATGACTTCATAAAGTACCGCTTGTCTTGGCAGTGGTTGGATTTATTGCAGATTAAGACAATGCTTGTGGGACTTCTAGAGATGTGTAACTGACAACTGTTGTATAGAAATGTACATTTTTTTTGTAAAGATATTTTTATCAATTGGCATGTTTACTGTAACTTTGTATTTTCCGTTTTCACTTTACAAGTCTAGAAGATTCATCATCATTGTAGATAATTATTTGTTGTGTTTTATTAGTCAATAAAATTGTTTGTGTCAATACATCTGTCAAGTCAAATGTTTCATTGATAAACATTTTTTATAATTTGAAGAAAAAAAGAAAAAAAAAAAGCTGAATTTATTCCAAAATTATCCTCACAATTACAAACGTGATGGAAAACTATTGGTGTTTTTCTCCATTTGTTGCATTTTCTAAGATCCATGATGATTATTTTAAAGTAATGTGTGTTTAATTATACAGTTTTATGTACCCCAGTTGGCATCAGAGTGACATTTTAACAACTTATAATGAAACCGAGAAACAAAAACAAAACAATCATAGCCACAGTAGTTTGTCTGCTAGTGTTTGATTAATGACCTCGGTCTCGGTATTTATAGCAATTTTTGTGTCATTAAACTGGATCCCTGAAGATGGGACATTACCTGCCTCCTTAGACAGGTCATTATGTTCCTGATGGCGAGAATAAAACACTCATTCAAGTTCATTTTAGATTTTGAGTTTAGAGTTGTAGGAAAACACTGTGACTGGTAGGATACAAACAACTAACATAAATTAACTTTGACACAGCTTGAAGAAGTAAAACAAGACAGGTAAATGTCACAAAAAAAAGGCTGAATTCAAATTTAGTCAATATAACGTTTAAATGGAAATGTGGGAGCAGAAAAAACAAAAAATGGCACAAAACAAGGAACTTTTTTTCTTTTTTTTTTAAACCATGGCAAATATGTAAACAGGTAAAACTGAAAGTCTTGCTTTCTTTTCTCATGACAATTGAGGGTAGAAGAGTCAACAGACAGATGTGGATCCAGATAAACATAGGAGGTTAAAAAAAAGACTGAAAGAAATGTTTAATTAAAACAGAAAATAAAGACTTTGGGTCATGTCCCACATTGTGCATTTTCACAAGGTCTGTGGAAAAAAAGGGACTTAGCAAATTGTGTTGGTAGTGAATCTGTAACACTCTATACAATCAGCTGACAAGCTACTCCCATGTATAAGAACATCAAGCTATCCATTTTAAAAGATGTGTTTGGATATAAAGGAAAAAAATTATGATAGAGAAATTAAAATGTGGTATACAAAAATCATGGAAATCCATAGAGATGCTTGGTGGCATCAGTATATCCTCTGTACTGACTGATAAATGCTTTAAACTGAAATACCTCCACTGTGGTACCATGGTTACTGGAAAACAGATCAGGTTAAACGTGCCTCAGTTGTGGTTGTCATCAGAATTGTCTGACAGGGTAAGAAAACCTGACAAAAGTAGTTTAGTCTGAAAAGAAAATACTTGCATCGCGCATGTGATAAATTTTACTTTTAACGTCTACCACGATAAGAAGAGAGACTCCTTATCTCTGCAGTCAGTTTGTGTCAAGAATATTGTCGGGTGGATGGATGTTACAATGCATTCATGTAATAAGGTGGATATAATTCTCCTCAAAGAAGGGAATAAAGCTGGAGACGGTTTTAATGCCAGTTGTTCTGAGTTCAGGCTCAGCTCAATTGGGAAAGTGCTTCTTGAGCTGCTGAGGAGTTTTAAGCAAGATTTAAATCAGATGAATGAAATTAAAAAAAAAAAAAAAAGTTTATTGTAATGAGTCCAGTCAGTTCAGCTCTTGGGGTTCGTGATGTGTTTTAAGGTTAATAATGACTTCTAAACTCAGCAGGGCGGCATGGCCAGCCGACTTACATCATCCCGATGCTCATCCCCCAACTGTGAAGCATTCATTCATTAAAGGGCCTCTGTTCTGCATGACGGCTTCTCCTCAGCTGGGTAGATTTTTAGCCCACAAGGGCTGTGCTCCTGAAAATCATTTTTCTTGCTTGCTTGTTGCGCAAATAAGACGGTGAAGAGTCGTGTTACAGCTTCAAAACATGGAAGAGGAAGTCAAAAGCATGAACATTTCCTCAAATGAAAGTAAATCTGTTTAATGGAGGAGTGTATTGAAACAGCTCAGCAGGGCTGATCAGAGCTCCCTTCCTTGTTAGAAAACGTCCTTGATGTCATTTCCACCCTCTAAAGGTAGATGGGCAGCACCAGATGGCTGATTTAAAGCCTTTCATTTATCCACAGTAAAAGGTAATGCAGGAAGGTTAATGAGAGCCAACGTCTGTGTCACACAATTAGCCCGCTGAATGAAGTCCGCACCAGCACTTGGCATGACTGCGCACAGCTGTTCGCTTTTAACCTATATACGAGTAAACATTTCACCCCTGATTAATGCACTGCAGTTTATTTATTTATACTGAAAGAAATGAAAGTATTGGTTGGGCAAGAAAAGTGTGAAAGGAAAAATAATAAAGAAAAGATTGACTGAGTTGATATGCTTCAGGATTAAACCGACTTCATAATTTCAGTTCTACCAAAACTGCAGGGTTTCTTTAAATTTAGTTTAGTCCTTTTTTTTTTTATTTTTTTTATTTTTTTTTTTTTAAACTTTCACAGCAGTACAAATGTTAAAAGTAAATTAAAAATTAATGGCGGTATTTGCTCATGCTGGACAGTTGCCTTTAGATGTGCAGGCATCTCTAGAAACACATATTTTTATAAACTCAGTCTAGCCTCCAGCTGCCAACTCATATGTGTTTGCAGCTGCTGATAGATTCACTTCACTAAATTTAAACCTGTCTCCCTTCATTTGGGAAACGGGTTATATGATCAGCTCACTCCAAGTGCTGAGTTTTTTGCATGTAGATTTGCATCTTATCTTAAAATAAATAATCAAATAGATCTATTGGGATGAAAAAACATTTTACAACTGAGCAACCTACTCAGGGTATATTTATAAGCACTGTTTGGGCTCTATGCTAAATGTGTTTTATTTTTTTGTTGGTTTTTTTTCTTGTTATCTAATGTAAATACATAGTCTCTGATAAAGATATGTACGGTAAAGCCTCCTACCATCCCAAAGTGTCCTTATATTCACAAGGAAAGCTGAAGAAGCATTTGCTTTATTTTCAAATATTCATTTCTCCAGCTCACTGCACAAATGTTAATTAACATTTATATTATATTAGCTTACGGGGGGCATGGTGAGCATACAGGGTTCTATTTGAAAAATATTTAAATGAATCTGCATGTGTTGCCAGTAACATTTCTGACTGTGAAAGCAAAATGAAGCGTCCCAGTTTTTATCTCTGCAGAAGCTTTAATGAAATCAGTGGAATTTATGACAGCAGTGACAGATGAGGTGTTGCATAGTCATCAGGTTTAGTTAGCAAGCGGGTAATCTCTCGCCAGCTCTCTATAGTGGAAAACAAAATCTGTCTCTATGAGAGCCTATTTTCAGCCTTATTTGTTTCATGTAATGTTTTTTTTTTTTTTTTTCTACCTAGGTTAATAATGCTAATAGAAAGAAATGCAAATAAAATGCAACATGAAAGCATTTAAATGCTACCCTACATCTTCCCAAATTGTTTTATTGCCATTGCAATATCAACCACATTAGATTATATAACATTGATTCAGGAGAAAGGAAAAGTAATCAATCCCCTCAGCCCAGGATGGAAGTCTTTGGGTTTTTCAGATAGAATCAATTGTGAAGTCATTTAAAATTGAAAATATGACACTGTGATGAATATTAAAGGTAAAGTAGAGAGCATGTTAAATTTTAATGGTTGATCTTGTTAAGTCTAAGGAAAAGCAGCTATCTGATGGAAAATACAATGGTATAAATTTGCATTTTAAGAAGAAATTAAGTGTCAGACGACGACAAGAAGACAAAACGGCTAGATTAGAAGACAGACTCTGATTCCCATACAGATACTGGGAAAGCAAAGATCACAGCCAGAATAAAAAGATCAATTTGACTTTTCCAGACAAAGGATGGTTCTGTTTTATTTGTTTCCGATCTGAGAAACAGAAATGGACTGCCAAGCAATGGCATCTTTCATGGAATGTGGACTGAATGGGAACCATAAATTTCAACTATGGCCTAGACTTGGTTTATTGGAAGAGGGATTGCAAACTTTCATACTATTTCAATAAATATTGATTACATAGGAATTGCTGTTAGAATGATATAGTGTAGAGCATTTGTGAATAGTTAAGCGCAGCATTCATGCTATCACTACACACTAATTATAAGGCACCGAAATGTATCTTTGTAGGGGTACAAAGGATTGTCACTGGAGTGGTACCATCAAAGGTGCCACTGTTGTACCATCAACAGTGAAATGGGATAACTTCTTCATATTCTTGCAGTTTGTTTCTTAAAAAGATGAGTATTGTATTGGTATTGGACTCGCGGTCTATCACGTACCCCAATTTAACAAAACTGATCTCAACAAGATACACTCTGTGAGGGTACAAATGTTGAGGGTACAAGAACAGTACCTTTAAAGACGCCACCCCAGTGACAATTCTTTGTACACCTATTATTTTCTGAACACATATATAAAAAGTTGTTGGGTTACTATTTTCTTATACACCTAGCAAACAAATTAAGCAACCTCCACTTAATGAGGAATTGTGTTTTGCCTTCTTAATAATATAAGCAGGTAACTGAAATGGGTTAAGTGGTTTTGTAAAATTGTGGCTTTCCAACAGAAGATAAAAATAGAAATGTAATGCAGATTTTCTATATCTTTAACATTAAATGTATATCAAAATAAAAACAGTTTGCTACAGCTGCAAAAGCAGCAATAACAGTTTCATGTTTCAATATGTTTCCTTGATGCATATTGGAATTAAAATCCAACACATAATGTTGAACAACAATTAATTAGGAACGTAAATGGCAAACAGTAAGTTAAAAGAAGATGAGACATCTCTACGTGGTGGAAGTTCAAACTGGTGGAAACTATGAAGTAATAGGCTAATCCTTATTACCTATGCAGCTGCCTGGGCTGAGTTATCCACGTACGCTTGTGCTAATTGCTCTGAATCAATAAAAACAGTTTAATCCAGAGGAAAAATTCTCAGTCACACTCAGGGCATTAAGACCTTGGTAGCTCCTTTCAGGCTAATTGTGTTTTGTTTTCCAGAAGAATGCATTAGGAATTCCTGTCAGGAGAGAAGAATGTAAGACAGGAGATACACAGGAGATACAGGAGGATACAAAGTTAATTTATCTCTTTTGAGACAACAGTATTTTCTTTGTGCTTTGGGTGTGTCACTCCATAATTGTTTCAGTTTCTCTGTTCTGTGGTTACAACAAAGAGGTTCAGCTCAAAGATGACAGATGATGGTTTTCCCTGCTGTTAACATTGTCTTTGAGCAGTATTACCACTCGACAACTCTCCAAGAGTTACCAAGTTGTAATTCTGCAACAAAGACTGATGGAAACAATTTACTATGTATTTGGGTGGATTATAACTTATTAGTGGGAATTGTCGCGTTATAATTATGTGAAGGTTTTGTGACAGTATACATTATGTCCTCCACAGACCACTGTCCAAATGTGAAAAAAATTAAATTTATTGGCCTTTCTCAGGCTAAAAAAAAAAAAAGATTTGTCTGTGAATCCTCAAGATGCTGTATGATTGTATAAAGCTACAATAAGATATCTGAGTTGTATTCAGTGCATAAAAGAGAATATCGTTCATCATTCAGGGAAAAAGTATTCAGATAATAAAGTAAATGGCTAAATTACACAATCAAAAACAAAGGGTTCGGTTCAGATAGTATCTTACAAGCCAGTTGTCCATATGAGATCCAAAGTTTCTTTGTAGAAAAGAGAGAAGTCTGCAGGAACACCATTGGTTTATAATCAGTGGCATTATAAAGTGGTCAAACTAATAAACAAAAACAATAACTATTTCAGAGGAAACATCAGCAGCACTGAACATCACTCCACGAAGAATAAAAAATTATTAAAAAACGAGAAAGAGGAAAAAGAAAATCAAATTGCACATTTGTTTTTGTACTTTTTTGTGTGCTTATCATAACGTGTTATCAATTCCACAATTTCTAATCACAAAGACGTAATTTTTACCATCTTGCCTTTACTGCCAAGGTTAGACTGCTGAATGGTTCTGCTCTTTACTGTACAGGTCATGAATGTTCATCATGCTTTTCTTGACATCTCTGGGATGAAAAGAGAAGAACAAAATGAATTTTCCTTGATACATTTGAGCCCCATTCCAAGGCCAAATTGGCTATTGATCTTCATCTCTTTGTCTATAAAGGGAGAACCTTGCATGCCAAAATTGGTCACCGCCGTGACGGCAGCCCATATCTCAATGCTGATTGATTCTGAGCAAGCGGTGGCTGGCAGAGCAAGACCAAGGTTGATGAGACAGGGGATGAGGATGATTGTCTGGGCCTGCTGTCAGCCTGGCAGTTGCTGCACAGGATCAGTGGAGCAGGGATTCACACAAGACCAATACTTCTGCCTTTTTTTGCCCAGTATAACCCCCCCCCCCCCCCCCCCCCCCCTGTCTGTTTTTTTTTTTTTTTTTTTTTTTTTTTGTCATCAGTTGAAAAGGAAATGGACATAGAGAGGATGGTTATTCTATTCATTCATTTGGAGAGGTTCAATGCAATCAATACTGGAGAAAGAACGAAAGCAGTGTAAGGACCGAGGCTGTGGCATTGTATAGGGAAAAAGGAGAAAGGAAAATCCTACGACTGTGACCCAGGGAGAAACGAACAATTGCTTTGATTGCCCCTATTTTTTCTAAAACAGTTTTCATCTATGCCCTCAGGCTTTTCCTGGTTTGAATAAGAAGGAATTGATTTCCAAAAATCCCTCTGAACTTTTAATGTTTAATGCATTTCAGTCAAATCTAACTTTACAGCAAATCTAACAAAGATTTCACACAGCATATGTAATTTTTCAAGATAAAATGAGATCTGCTAATTCTGAAAAGCTTCATACATTTACACTCCACTAATTTTTGATCTCACTGATGGACATTTCATTGTCTACACAAGGTTGCAAACTTTCTATCTTGCTGAGAATTAATCTTTCCATCCCAGGTTTGTGGTCTCAATTCTATTGCCATTTTTACTTTTCCAGTGCTGTATTAATGCAAAATAGCCCATGAGGTCAATCACAAGAAGTACCTGAGGTTTACAATGTACCAGAAAGAATTTTTTTGTGCAAAAGTACATGTACATTTCGCTGCCCATATAGATGGAAAAATGGAACTTTTGCCACCACTATATTTAATGTTTTGTCTTGTATTGAAAAATGGATCAAATATAGAATCAAAACATCTGTACCAATACTGTCATAATATATTATTTTAAATGTAAGATGGAAATATATTCCTGCACAGGTATTGTTTTGTCAGGTAACATCCATGTGGCAATTCAGTAAGACTGAATCTTCAATCCACACATTTAAGAATGCCTTTGCTTGAAACCATATTAGTGTCTATGTATTTTAAAATGTGTACATTTTAGAAGATTTAAAAAATATTTTCTTTCTGATAGTGTCAGAAAAAATCAATAAAAATAACTTGACAATGGACTATTATTGTATGACATATGTAGCAACCTCCCAAGGCCGAATTAACCCCCAAATCAGATAAGAACTCAGGACTTTCTACTTCAAAAGGAAGTCCATCCACACATCTCCAAAACAGAGCTCAATGAAAGCCCTAAAAATCAGATCCATCTTAATCCGGGTAGACAGACCTCCACTTTAAACCAGGAACCCCGCTGGTTTTATCTTGTTCCTGGTAGGAAATGTCTACACAGACAGACTGTGGCACCCTTTTGAAGTTGGACCCTGGTAAGAGCCTGTTGTCCGTCACCCCAGGAGGTCCCTTTGTATCCACAGCACACAGAGACCAAATTCCAGAGCAGAACCTTTAAGCTCTGAATTCTAAACTGTACAAAATACTGGATGTATCCTCAGCACACCTGGATAAAGGCACTCTTCTTCCTTTATAAATTAATCCAAGACTTTAACCGTTTTTCAGATGTGAAATCCACAGAAGTTAGCAAGTTAGTTAATTTTAGTGATTCCTTGGATGGAGCAATGGCGCCATCGAGCAGACACCCTCAAACAGATTGAGATATGCATTTCAGGCTTATTAAATACACCGTGATTAACATTATATGCTGTTGTTATTAACAACTCTGACTAAAAGTAAGAACTTGTTGTGTGGAAATGATTTGTTGACCCACCAGGTCCGTGGAAAGTGAAAATCATTGATGAAGTGTATTGAAGGTAATTATTGAAGGTATCTTGTTTATTGAGGTAAACAAGAGAGATAGGAAAGAGACATACAGCAATAAACTGAAACATCCAAGGGCTTTGCTTCCAGTCAGCATTCTTTTCCATCAAGCACAGTGATTTGGCAAAATAGACACAAGCAATACATAAAAAAGTGGATGTTGTGTGTATTCACAACTAAACTTGGGCTGGGTCTGGGGCTGGGGCTGTGTGGATCGATCCAAATATCAATGGAGTTGATACCAAGGCTAGACTTGGTATTGTTCAATAGAAAGATAACAAAATGGACAGTGGGCTTGACAAGGCTTGCAGAAGGCTTTTGGGGTGGAAAGACAAATAATTTAAATGGGAGCTGACCTATTTTTGATTTTGCTGTTATTTAGTTCATTAGATAAGTTGATTTATGAAAGAGGTATTTTATTATTTTGTTATTTTTTGTATGATTAAATTTACATTCAGTTTTCTTTGACTGAAATGTGTGCCTTGTCTTTCATCAGTCTCATAACCATAATTAAATTTAAAATCATGAAATGATTGTGAAATGTCAAGCAACATGTGTCAGTATCATATCCATGTAATATCTTTTTTGCATGATTTTGGTGATACTTTCCCTGGAAGCGCAACACAGCATTTTGCAGCATATTAGCGAGAAAACTTTCAGTGATCTGTGCATGATGAGGCAAATGAGTTGTTTCTGAAATGTCAAATAAAATCCACCAACCTTTTGAAGGGTTAGGTACAACAAGGGAAGCCCTACTGGACAAAATGCAAATGTTTGAGAATCATTCCAACCCCAAGATGAGCCTCCATGGAATACTGAAGGGCAAATAAGAAGACATCAGAATTGCAGCCAATCATAAACTGAGTCAGATTAGTCTTAATCAACACGGCAATATTAATGTCTGCTCTGAAGTATCAATAAATCATGAATTATGCTAAGAGTGGCTGCTGAATTTGAATGATAGCCTCATCCATAATTTGATTTTCCTAAACAGCTGCTCAGGATAATGTGGGTGACCTTATGGGATGGTGATGAAGTGAGTTCTGGAGGAGGGATGCAGGAAGTGCACTTTGGTATATCGGTTTTTGTGCTTTTTAAGATTAAAAGATGTGGGGTAATCAATGTGAGATGGTGCCAATTGCCTTCTGTTGTTTATACTGTAAAGACTTTTTTTTACATGAAATACCTCTATAAATGGAAATGCTGCTGTCAAAGTATTCACATAAGAACGACAGTTCCAAAAAAAGTAGTGACCAAGAAAACTACATTTATACTTCACTGAGGATATCAGAGGTTTCTCTGTCTCTGCTGACATTGTTAAATCACCATAGTAACATATGTTAACATGTTATCTGATAATAACCATCACATTGACTCTCTTTTGATAAAACCAGTGGAATAGTTACTGTAGACAGTACTTATCATTTTCCTAACTCAGAAAATGGAAAAGCTGGTTGCGAATAGGAAAATGATCCTAACATGAGCTTATCTTTTTATTTGCATATTTGTTTGTTTCATATGTGAATTTTAACACAAATGATTTTATGCCTAAGCCAAATCTACTTGGAATGAAGAATAAATTAAAATAAAAATCAAATAAGTAAAACATAATAATAACTAGAAAGTGCTAACCTCTGACAAGACTTTTAAAACGTTCCTGGATCCAAATGGTGGTCCAGATCACCACCAAAAATAAATCAGTTCTTCCTTTTCAGAATTCCAAAAACTACTGTAGATTTAATGAAAATCCATCCATGACTTATTAAATTATCTTGAACACAAATGAACAAGCAAACAAACAGATAAATGCAAGTGAGGGGAAGAAGAAAAGAGAAGGGCTGTGCAAAATATTTTCCTCCTCTTAAGGGATACTAAAAAAAGGTTCTAACGGGAAGGGGACAACAGCACAATGTTATATTGAGGGGAAAAAACAACATTCAGATTGGGAAGAAGTTAGAGAAAATATTTTGAATGTATATTTGTCATCATAAAACTAACTTTTAGCACCATCCACCCATGTATGTGTTGTACTTTCAGTCAAAGGATCAGATGGTAAGCAGTTAGCGTTAATTTCTTGTCCAACCTGATCATATGACTGATGTGTGAAATAGCTCCATAGCTCCATGGTGGAAAATGTTACAGTATCGCAATGACAGGCTAAACACTTACAGAGATGCAGTTTAAGTTGAAATTAAGCATGTTTAAATTTAGCATTACCGTACTTTTTTTAATACACAATGACTGACATTTTCCATGTCTTTCTAGTGTTTATATGATCACAATAATTCAGGCAGGAAAAATTTTGTTGAAATTGGGGGTATTGGGTGGGGTGGGGATGTCATGGTTTTGAGTGAGTCCTTTGTTTTGCTATTTAAAGACTTGTTTTTAAATGTCATCAGTATTTGCTTATCATTTTTATTATGTAAAGCACTTTGCAGTGCTTTGGTAAGAAAAGGGCTCTATAAATACATTTTGATTGATTGATTGATTGAAATGTTGTCCTGTGCAATGTTTAACTCACTGATTGTATTTTTATACTTTATCTTCCACTTTAAGTTCCTCATTTTTCTGCAGCACTCTCATCAATGAATAAATAAACTTTCACTTATACAATGAATGGGTCGTGTCATGGCCATGAGGTCACTGGTAGAATGGTACCTTTAGACTGCAACACTAGTAAAGATAGAAGATGTGGGCAAACAAACTTGTTGTATGTTTTCTGGTTAGACTGGATTATCTATTAGCTTTACTGTTAAGAATCTCATTTCCTTATGTCGGCTCTGTTCATTTCACTTTTGTCATAAGACTGTAGAATTACCTTGTTCTTCATGCAGCCTAAAGTACTGTTCAACAGTCACAAAAGTCATCACTATGCAATGTTTTTATGACGCTGACTCTGCAGGCGTTTTCTTTCCCCTGTTAATGAATGCAGCTATTCAGACCACGTTGTTTGACTAATGAGTTTGTTGTTTTTCAAATGTTTCATTGTGTTGAAAATGGCTTCTAAATATTCTATTCATGATGCTATTACACCACTCTCACTTTCAACTTCACTCCATAGACAGTCTTATAATTCCACATATCAATGTACAGTGAAACACAACATTGCAAATCACACTTTGCAAAGACATTCTTCTTTGAATGTCTTTGCAGTTGTAAATCAAAAATGTATTACTCTGTCAATGCCATCTTTTTTATTCAAGTTAATTCAAGATCTACTGGGAAATACAGCTAATGTATAATGTAATATTTTTCTCAAATATATTCTAGTTTATCAACCATGATAGCTACATAAAAACATTCCAAGACTTTGTCTAGAATCTTTTTTTTTTTTTTTTAGGACCGAGGTCATTCATTATTCTCACTTCAGCTGACCCAGCGTTGGTTGGTCATCGCCATTATTAAGAGCTTTGAGCTTTGCTTTCAGTTTTCAGCGCATTTCCACACAAAATGGCTTGGTTCAGAAAAAAACCTAATAACATCTGTACCATTAACAATTAGACAAATTTACATGATATTTTCTTTGGGAATAGATTGGCCTACATGCAGGGTGGATACAATAGGTTACAATGATAGTAGTTGTAATTTAGTAGAAGTGGTCATCCTGATCAACATGAATTTTATTGAAGAATAAACAACAACAGTTTTTTTAGAGGTCAACAAAAGGAAAATATGGGTGACTCTTCTTACAGAATTTCTTATATTTCTTGTAATATATGGGTTATTGTGTTGGATGTGGGAAGATGTTAGTCAGAAACAAGTTATTGTTTGTTAACTGATTGGAAACAGCAAGTGAATCGCTTTATTTTGTTTCTTTTTCTTTGTTTTCTTTAGAACAGGCAGGGCCTTCTAAAATATCTATATCAGTTGCTAAAGATATTTTGTTTTGCAATTTTTCCATCTTCTAAATCTGTAATAAAAACAAAAGTGAACAAGCGGCACTTTGCAAAATCTGTGAAAATAAGATGGAGAAAAATACTGGGTCATTTATAGATGCCCAGAAAAAACCTTTCCACACTGATGAACTTGGACAGCAGCTTGAGAAAGTCCAGACCAAATTCATCAAACTTTTTCCTGATAATCTCTGCCATTCATGTAGGGGGAGAAAGCTGGTGAGGTACATTCGCAAAGTAATCATTCATCTAATCAAAGTTACATGGATTTAAGAACACAGCCAGAGGGATGGCCAGGGGAGAAATTGACTCATTTTTATTTATGTTCACTGCCTTTTAGAAAGCACTTTGCAACAGTAAAAATAGTAATCTTTCATATAGGACTGGTAAAATCTTATTGAGTCAAAACACATTAACTGAAAGTTGTAAACTTAGAGTCACACGACCATTGTCCCTCCTCTTCTTTTTCTGCCCATTAATAGAGTATTGTCTGAAGCTTTCTCCTACACACACCTACACCTCCCACTTTGTTCCGTATGTTTACTATCTTGAGCCGTTCCATTCCCTTTTGATCTTCTCACTGAACATTTGCACTCCTCAAATCCATTTCTCCACAACACCTCTGGGCTATTCACTTCCCCATGGTGAGCTGAGCCCTGCTGTCATCATCTTCCCTCCTTTTGCAATGCGGCTGAAATCTTCCCTGTCTTATCTGCAGAGTCTGAAGAGACCTAAAACACCAAGCAGACAGACAGAATTTAAAGCTCACTCATCGAGGCATTCATCCAGAGCAGATTTAGCACTCAGTGTAAAAATGCATGATTTCATTTGGCACTTCTGTAAAACAGAGGTGGCAACTTACTACACACCAAAAACCTTTGGAGAAAAAAGAATCCTGTTTTTAAAATTTAATGTGTTGACAACATAGCTCCAGCGCAGCCAGGCAGTCTTTTTCCAGGTTCTTCCTGTCAGTCATATTTTGTGTACAACATTGTGCAATTCTTCTTTAAATTTCCCACCGATGAGAGCTGACTTTATGCAAGTGTTGACTGTTCATGCTACCTTTGTTTCTGCTCAGTGAAAAAGACAGAAATCTGTTTTAGATGGTATGAAAAGAAACTCTTCAAGGTTGACAGAAGATTTTTCTTTTAAAGACACTCCTAGCAGTCAAAATGACTGTTTCCCTGTGCAACCTGTGGCAGCCAAGTGCTATGCAGAGTTTTATCAGCTATCAGTAAATTAATATTAATTAGATAACGTGATGGAAATTATTTACCAAGGGTCTTGAGAAGATCCCATTTGACTTTTTTAATACTTATGCAGTAAAGGAAAGCAGACAGAGTCATGGGACATCAGAAGGAGGCTCTGACTACATTTTTATCTACAAAGTCTAATAAAAGGGGGAAAGTTCCAGATGTGAGGAGGGAAGAGTTGAAACTTGTGTGCCCGAGGTTGCTGTTATCTTTGTATAAAGCAGGTGTTGTCTGAACATTATGGTGCATGTGTATTACAACCACAATGTCTGTGAGCAGAAATAGTTTCCCTGATGCAGAAGTTGAAATGTTTCTCATTTGCATACAAACCGTTGGCAAATAAATATCTCTTTTTATATATAGTCTATGGTAAATATGCAAACTTACACTGCTCTAAACGAAACTGAATAAAATTTCCATTACAATATCTATTACTGCTGTTACATTAGTCAGATAACCCAAACTGGATTAGGGGGGTGTACAAAATTTTAAAAAAAAAAAAGACACTTGGCCTTATAAATAACAAATAAAGCTAGGAAGAAACAAAAACCCTGATGCAGATGCACCAAAAGACCAAAGAAAATCTTATCACAGAAAAGGGGGAAAAAATGATAAAGTCTATGACTAAGACACATGACAGGAATAAATATTAGTCCTGTTTTTGCTGCTGGGAAGAACCCAGAGAAACACCTGGATTATAAATAGATGGAGAGTTATCTTTTGATGTTGTTATCCTTAAGCAATAACTGATTAGTTGTTTTGTTCTAAGGTGACTGTAACTTCAGGAGGAAGTCCTCTGCCAGTGAGAAGGTCAGTTGTTGGATTGATTCCTAGCTTCCCAAATCTGCCAGACTAAGTGTCCTTGACCAAGACGGTGAATCACATTATCAGTGTATGAATGCATGTGAGGACAGATAAAAAATGTACGATATATACAGACTAAGAAGTGGTGTATGATTGTGTATGTGTGTATGCCTGAATGTGGCTTGCAACATAAAAAAAAGCTTTTTGTGGTCAAATAAGACTTAAATAGTATTTTATAAATACAGTTTATTTACCATTTTGTGTTGAGTTTGCTTTGTTTTGGCTTTGTTTGACAGTTGAGAAAGTTGCCTTTCTGTGTTCACAATCATTAAGAAAAATATTATCATAATTGTTCCTCTCTTGCTCTGTTTATATTGTAAATAAAAGAAGATTTCAAATATCTTTGATTGATCCCTGTAGTAAAATTAAAAAATAATATATGTTAATGTAGAGTATTTCTGTATGTTATATCCTACACAACTTAATTTACAAGTATATCATTTTCATCTGTGCCATGCAGACGAAGTCTCAGTTAGCCACCACTTCACCATCAAATTGTTCATATGATGCCTGCCTCAAATGTTATTTGCAATACATTTGTGTCTTTTACAGACAGTGTTGAACTAATTTCTTTCTGAGCCAAAAAAGATTAAACATTGTTTTTTTTCTAAACCTAACCCAGTCATTTTTAAACCTAAACATGGTTTGGTAAAACTTAGCAGAAAGATAAAGTTGGCAAAAAGACTTTGAACTTAGTTCAAATTGAAATTAACTAATATGATGAACCCTGGGTCTCTTGGCTAAGAAACATGAACTATTTCACAGGATCTTTCAGTCTCCTGTGGATTTTTTTTTTTTAAATCTTTTTTTACTTTGAAACACTGCTAATGTGATGTTTTTCTCACCTTACATAAGAAAGCTTGCCCACTCTTCCTTCTCATTTTCATTAAAAAAAAAAATTCTTTAGCTTTAAATGAGCAAAGCCCCAAAGTGGAAAAAAAAAAGATAAATGGGGAAACTGTTTATATTTCTACTCCATGTTATACAGTCATGTTTGCATTTGCTTAACTCACATAAAAAAAAACTTGATAATACTTGCACAGTATTGATTTTATTGTTTGTTTTGTTATATGTTTGTTTTTGTCATGTTGTGCTGCCCAAATGTCCCAGAAGTTACAAATCAGTTCTTCTTGCCTCCGTTGTCTCTGCTTTTTTCTGGAAGTTTCCCTGTTGCTGTAGAATCATGTCATTCCTCAGATGCTCAGAGGTCCACTGACCTGCTCACCTCTGTCAGGACAACCAAGGCTCCTCTCCTTCCACTGAGATCTCCTCTCATCAATATGAGGTTCACATCTATCCCGCTTGCTCCTGAAGCACTGCCTTGTCACAGAAATGTATGACAAATTCTACCAGTCCTCCTCAGCATGATTTATCTATCACCTGACGGATGCTGGGAAGGTTGGCATCACCTGATACTTCCAAAAGAAACTTTTCACTTTCTTAACAAGAACTGCTTGAAATACTCAGCAAAACAGATTCTAAGTAAAAACAATCCAAACAGAATTTTATGTTGATGTAATTCAGTTTAAACACAAACTGCTGACCTGTAATACAATCTGGATTATTCTCTTGTAAAACAAATTGCTGGGGATAGAAAGGGACTTGTTCTTTTCACTGTTGTTTGCAGCTTCTCATTCACATGCTATATTTCCATATCCATTAAATAGCAAAAGTGAGGACACGCTAAGCTCAGGGGGAGGCTAGTGGCATTTGTTCAGAATAAAAATAGCAACTTTGCTTCCTGACATCAGGCTTGTTGTAGATCATCTGGGAGCTCTGCGAATCTGCAACAAATGTTGCACGACAGCACTCATGGTAAAGAAAAACAACAACAACCAGCAGATCAACTGACAAAGATATCCAATATGAAATAAATAAGAAATAAAGCTGCAAAAACTTAAGTTTTTTGGATGCAATATGTCAACATTCACCACTCAGAGCAGGTTTTCAGGGTCACATTATTATATGTTTTAAAAACCTCAAAGCTAAGGTCAATCTGTAATCACCAGTTAACCATAGAGGCATGTTTTTGGGAGGAAGTTGGACTACCTGGAAATAACCCCCACATTCAAGGTAAGAACATACAAGGCCTGAGCTGTGCATTGATGAGATCAGTGAATTTCGGTACCTTTCTTTTGCAGGCCAGGGTCGCCTCGGTTTTTTTTTAAATGTATTATTACTATCATTTTTTTTTTTTAAAGGGGATACGTATAATTAAAGAGAAATTTTATCATTTAAGCTTAAAAACAATCGACCTTGAGTAATATCGAATATGTAAAATAGCAGGGACAGTTGTAAATTTGATAGAGCAATGTTGTAAAAAATACAGCTGCAATGAGCTTTGCTCTCAAGTTTGCATTAACAATAAGGACAGATGTCTGAAGTGCTTGTCACACTTTTAAAACAGAACTAAATGGTTTAGTCTCCACCTGCAGCAGGATGAGCTATTGTATGCAGCCCATGTATGCATTGATCAGAGAGCCCCAGGACGCAGAAAAAAACCTCCCAAAAAAAGAAAAATCAAGCTAGCAAAATAGAAAAGAAAGAAGGGAAATTAAGTTAAAATTAAGGTGAGCAGCTGCTTCCTGGTTCGTTTTTTTTTTTTTAGAAGAGGGGTAAGCAGCAGCACGCCTGAGCTAACCTACAGTCTGAGCTGATCCCAGCTGCATTTATCTCAGAGTGAAGACAGCACTTTAGCCTCCATTTATGAATTAATTTCTATCAGAATTTCAAAGTTATTACTGCCAGTCTTTTTATATTAAATCAGTGGACCTTGCAAAAATAAGAAAAAAAATTGTCAATCATTTAGAACTTTTCCCGATATAGTTTTTATGACCAATGCATTTTTTTGCAATTTCAGGATTGTGAAGATCGAAGAAAAGGATTGTGGAAGAAGGACTCTGCTACATTTATTATTAAGAATTTGTTCAGGTACAGGTGGACAAGCTGTGAAAGGACCGCATACAGAAATGTTAGCTGTAACAATAATTGCCTGGGGTCTGAATTCTTATTTTAACATAAAAATTTAGTTTCTTGTATTTTTGTAAATGAACAAACATACAGAGAACACTTATCTTTGCCTTTGTTATGTTGAACTCTTGTAAATTAATGAAGAAAAAAATCTCAATAGCTATGAAGATGTATTTGAAACTAAACAAATGTTGAGAATCTCAGAGGGTCTAAAAACTCTATATAGACTCTAAATCACTTTTTCAAATGTTGTATATTTAACCTTTACATTTGCTGCCAGTGTTACTTAAAATCTCTGCGAATGCAATTCAAAGCAGGGCGGCAGCTGTGAAAAGATAATTAGTCAAATACGACTGTGTTATGATGTTAGATTTCATTGGCGGTTTTAGGGGGGGTTTCTAGTGTAAACATATTTTGCGTCACTTTCTATTCGTGTGTATGAGTTTGTTTGCTCTTATGTGTTTGAAAGACAAAAAGACAGCATGACAGAGGCAGGCTTTGTTTTTAGAAAGCTGTGTTTTTAGATGGTGACATCTGTCGAAGGAAGAGCGGATGAACAGATGTACTTTGTTCATGCATCTGACAGGTGTACCAAAAAGCTCTCTCCCCTCTCCACTTCACTGATAAGCAAAGCAGTCTCCTCTCCCCACATCTCCTCAACTTCTCCTGCTTCCTGTCCCTCAGCCCCAGACCTGGCTGCGTTACCTGCAGGTGGGACCTCACTGTTGACTTTAGCAGTGTGCGCCGGATCCTATTAAAAAGCAACATTGTGTGCTGTGTTCTCTCAAGTGTAAAACCTATTTCATTCCCTACCAGTAAAACAGCTTGCAATGGCTTGACGGTCTGGTGGTTTGTTACAGATGGAAAGTAGAGCTGCAGAGGCTTAAGTTTGTTTGTTTTGGCGTTTGGTTGTGATGAAATTGCAGTTTGTTGCATGCAGTTGACTTGGCCAGGAATCAAGGATTGAACCCACAATGTAAGCTTTTGAAATTTCAGACAAAGGTAAGGTTATTGTCTTTGGACCCAAGTGCCTGCTGCTTTCTAACATATTGCACATTGGGTTGCCTCACATATGAAATGTAACATACAGTATAAACACTGATATTTTCCTTGCCTTACCTATTTACTCAACATTACTGTAGTTTCTAGTACCACATTTCAGAACTGTCGAGTTGATGTTAACCAGGATCTGTCCTTTAACTCGCATATGACACAGGTCTGCAGCACTGTATTCTTTCCTCATAATGCCAAAACTTTAGAACATCCTGACTCAGAGTGATGCTGAAATAAATAGTCCTGCTACTATTACATTTTAAAATGGTACAACGTTTTTTCTGATGAGGTTGGAAGTAGCGATCGAACTTACCGTCTCTATGTGGGTTCCTGTGTATTTTGAGATTAGAATTGAAGATTTCCCACAATATAAATGTCTTCTTGATCAAGCTCCAATGCATCTTGAAAATCTCATGGTTCCATACTTTACCAGCACTTCAGAGCTCTTCACTCTGAGACTCTAGGTTTACTCGTAGTTCCTAAAGTTGCTGAGAAGAACAGAAGGCAAAGACATTTGTTGTATTATGGAACAAGCAGCTATGTTTGTACCTTAAAGGTTCAGGTTCAAACTAGTCTTATTTAAAACTTAAAGTTGGCTTGGTGACCCTTTGTTACCCTTTAATATTTAAAACACTTTGTAAAATACTTTAAATCGTGTGAAATGAAAAATGTTGAACAAATAAACTTGCCTTGCCTAGCTGTCTCTTTAGTTATGCAACTATAGACTCAAACAGGTGGATGCTCCATGATAGGTATCCCTGGCTTAGAGTTATGGTGCATGTAAACCCATGTTTCCTTTCCTCTACAATCACTAAAGGCAGATGGAGTGGCTGTGGCTCAGATAATATTGAATCCTCTGTTAGGCCAATTCAAGTTTCTCTGGACGGTTGTTTTACTCCAAATGCAAAGACCATGCAATATGCTCAGTGCACTATGTCAGTGTGTGTGGGGATTATTGAGTGAGTGAAAAACACAGGTTAAAATTGCAAATAGACAACAAACATTGCCAATAGCCACCATATCCCTTAGGTCCAATGCAATTTTACTTGCTATGTTTGCTCTGAAGCAACACAGAGTACCTTTTATTTACCAAAACAGCATAAAAATTAATTTTGTTACAGGTAATGTGATAACGACTATTATTATGGGCATCAAATGGGACAGTTTATCAACAATAGCTTAACAACAGCATGCTAAATATATTTATATGTGTGTGTAAATGACAACACTCCCTTTACGATAATGGTAAAGCTCAATACATGACCACGAATGCATTAAAAAAAATAAAGCTCAGTTGTTCAATTTTTGTCCTTGAGCTTTCTGCCTTCCATCCTGCTTGTGAATTGTTAAGGTTAGGACCTAAATATACATTGTCAAGTTTAGATGTTTAAAAATATATGGTTTGGTTCAGAAAACACATGTTGCAGGTTGCACATTTTGATTTGCACATTTGCATTCTTGTTTGTTGATCATTGTATTGATGTTGTCCTGTACAAAACAGAATTTACATGTTGCCATGTCATCATTTTTAACCCTGGATTTTAATCCATAAAGACCCAACCCATGAAAAAATGGGAAAATAAGTTCAACTTTTTGAGTATGAAATCTTTATTTGTCCCTGTTACAGCCGGTGGCCTGAAATCTCACCAACTCATCAACTCCATCATCACCATCAGGATTGGCTACACCTGGATTCCCTCTTAGCACCACCCTCAGAGTAGATTGCTGGTTGGTGACTGGTCGCTCACCCCCCCCACCTACCTGGGACTGGTTGGATCACTGCAGAGTGCCAGCATGAAAGCCTCCATCAAGCTTCCGTCGTGGCAGATGTGCTTGGTTTGGACTTGTTGCCACAGTTTGCCACTCTGACTCTGCCTGCAGCAGAGTTTTGACTTTTGAAGTGTTGTGACCTACTGTGTTCAGTAGCTGTTGTCGGGTTTTGCTTCTACTGGTGATTGCTCTGGTTGATGTTTTTGTTGGTTGTTTGTTTAAAAAAAAAAAAGTGCCTGCACTCACTCTTGGCTGCTTGTTGTGATCTATGGGTCTAAAAATAAATCTACATTTGTTTGCTAACTGGGTTTTTTCTTAATGTAATGTTGCTACCTCTTGTTCCCCTGGAGATCCTTTATCTAGGAGTCTGTTCCTTTAACAAAATTTACCTAAATTGTTTAGGGATTTTTGCCATTTATTCATGAAACATTTCAAAATTTTGATAGTGTAATCTTCTGTTTTCTGGTGTCCGTTAAAGGGCAGAAAAAAAAAAAAAAACAGTTAATGTCTGACATGTGTCAGACGGGCTGATAACTCCAACAGCAGGTTCAATAGTCAATCTTACACAAGACTATTGTTTACTTTCTAATTTTTAATTTAAATTAGAATCACATAAAAACATCAGTTTTGCTGAAACTTGACAATGTCAATAACCAGGCTGTATGAAGCTTGAATGAAGGATAAGTGTCACTGATCTACAAACTGATGCATTCAGTGACAAACAAGGGATTAGAGAATGTCCCATTTTCAATGTGTAAGACAAAATGAAAGGCGAAGTAAGGCAAATTTATTTTTTGGAGTATGTTTAAGACAGCCAAATATGCTGTACATAATTTTTAGAAAAAAATAAAAAAGACTGCATGCTGGTAATTACACATACAAATGTCAACAGTGAATACATTATCATTACCATCATCAAACATAACACCATCATCACCATTATGTAAGAATGTTTTTGTAATGTCCAATGTGTTGTTTTACATTTGCAATCAGTTCATATGTTTTAAATAAATATATTTTTAAATGTATACTGTGAGAAAATATATAAAAATGAAAGTTCTCTTTCCCACTAAAATGCATTGGCCAATAAAAAATATGTTATGATTCAATGAGCTACTTATTCGGAACTTATACAGAAACTTTATTGTCATTGATTCAGTCGGCACAACCAAATTAATTCCAGTATAACCCGTCCAAGAATTAGACATACAACATACATGTGACATAAAGAGGATCAGGCAAACTGAGGCGCAGCCACAAAAAGCGGCGCACCTTTTTATGCAGAATGAGGAAATGATGACATGAGGACGGGTGTTGGAAAAAAAAAAGAAGTATCAGTCCCCCTTTTCTAGATGTATTTCTCAAAAGGCTGATTTGGTTATTGCTTGAATTAATCTGTTAAAATGTCAAAATTTTGGGCTTGATTCATTGTTCAAGTAAATCGGATTAACCTGTATTTAAAGGGGTGCTATTATGGTATTTGGAGTTTTCTGAGCTTTCTACAGTGTTACAGTGTTGAATCCTCATCAGACATGTGAACGGCACTGTTTTTTATCACCTAAACGCATGTTTGAGTTTAAGTTCCAGCACTCTCTCCGTTCAGTTTCCATGGCGATGAAAAACACGTCGTTTTAGAGAGTTTTTTCTACTTGGAAATCCTTGTGACGTCCCACGGGATAAGGTTCGGTGATTGGTTACCTTCTACTGGTTAACAAGGGCATGTACACATACATCAGGCGGGTGGAAAACGTCGGATAAAGTTATTTCAAACGATGGCTGGTGAGTTTACCAAAGAGAGACATCCTGCTGCATTCGTTGCTGTGGGTTGCTGTTTTCCACTTTGTTTTCAGGGTCTGATTCAGGTTCCAACATGTAGGGCTGTATGCTATGTGTTGACATTGTATTTTGTTGTTTTATTGAGTTCATATTAGCCTAATCCTTCTGTTTATGAGATGTTACAATGACGGCGAAAGCAGGTGCGGTGCGCGCTCCTGATGTAGTGCAGTGGCGGGAGGCGGGGCTTAATGCGGAAGAGTCTCAATCCACTTGTTTTGCCCACAGGCTGATCTGACAGCCTACGGAGAGGGTCAGTCTGAAGTAAATAAAGCCATTTGTGACAATAACTCAATCAATCCCAGCCCTTCTGGTCTCAGAAATAAAAATAAATTAGCCTGAAATGCTTATAATAGTTCCACTTTAACTGAAATAATGTGGCACATCCAAGCACTGATGGGACAGAGACATGGACTTGAGCTTTACATGATACCAGAGTCCCCTTGTGATATGATGATATGCTGTGTGTCATGAGGATAATTATGATTAAACATTCATTATTGTTCTCCATTTTCTGAGCCACTAGGCATATGTAGATGCTGAACAATAGGGGGTACAAAAAAGAACACCAACTCATAGTCTGGATATAAAACATTTAACAATGGCCTAATAGAGTGTGATTAGCTTATTGATTTAATTGAACTATACAACTGCTTATGAGAATTTTCTTTTTATTGCAGTTTTATAAATAAATAAATGCATGACGTTTTTTCGGTTTTTTTTTTTTTTTTTTTTTGGTTTTTTTTTGGTGTCCCATTTCTAACTTTTCTTTGTGTTAAACCAGTCTCAGGAAGCATGTATGTTGTAAAAGGGACATTTGTATAGCAGTTCAAACTGAAGAAGAATTGGGAAAAGACACAGACATTGTAACATCCTCATCTTTGACAACCCTGAATTTGACTGTTTGCAATGTAGCAGAGCATTCAATCTGCTCCTACCTGCACAAAAATTGCATACCCTTAATAAAATGAGTCTCTCTGCAGTCTTAAGGTCAATTTGAATACTTCAGGAGTCATAAACACTAATTTTTCTTCTTTTTTAAGATTTGTAATTTTATTCAGATGTAATTATCAGAATGTGTTACTGGTAAAGAATAAATGAAAATGGTACAACATTACGAATGAAAATTAGAAACCACAGGATGAATATGACTTTTCATTTTGAATGATTAAGCTGTTCTGAGTTGTGCAACACATACTGTGTGTCACAGTTCCACGTACTACTGGTAAATATTATGTATGTTGCAGAACCAATTTGAGCCTTCGGTGGCCTTTCTGTGTGGATTTTCTCAGGGTACTCCAGCCTCTTCCCACCATCCAAACACATGTGTCATAGGTTATCTGGTCACTCTAAACTCTCCCTACAAGAGGATGTGAGTGCATGTGTCTCTCTGTGTTGACCCTGCGATGGACTGATTCGTGTTCAGGATGTACCCTGCCTCTTGCCTACTAAATGCTGGATAGATTGCAGCTCCCTCTTGCAATTGGGAACAACAGTTTGTCATCTGGAGTTCTTCTTCTAAGTTTTAAACATGCTGTGGTCCAGCCCCTACTTAAAAAAAACCTGGCCTGGATAGTAGCAAGCTGACCAACTTAGAGCCATCTTAAGACTGCCTCTTATTTTATTTCTAAAGTTTTAGAAAAAGTTGTCTATACGCAACTAAAGCTGATTTTAGAGGAACATGATGTTCTGGAAGTGTTTCAGTCTGGTTTTAAAACATTAAGCAGCACTGAGTCAATTTGATAAAAGTATCCATTGACATCCGCTTGGCAAATGACTCTGGTGAATATACTATTGTCATTTTATTTGACTTGACTCTGAGCTCCTCCACCCCCTCACTCCTGCTCGGTGCCTCAAGTCAGCTGATCTGCTGCTCCTGGATGTACCGAGGTCCAAACGGAAGCTCAGATAGGACAGAGCTTGTTCAGCTGCCGGTCCAAAACTGTGGAATGAGCTCCCCCTCCATATTAGACAAGTCTCCTCACTGTCCGTTTTTAAAACTCATCTTAAAACACGTTTTTATTCCTTGGCCTTTAACCCAGCGTAAGGCAGCTTCTGGTCTGTGTGTTATAGTTTATTTTATTTATTGGTTTTATATACTATTTATTCATTTTGTTTCATTGTTTAAATTCTGTATTCCTCGTATGACTTGTTGTTTTATTCATGGAGCCTATCCCAGCAGGCTTTGGGCGAAAGGCAGGATACACCCTGGACAGCTCGCCAGTCCATCGCAGCTGTTATTTTATTGTGTTATTTATTTGCATTTGAACTGTTTGATTGTGTTTTTATTTTAGCTGATTGTGTACAGCACTTTGTTTAAACTCTGGTTGTTTTAAAGGGCTTTATAAATAAAGTTGAGTTAAGGTCCCCCACAACCCTGAATTGAAATTAATGGTATACTAAATGGATGGATGGAAGCATGTTACAACCAGCAAGAAAAAGCTGGCTAAGTAGAATGTTTGGAGCCTTAAAGGTCTTATTTTACACATTTTAGCTAACAGTTTCATGTCATGCAAAATGAAAGATGGACTTGTACCTTTATTGTGCTTTTCCAGTCATGTTGACCAATCAAAGTGATTTGCACAACATGGCACATTCACCCTTTCACACACATGCATTCAGACCCCGAGAGGCACAGTGGGGGGTAACTCGGGGCTCAGTGTTTCCCAAGGACACTTCAGTATGTAGTCAGGGGAAACCTGGAATTCATCTCCCCTCCTTCCAGTCAAATGGAAAATGCTCTTCCGCCTTAGCTACAGCCGCCCCACAATGCTTCCATATAGTAGTTTTAAATGTAGACACAAGCATGTTGTGATTTGCACAGAAACTGTTTGTCCATTTCTCACTGTGAATATTGCATTGCTGTTTAAACCAATTCATTTGAGATTCCATGACGACGAAATGAAAGCCATTCATTTCAAAATCTGTATTTAGTTTGTTGATTGGAGTTGTTGTTAGAAAATCAAGGAGAGATTTTTTTTTTGGGATAAATTTAAGTCTTTAAATTTCATTTTTGAGACAGCGATCTGTGTGATGTTAATGATTCCTTTTCTTCCCTGACCTTCATGCAGAGACTTTGTTCATGTGTTTCAGGGGAAAATAATTCTAATATACCAAATCTTTTTTACTGTGTTTATAGAAGAATAAGAAATGGCATGAATAAAAAACAGTAAATTTTCTTTCTTTCAGGGAAGTTCAGACTATTTCAATCACAGCTACTCCTTAAACACATTCATGAACTCAGCTAGAAGTCCTCTTAATCAACATTTTTCAGCTGAACCTCGGGTGTTTCATACAGCACAAGTGATTGGGTCAATTAGATAAAGTCAAACTGTTCTAAAATATTTTTTTTCTTTTACAAAAAACAGGTATTATAGTTGATGTAAATGTTGAAGTTAACAGTTTTGGTCTAAATTGTCAATCCTTTTCGCATGGCCCAATGTGAATGAAATAAAAAAAAAAGCTAGTTAAAAAACAGTGACTTCAGCAGTAAAGGTTGAAACAAACTACAAGTCTGCATGAAGGAAAGGACTGGGAGAAATTCTAGCTTATTTTAAAGATGGACTGAGGCCCAGCTCCAATGACCCCAAGTCTGAAGGACAAACTTTAATCATAATTTAAATCTTGGCTGTATAGTTTGTTGGCAAAATGCCTTTAGAAAAATTAAATGGAAAGTCAATCGGACAGATGTGTTTTTTAGCACAAGCTTTTGGGTAAATAAATATTAAGTTCACTTTTCAAGATAGATAATGACATTTTTAGCCCATTTAAGTTATATGCGTCTTTTATTTTTGTATTTATTTATGTTGTTTAACTACGATCATTTATTAAATTTGTATTACATTTTGACCTTTTAAATCCCATGATAGCATCTACTTTACATGCTAAGAGAACTACTTTGCCTTAGCAGCTCACTGTGTACTATTCTGCTTGAGTAAGTTACATAAATCTGTTAAAATATCATTCATGTAAAGATTAAATCTGTGCCCTTGACAATTACAATCCTGTGCAAAACTTGAGAATAAACCCGCCTTCTTCATGTATTTGCCTTTAAAACAGAAAGAAGTTGCAGCAATTTATTGAAATGTATATATCCATATCTACATACAAACATATATATATATATATATATATATATATATATATATATATATATATATATATATATATATATATATATATATATATATATATATATATATATAGTTAGGGAAGAACACAGTTTGCACATGTTCATCTGAAAAGGGTCATGCACAAGGACATGGGTGACAAAGCAACCAATGTCCAAAGAAAACTATTGATCAAGACCACCTGAAAATATGGCAATAAACTCTGGCTTCAAATAAGCAAATTATGAAGAAATGAGAAATGACTCATACTTGTGCACATCGCTATTCATTTTTATTTATTCAAAGTAAGATGTGTTACGACAATCCTTCTGAAACTGAGTTCCAGAGGAACTCTGGGCTGTGACAACCACTGCGACCCCAGATGGCTGGGAAGAGCTAATCTGTATAACAGACGACACACAAACACACAAACATGGACCTCTCTGGCATAAATAGTGACTTGGATTTCTTTCACAGGGTGAAGTGCAGATTTTGGATTTTGTCATTGTGGAAAACACCCAGCTGTGAATGACATCCTGCTTATACGTCCTTTGCTTCTTAGAATTCAGAAAGCCGAATGCATTCTCACACACACACACACACACACAAACAGACCCACTTCCCCACTTGTCATCATGCATATTGATAAGCTCATCCAGGGCACCATCTTGTGGACATTTCCAACTCTCCTAAAATGTCTCTCTTCCTTCTTTTCAGTTAAACATCTAACGAATAAAATATATTGAAGGTTTTTAAAATAAACTATACAATGCAGTAAAATCACAACAGCTTGGTCTGTGTCAAGCTTTCCTTCGTATGCAGCTCGATTAAAACAGACTGAGATAACTTCTTATAAAATTAATGTTTTCTTTTTAAGTTTGAGAGTTGATCAAAGGAAGAAGCTTTAGAGGAGCTGAAAACTGTGTGGCATTTATTTGGATTACTTGGAGCAACAAAAGCGACTAACAACGCTCCTCGGCATGACAAATACATCCTCGTCCCTTCGCCCACAGATCCGACTACCCCCCACCGCCTCATGTAGATTAAAAATCCAATGTGTGCGTGTGCTGGCATGATACCAGTTTCCCCAGGGTGTGTGGTTGAGCAACCCCGTTGCCTGTGCTCTGGTGCAGCCATCTGGATCACAGTGGGAAGCACCTGCTTGCAGGCTGACACCTAAACACTGCATCTGCTATGCTCTCTTCACCAATCATTTCCACCTTTCCCTCTGTAACAGAAATAAATGGTGTTGTCCAACGTGCATCGATTGAATGGATTTCAAAGCAAATGTGTCCTTTTTTGTTAAGCTCGCTGTCATTTTAAAGGAGCATTTTCTCTTTAAAAAAAAAAAACATATTCTGACTCTTACAGTGACAGTTAAAAAAAGAAAAATAATCACATCTTCCATGACTGTTATACTGGTGCATCTTTCAGTTCATATCTCTATATTGTTTTTATATTAGGCTATTTTCTACCAAAATAGTCAGTAAAACCAGTTAATTCAAGTCAAAATACATATGAACATATATTAAGATTAGGAGAATATATGTAACTCTCTTTGTGCATATTTTGCAAGACAAACCTAAAGTGAATGGTCATGATGTTTTGACCATATAATCTTATGGGAATGCAGATGAATAGTAAAAAAATGTTTCAGACACTGTTCATATCTTACACACATTTTATACATATCATTTAAAAGAGCAGAACAGGCCACGTGTCAAGGGGTTAGCTCGGGTCATGGTGTTCAAAAAAAGCTATTGATTTTGGAAATCATGGACACTGCATCCATTATTTCCCAGTTTGTAAAGATTGAGATTCATCAGGCAAATGTGAAAATAAGTCAATTCATCCATTTATAATGGATTGCAACCAATTAAGGGTTGCAGGGAAACAGGGACCATCATTGGGCAAGAGGCAGGGTACACCTTGGACAGGTCGCCAGCCCATTGCAGGGCCGACATGGAGAGGAAAACAGCTATTCACGCTCACACTCACTCCTGGGGGGACAATTAGATAGAGAAACCAGTTAACTTAACATGCATGCCTTAAGATGGGGGTACAAAGCCCGAGTACCTGGAGAGAACCCACACATACACAAGGAGAGCATGCAAACTCCACACAGAAAGGCCACCGTTCGAACTTACGAAAAAAAAATAGTGTGGAGAAATTTCTAGCTTTTCGGTTAGTAACTCTTTGCCATCAAGTTTCACTATTTAAAGAAAGAGAAAATTATGCTCATCGCCTGCGTTTGCTGCCTCCATGTGGCAAACAAATGTAGTTGCACTATTCAATTTAAAAAAAACCATCACTTAAATAGATAATTCTGCTCTGTCAACTTCACCTTGAACATTTCATTTATGGCGGCACCGTCCAGCGCTGGTTTATTTACAAGTTTCACCCAACCTTGCTTCAGATTTACTGACCAGCTAACTTTTTTCAGAGGTCACCATGGAGACAAGCAATCAGCAGGGCACTAGTGCACCCACGACCTCTGATGTGAGCTGTTCTAGTCGAATGCAGCAGCAGCAGCAGCATACTGATAACAACCTGCTGCTCACAAGTGGAGCCAAAAAATCCATACTGCATCTTAAGGCGCTCTTCTATTTTTTTTTTTTTAAAGAAAAAGAAACAAAATAACACCACGAAGACTTGTAATAGTTTAAACACACACAGGGGGACAAATATTAGAAACACACTTCCAATATCTAATATTTAATTAAAATGAACGTAGTTTAAGACAAGTGAAAGGAAGGTTCCTGCCATGACCATGATGTCTTGTGAAGCAGGCGTCAAAATGATTCGAGCTCTTTAAGGTTGTGGTACTGCTGTTCAGATTGCAGTTTAAATTGTTCATATTGGTAAAGATGGTAATATGATGCACTATGAGACAAGAGAAAACCGATTGAGACAGTACAATGTTCTGCCAATAAGAGACAGACCAGACCACATTTTTATACCAGCGGGCTTTTCTTGATTGCAGTCTGGCATAATAGAGTAACAGCGAGTCTCCTAGAAACCAACACATTACTGAGATATTCACTTTAGAAATTAATCTCAGTATTGGACCTCACACAGATGGTTAAACATGTCGTAGCTATAATATTTAGGAGCTGCTTGCATTTTGAAGTGAAAATAGTTTAAGCCCAAGATGACAATAGCATCTCAGGTTAAGCGTCGTAGAAATTTAAAATCATTTCACATACAAGGACTTCAAATACTACTTATTAACTACATCCATGGAAAAGTCCAGCATCTTTTTTCATTTTTAATGAACCTTTTTTTCATTTTAAAATGTTATGTCTATGGACATCAAATCTGGTCCTTGTTAAATCTCTAAATTAGATCAACAGAGCCTCATATGAAAAGCAACACATCCGATACAATGTCAATAAAAAGTAAGAACTAGGTGTGAGAAAAACTTTGTACTTTATGATTTAATAGTTTGAAGAACTGCTCTTGGCAGCAAGGATTTAAATAACTTTTCTGAATGATGAATCTCTTACGCTGTTGAGATATTTAGGCTTACTCTCGTGTACAACATTGCTTCAGTTCACTGAGGTTTCGCAGGTTGAGTGACTTGTCAGGTTAAAGTCCAAAATTTGGATTATTGCAACATCTTATTTATTCCTTTTGACACCCTCTTGTAGACTTACTGTTGTGTTTGAGACCATGGACCTATCGCATGACTAATTTTCAGTCAACAAAAAGCCTCATATTTGACACCAGGATAATTTCATGTTACAGAGGACTTCATGGGTCTCCCAAGTAAATATGAGATACCTACATCCTACAGTCAAACCTTCACTATTGTGCTTTATGATTGGTGCAAAATGTTTGTGCCAATATTCTGTTTAGTTTTTGTCAAACACGATGCTGTGCCAAATGTGACTAAAAACATTTATTTAGTTCTCACCTTTGCAAAAGAGATGCTTCCAGACATCTTGTTTGCTCAGATGACAGAGTTGTTGGGACTTTTTCTTTTTTGCTGTTTCAGCACTGCATGGTCTGACCTTGGGCTAAACTTGCTGGGACATAAACTTTGCTGGGAAGATTGTCAGCCATCTTAAAAGTTTATCATTTGTGAATACGTTTTCTTAATGATGAATAACTAAACCCAAATTAGTTTGAAATGTGCAGTAGAAAAGCTTCTTAGTTCATTACTGTTATTCCTCCTTGAAATGTTGTGAACACACACCTAAATGCTCCAGAAGAACAACCTAAATATCTGACTTAACAGGGGTTCTATACATTAAAGATCAATTTATCAAGTGCAATAGATGAGCAGCGCCTGGCTGACTTGCCCGAATAAGATGCAGCATGGATTTGGCCTTTTACGCACCGTTTCAAATTTTTTATTTAATAAGTGATGACAGTCAAATGCAATTTTTCATCTGAAGCTCTATCTTTTTTTATTACCCAACTGTATCTATCGATAATCCACAGGTTTGGCAACTTCTGTAAAACACTACAACATACTCAGCTGCACGATCAGAAACAGTAGCTGGAGGCATTTCTGATCTGTTGATGGAGAAATTTTGAATCAAGTCTCATCTTTATGTCCTCCGGACCCAGAGTTAAAATATTCAGCCCTCAGCCTAATACTGTTAAAACATAAGTCATCATGACAAATATTTATGCCATTGTATAAATTTCTTAATGAAAATCTTTTTTCCCCCTTCAAATCAATGTATTCTTTTATCCTGAAAATACGTTTCTGTTAACTCTTCCATACTTTCAATTTATAAAATACTTCATGAAAAAAAATGGAGGAATTGCCTCCCTTCAGAAGAATGTCATGTCTAGTCACACTGTAACAAAGCATTAGGAGTACTTTAAGAAACAATGCATTCAAGCTGTTAACATGTTCTCTTCAGTCCCCAGATGTCCAGCAGTTTTTTCGGGTTTTGTGGCGCATCTACAGGAAAAACTGCATGCAGAACTATAAACTATAGGTACCTGTAACTTGATTTGACAAATCACAAAGTCTAAATATATTAATTTAGAATGTAAAAATCAATGTTGTGTGATGACTTTTACCACATTTTCTATTTCAAATTACAACTGCTGCTGCCACAAGTGAAGCAAAAACAATTCAGTTTCACAACAAGGAGTCAGAATCACCTCCTCTTTGACCTCATTTACTACAAATTAATTAAGAAACTTAAACAAACTAAACTTTAAAGTGGGTACAATGAAATGTGCATGGTTTTACAGTTCTTTTGAAATGTTTAAGTCCAAAGTTTATCCATTACAGCCTGTAAAATATGAAGCCTTGTTGGATTTGAAGACATTGCTTCAATAATTGTCCATTTTTTTATTATCAATTATAAAGTTGCACAATGAAATCATTTTAAATTAAGGCTCATAGTGGAAGTAGATATTCTACATACAGAAATATTTAATGATAAAAACTTATCAGATCACATCTTTTCAATTTCTTTGCAGTGAACATGAATTAATCTGCAAGCTTTTACCCTTGTGTCATTATTGCAGCTTCTTCTGAAATCTACAGTCTTCACTTCGACACAAAATGACAAAAGACTGCATGATGTGAAGAGAGTTGGTTTAAAATTCACGAGTCTATTTCCGTCCATTAAAGCTGTGAGAAAAGTTCAGCGGCGTTGTCAACATTCACTAATTCCTTTGGCGCCTCTCGAACGACCTAGGAATACAAACATGCCTTTTCAATCATTTCAAAAATCTTAAAATCGCAAACAAGATGACAAAATGTTTCATTTGGGTTTCACTCTGTACCTGCGTCTGTTTCTTTGGTTCAGCCACAACAGACCTGGAAATGCTCTTCACATCCCTCTGGACTTCTGTGAATATTTCATTTAAGCTCTCCACCTTCTCATTTTTCACTGCATTGATCTGTGAAGCCACAAATGACTTTAAAGCAGGTGCAACAAACACTACACGCGGTAAAGGATGCATTATGCATGTGTCCAATTCAGGGGAAGTAAGACAGGAGCGCTTACATGTTTAAGAGATGTTGTGACAGGTTTTGCTTTGTTCTTGATCTTCAAATGTTTGTTAGCGACTTGAAAGACATTCTTCTGTTTCTTGCCTTTCTGTTTGTTCTTCGCCATGTTACCTGAAGAGATAGCATTGATCAGTACGTATATACATGAAAATGTTTTCATCAGTTTTCATCCCATAACTATTTACTCATAGAAACCGTTTGCACAAAAACTTAGCAGGCATTTCAATGAAAGCAACAGCAAACAAAAAGCATGATTATATTATGTTATACGGACTATTATTGTTATGTTATTATTGTTATTATTATGTTATGTTATACAGACCCTCATCAGTGAAGATTAAAAAAAAGAACATTTGTTTTATACAGTGGTTTCAGTTCTGTCATCACCAACAGAACCAAAACGTAATGAATTAAAAATGTAATAAGAAATCAGCTCTGTTGCTTGGAGCAGACTATTTCCACAGAACTAAGAAAAAGAAAAGGAAAAAAAAGAAGAATATGAATTAACAAGGGCAGCCAAGATGCTTATCTACTTGCACATCAGATCAGAGCTACAGCAGAGGACCAGCAACTATTTATCTTTGACAAACAAATGCACAGCCTGTACTGTATAAAGTCTTATTTCATCATGATGGAGACACAAGTCTACAGATGGATCAGAGTTAAGTTGGCATTGTTGCTAAAGAGCCCTGTGGAAACCTGAGTCACAATTCTGTACCATAAAAATCAAAATAGTCTCTTAAGACTCTACATTTTAATGTCTCAGAGAGGTTCTTCAGAGCCAGAACATACAGATATTGTAAAAGAACAACAAAGTACTGTAGCCTCTTGTTAAAACTTGTATTAGGCCAAATTTTATTGCCTCTTTTAACATTTCCACTTCATATCTCATCTCTGTAAAACATGTGTATACATGGTCTGAAGAACAACTTAACTGTACATTTTCTTACTTAATAAATACCATTTTACTTCTAGAAGAACAAAAAAAAGGTGTAAAAGTTTTTATGTGTATCCATCATTTGGGCATAAAATCCTTGGAGTAAAATGAGACAAACAAGAATCTGATAACAGTGTATGCATATATTCCCAGTCTTGTTATTAAATGTTATTTCAAACAGTTTGCATATTACAAACAGCTGCAGTTGCGCATAAACGTTATATTTAGTGATGGTCGGACCTTAAAGATGAATTTGCAACATGAGATGTTTTTATTTTATTTTTATTTTTTTACCTTAAAAAAAGGGCATTACCCAGACAATGGCTGAACAGGACTGTATGTATGCAGCAACACGACATATATCCACGGTGCTTACATCTTTTACTTCAACCAAAGTCGTTCTGCATTGAAATGTTATTCTTCTACATTTTGTCAGCTATAAAGATATATACTGTTTTTAAGCTGTCTGTCAGAAACACATGTAAATCTGTTACCAACATTTCTTGAACTTTCAACTCGCAAATACAAACGCGTCGGTGGTAACTGTCCTCAGTACAAAGATACGCAGTACGAAGATGTACACGAACTTTCTTTGTTTATTTATGGGCGCTTTATGTGTATGTACATAATCTTTTAAAGTGTATACAGACCTTATTTCAGGAGCAGTGTTGATTTTCTCATGCGTTGCAAACGTGCCTCGACTTGTGCCGACGTCATATACATGCGACGATCTGCACGTATTTATTTTTTGTATTTATGAATGGCAAATTACATTATGATAACGTTTATCTCAATCTCAAACCCTTTACCTTGAAGAAAAATAAATATTCGGACAAATTAATGTTTATACCAATACAAATTTGACTAATTTCTTGACATGTTTACGTAAAACACTGATGTCAATACACAGCTATCTAAAAAACTGCTTCCTGTTTGATAATGTCTCTTTCAAATAAATTTGTTTAATTTCAAATAACATGGCAAATAACAATCACAAGACAGAATTTGAAGTACTTATTTAGATTTTTAATGAGGAATCGAGATTAAATTGGATGTTGATGGTCAAGTCTGCTTAGCTTTTACAGCCACAGAGAGACAAATACTTATCAACCACAACCCTGTAGTTTAATGTATAAACAGCAGATGGCGATATTACACATTACTGCAGCTGGGACTCAAGTCCGTTTGAATCCTAATGCCATTGTGCATGTATATATATATATATATATATATATATATATATATATATATATATATATATATATATATATATATATATATATATATATATATATATATATATATATATATATATATGCGTGTGTGTGTGTGTGTGTGTGTGTGTGTAGCATCGACTTTTTGCATTTTCTGTATATTCCAGCCGAAAGTTAAATCTTCACAGATACTTGCACAATGGCATTGAGATTCATACGGACTTGAGTCCCAGCTGCAGTTATGTGTAATATCGCCATCTCCTGTTTATAAATTAAACTATTATTATATACAATAAATTATTACATATTACATCACTCATAAACTAATATTTTGTTGAACAATCCTTTAATGTTTCCGCTACAGTCAGGTGTTTTCTGTTCCTCTCAGTCAGACTCCTGCAGTGGGCCTATTTCTCATTGTAACTTGAAGAGGTTACTCTCTATAAGTTATAATTTGGGACATGAACATACAACCGTACATAGGTATTTAATCAGGAGAACTTGCTTTTTTACACTTCGTTAGGATAAGCTCGGGAATAGTCTGTGCCTGAAGGTTTTTTCGAGCTCACTGTGGTAAGTGCATGTATGTTTGACTGCACAGAGATCTAAATAAATCAAGCTGCGCCGGAACCCTCATGTGACATCAGTCCAATCCAGCTTTATTTATAAAGCACTTTCAAACAACCGAGGCGGCCTGTACAGAAAATTAAAATAAACGCCACTGTAACGGTCTTAGTGGTGCCTAAGTAAAATTATATCTTTTTTTAAATCACTTGATCGTAAGCCCTCCAAAGATATAAATTACAGTTAATCAAGTGATCAGCTGTGAAAGTTTTTGTCTTAACTCACTCATAATCAATATGTATTATAACTGTACAAATCCGAAAGGAAATCTTTCAGTTTGAGTGGCATGATTTGTGGTATCGCTGTAAAAAGTTACATAAACCTTTGTCAAGGTCAGTTATTAAACGACCGAACCAATAAGCTGACTGGACTCGCTTTTTTTTTTTTTTTTAATAGTTTTTTTTTATTCTGGATATTAATTAGCTCTGACATAAAGCTTACCTGAAAAAATTTAACCTGTATAGGCCCACATATTCAGATATATAACAGCAAAACTAGTCAAACCAGTCACAGAACTTTCATGAAACCTTTGGTAGACATGATGATGAACTTCTCACGCGAACTTTAAGTCACCCTATAAAATACATAGCATTTTGGGATTGTTTCCTTAAATTAATTATTTTCTAAGCCTTGCTCTTATACAGTACTTCTATTTCTGCCATACAGTAGTTATATAAGATTGATGTAGAGAGCAAACTCTTAAAATACAACATATATTGGTTGGTTTATCTGAATTAGAATACAACAATGAACCTGCACTATCAGACCACCCCATTTGTGCTATCTTTTAAGTGGCGACGTTCCAACCTAACACCAGTATCAGTTCATTTTCAGCTTGTTGACTGCATTAAAAAAAAAAAAATATTAAAAAAAATTGAGACATGATCATCCAAGTCATACGGGTGTTGTGTCGTCACGTAGCCAACAGACTGACAGACGCACCAAGCTCAGATAACTTGATATAGTATGTGAAGCTGTCAGTTGGGGGAAACTTTGCTGTGAAGAAAGGACTAATTATGACTGCTACAATGGCTTACGTTTGGGGATATACTGCAAATAACGGTAAGGCGCTCATTGCACTGATATGAATTATTTAATTCATTCATTCAGCTACTTATCACACACACACACACACACACACACACACCATCACCCTTCTTAGATATTCTATTAATCACCATATGATTTCCAGGACCCGACACATGGGCTAAACACTATCCTATTGCAAACGGACCCCGTCAGTCACCCATTGACATCGTACCTACTGAAGCTTCATACGACGGGGGGCTGAAGCCGCTCAACCTGAAGTACGACCCTTCCACCAGCCTTCATATCCTCAACAACGGACATTCCTTCCAAGTGACCTTCAATGATGACAACGACAGCTCAAGTTAGTGTGAAACCAATATTGCCTGAATAATTTGTAGCCAGCCAAGATGATCAAATCCCCAAATCTGACTTTGATATTTGATATATGCTATTTATTCTCTCTGTGTGATACCAGTGAGAGTTTGATGTTTATTCTCAGCTTAGATAAAACAGTCATCCATAACCAGCAGAGTAGACTTGCTGTGGTAACATGGAGCTATAAGGCTCTCTGAAGAATGAAGTTCAGCTGTAATCTGCCACAAGACATATGAACACAACACAAAAAGAAAAGGAGATGAATACTCACAATTTACAGTGGAAAAAAATATAGTATACAAATCAACAAATATTAAATGTTTGCAGATATCACAATATTAATGAAAATATGAATACTTTCAAAACCCAATGCACTTCTTTAATAAGCATTTTACATAAAATTCGTTTTTGTTTTAGTTCTGTCACACTTGAGCTCAGACTTTATTTCACACACTTGTGAAAGTTAGATGGGCTTTGACCCTGATACTGCTTGTGTTCTTTGGTTTGTCTTACCTATCACATCCCATTTCACACTTTATTTATAACATTTCACACCTATTGTTTTAAGTATTGTGATGCCATAATCACAAAGCTTTGATTCCTTCATAGACAAGTTGTTAAAAACAAAAAAAAAAGTTGTCAGAGCAGTTCTGGATGCTCTCAATCAGTTATTTCCTGACCAGTCCTTCACAGCTCCACACACTCTGTGTGTTGAGTAATTCTAAAAATTTCTGATACATGATAAACCAGAACTTGTGTGCATTGGAAAGACAGGATTGACAGGTAATCAGTCACACTCAACATAGTATAGACTCACAGTTTTATGCAAATATGTAGTATGTCTTCTGTGACATGCACTCCAGTTTGATGCATGTCATGCTTTGGCATATCTGCGTGTATTTCCGTTTTTTTTGTTGTTGTTGTTGTTGTTGTTGTTGTTTTTTTGTTTTGCTTTTTTCAATTAGGAGACAATAAATAGAGTTTTTAAAAGAAAGAAAACACCAGAAGAAGAGTTTTACTAAATAGGCTGCATGATTTCTGTTGAAAAGCATGCAGACGGTTAGCTAACTGAATTGGTATATACAAGCTAAATTTTTATCATGCCAGATCATTAGTTAGTGAGGTCAAAAGTGAGGGAATGAAAAAAATAAATTAAAAAGAGGTTACTCTGCACATCAACATGGTTTGGTTAATTATTAATGTTCAACTTTTTTGTAGGAGTAAGTTTTTGTTGTGTTTGAGTGAAGTTTTGAAACAAGTTTCTGGCTTCATTTTCTTTTTCTAGTTGTATCAACAATCAATTTCCATTTCAAATCCAAAATAGACAAGAGAAGAAAAAACATGGTTTTGTGCCTCATATTTTTGTATTGGTTGTCCTTTGGCTTATAAAATATTGGAAAAGTGTGGTTATACAACCAGAACAATCAAGAATTGTTTATAGCAGTTCTTTCTTGTTTCATTGTCAAGAGAATCAATATCCAAGGCCTCAACATGGCTGGAGTCCTACTCATGTTGTAGACCAAATGATTAAAGGTCTAGGTTGTTATTTTTCTCTTTTATCTATTCATTTCTCCCTGCAGCTCTGAAAGATGGGCCGATCTCAGGGGTGTACAGGCTTAAACAGTTCCATTTCCACTGGGGGGCTTCTGATGACAAGGGCTCTGAACACACTGTTGCTGGGACCAAATACCCTGCTGAGGTGAGTATGTTTTGGATTAGTATGACTATCATCATACTATGACTGCTACAGTTCAGAACATAATGAGGCTGACATAGGCTAACTTGGAAGAAAGGGAAAATCAATGTTTTTAGTGTATTTTAAAGGACACAGTGATATAAGCAACCATTGTGTGCATTTAATTATAATTTCTTTTTTTCCTTCTGGAGTCCGAGACTGCCTTTAAAACATTTCAAATCAGTAACAGTGATTGTGAACAATGCCTTGATTCTTTTCAGTTCATTTCATAGTCGTCTCTTTAACTTACAAGCACCACCACTGTGTTAAAGTTGGATGTGTCTATAAATGAAATCATTCAACCATGCTCCTTCTTGTATTTTTTGTGTTGCCTGAATCTAGTGCAGTATAGGGTGTCACGTTTTGATGTAAATTAAAATGTTATTATGTCAAATATTAATACACACTTATTAAAGGGCTTTAAGAATCAATTCTTTAAAATGAGCAGCGTCGTCAATTGGCATGAAAGCCTAAACAAACTTGATTTATTTTTTTATATTTACCAGTGTTCATGTGGCACAACCAACTGAAATCTACAGATATTTTACCAAATAGAAAGTGAGGTCAAATCCATGCAAATCTTAATCAAACTTGGGCTTGGATTATACAATGAGACAGAACAACATTTTATTTTACTATTAAGAATGTTTCATTTAATCAATGGAAAAAGTTTCGAAATCTTATTAAACTAATTCTGAAACTTTTACTTTTCTCTGAGTCCCTTAAACTTGGTGTATAAGTTCAGTTCTTCTTGAACTTTTCAAGAAAGAGTGTCTGTAGTTACAGAGGTTCTTTAATGAGCATCACCTAAATTATTTCCAATGTATCTTCATCATTTATTTCCAGCTCCATCTGGTGCACTGGAATACCAAATATCCAAGCTTTAAAGACGCTGCTAATAAGCCTGATGGGCTTGCTGTTGTTGGAGTTTTCTTAAAAGTAAGTAATAACTTAAAACATGTATTCAGTTATTCACTAAAACATTCAAAATATGTAACAGGTGCATTTAATTTCGTTTTATCTTCCAGATTGGTGCTAAAAATGCAAATCTCCAAAAGCTTATTGATACATTTGATGCCATCAAGGCCAAAGTATGTATCATTCACAGCCAATTTTACCTTACCTCTACAATACTAGTAAGGTCATTTCATCCTAGATATTTTTTCATAATTAATGTAAGTAGTGCAAATGTTTGGACTTGCCTATTGGTGATTTGGCTCCGATTTGGCTCCCAGCGCTCTCCCAATTTTGGAGGCTAACCAAGGAAGCCTGACAACGAAACATCTGGTTTGAGGCAAACTGCTGCAAAGTTTTTGTGTGCTGTCATGCTGGGTATATCTGTTGCCATGATCAATTCTAATTTGTTCAGCCCGTATTATACTGTTCAACACTCTAACCTAAAAAAGGTTGATGTTGATACCACAAATAGCTCCAGATAGTCCAGTTCTTTGCAGCAAAAGGTCTCTTTTTGAACTGCCTTGGCAAGCAACTGCTGCTCAAACAGCTGCCGATTCGGCCAACTCTGTCCTCTTCCTCCACCCGATTGTCTGATTTTCAACCAGATTCTTGGTGTTTTCATTATCGCTGCTCTCTCAATCAATGTGTTCAGGTTCAAACTGAAGCAAAAGGCTGAACACTAGACATCGAGTCAGTGTGTCACTAGATGAAGCAAAGAAACTGCTTACTTACTGAAATAAATCAATTCCTCAAATCATTGCATCATGTACAATCAGTTACATGACATGCCAAAAACAATATAGATATCTGACTTTTAGACAGCATGGTTGTTGGTGCATATAAAAATAACATGTAGAATTAACATGTAGAAGTGTGGACATAACTAGAGATGCACCAGTCCATTTTTTTTTTACTTTTTTAACGTTTAACTGTTGCAAGACTGCGACAAAGTACCTCCATACCTAAGGTTCTTTTGTCAAGATAAACATGGATTCAAAATAAATATGTTAGTTTAAGGTTTGAGACACGTTTTGACACAGTTGAAGTGTTGAAGTATACAGCTGCTTTCCCCAAAAATGTCAGAGAAAGACATAGTAATATCATTTATGTATGCTCTGTTGCCCAGGTTGGCGGGTTTTGGAGTTCAAGAGTAGGTAAAGAGAGTGTGTGGTCTCTTGAAACACTCAATGCCTTGTCTCTGTTTAATATTTTATTAACTTTTCAGTTAGACAAACCCCAGAAACCTTGATTACACTGACTTAAAACTTAGTACGAAGACATGAATCAATGAATGACAAAAATTAGTTTTCACTTCTTAGGTTTTGTATAAAATCATATAAACTGTTAATTATTGACACTTGAAATTGTTGGCAGCTAGGGTGTCACAACATTTTTAATGAAGTCAAATTATCAAAATCTAAACAATTGTTGGTTGTGGTCTCATGTTTTCCAATTACGTTAGATATTATCATTAGTTGTTGAAAGCAACTCTCAGAAAGAAATTTTTAGCAAATTTCCAGCTCTGCTAAAAAAAAAAAAACAGTTAAAGTTACTTCAGCAGATGGCTGAATTAAAATGTGTTGGAGAAGAGATGTGTTTTGTGAGTTACAGGATTTCTTCACTGACTGCCATCATCTCTCATTTCACAGGTGGCCAAATTCCGCCTCTTGCTTTTCTCTGCTGAGGGTGAGGATGAATGCTTCATGGTGGACAACTTCCGCCCAACCCAGCCGCTCAATGGTCGTCTTGTTCGTGCTTCCTTCAAGTAACAACCTTTCCCCCCATTTGGCCTTCCAGACCCATTGCCCTCCCCCTTCCTCTCCCCCTCAGAGTAACTTCTCTAGCTACAGATCACAAAGCAAACATATAGCTAGATAGATAGCTAGATAGCTAGATAGATAGATAGCTAGATAGATAGATAGATAGATAGATAGATAGATAGATAGATAGATAGATAGATAGATAGATAGATAGATAGATAGATAGATAGATAGATAGATAGATAGATAGATAGGATTTTATTCATCCCTAAAAGGGAAATTCAAATTGTCTGGTGACTCAATAAAACACTAAAACACTAAAACACTAAAACACTCACTCTTCCACCTCTCAGTGCTTATTAAACATAAATAAATAATTGCTCAGACAGACATAGGTTAAAAACTCATTAGAAATACAATAAAAACAGCATAAGCCACTCTCCCTTGTAGATGCATTTACATGTGGGGGTACAATTCAGGAGGTTTTATTATATAGTCTGATGGCCATGGGAATGAAAGATCTCCTGAAACGCTGTGTTCTGCAGCGTGGCAAGAGAAATCGACTGCTCCTTTGCTCCCTCAGGAATCCATGGAGAGGGTGTTTGCTGTTATTCAATATTGTTCTCAGTTTATTCAGCATGAGTCTCTCCACGACTGTTCCCAGAGGGTCCAGTCTCCTACCCAGCACTGAGACCCCCTTTTTGACTAGTCTCTCCAGCCTCTTGCAGTTTCTGTCAGTAAGGCTGTGCCCCCAGCACACTGCAGCATAAAAGAGAGAACTGGCCACTACTGATTGATAGAACATGACCAACATGTCCACACACACATCAAAGGACCTCAGCGAGCGCAGGAAGAGCAGGCGACTCTGTCCCTTCCTGTAGAGGGCATCAGTATTGCAGCACCAGTCCAGCCGTTCATCAATGTGAACTACGCACCACCTCAATGTCCTCCCCCTGTAAGGAGACTGGATGATGGGGCTGCTTCCCCTTTCTGAAATTCAGGATCACCTCTTTTGTCTTTGTTGTTTTCAAGTGCAAGCAGCACTTGTGACACCAGTCTCTGAAGGAGTTCACCAAGTTCCTGTATTCAAACTCCTGCCCATCCTTGATACAGGCCACAATAGCCGTATCATCAGAGTATTTTTGTATGTGGCAGGACTCTGAATTGTACCGAAAGTCCGCTGTGTAGAGGGTAAACAGGAAAGGTGCAAGCACCGTCCCCTGTGGCGCTCCAGTGCTACTCCTGATGGTCTCAGAGACACAGTTCCCAAGCCTGACATATTGAGACCGATCTGTCAGGTAGTCTGTAATCCAACAGGTCATGGAATCATCCACGCCCATCCCCATCAACTTGTCTCGTAGTATGTACGGCTGGATTGTGTTGAACGCACTGGAGAAATCAAAGAAAAGGAGTCTAACGCAGCATCGTGGCATCTCTTTCCATCCAGTTCTAACCATTTAGGTCCAGGAGTTTTGTAAGTTTTAAGGCATACTAATAATGAAACAGAGTTTAAGATGGCAGTACAATTACTTATCTAATTTCATATGAAGCAAACACATGTAGTTAATGCAAAAATACAACTATAAGTTGAAAGAAAGAAAAGAAGAAAGAAAAAAAACTGGACAGAAAAGGTGTCAGCTGAAGCCTTTGTTTATTTCACGAGACCTTCTAATAAAATCAGTCTTTTAGTTTGTTCAATTTTGCTTTACTTTATACAATAATAGATAATTAAAAGAAATACAACATATATAGCATGCTTTTTTAAATCAGTCATCTCAAGCATGCTTCATGTTCTTACCACAGATGTGTATTGTTCAGTCATCCTCTGTTTCATGTTTGACTGCCTTTCTTTTCTGTTTCTAATCTAAAAACTGATTAAATATTCTGCAGACTTTGATTTTATATTTAAGTTGGCTTATAGACCTTAAAAATAGTTATGCAATAAGATTTTTATGGATAGTTATGACTCACCAGCACAGCATAAATAACACTGCTGGTTTTAATGCTAATGATGAAGTTGATCTATGATTAAAGTTTGATATGAAGTGAAAATCAAATGTCAGAGGAATCATGACGCCGTGTAGCTTCAGTTCCCCACCTCACCACCGGGTTTCCTCAGGATCCAACGGCAGCATACGCATGGGTCAAAGTTTGGATAAGGGACTGCATGTTCTCCCCCGTGTTTACCTTTTATAAATCACAAACTTTGGGTGAAAAGTGACGTACACCAGTTTCAAGATCTGTTTTATTCGTATGCAACAGTTATAAATGAGACCCCTGGTCTGAAACAACCAATGTTGGCTTTGTACAATAAAGCAATGAATTAACAGTTTTGTCAAATTACAAATATCTTTTACATACAGTGTAACAGTTTAGGACCCAACATTGATCCCTGGGGAACCTGACATGTTACCTTTAGCAAGTCAGACTTTCTGTTTTTTCGTTGCACAAATGACTGTGATCCATCAGTGTGCTTTTGTTTTTATTCCATGTCTTAAAGTTTGGATCCTAATATTGTGTGCATTGTGTGAAATGCTTGGTTTTGTTCTTTTTCCGAATCTATAAAAATACATTCTGTATATTCTCCATTGTCAGCTGCTGTGCGTATTTGTTCGGGAGATCTATAACTACCATTAAATCTGAACAATATCTAAAGCCTTATTGGTGTTTTCAAGAATCTTTTAAGAGAAAAGAAAAATTTAATTTGAATGATCTTTATCCTTTTTTTCATTAACATCTTCCTTTAACAGTGGATCAAACATTTTTTCAGTTAAGTTATACCCAGTATTAACAAAATAGTCATGGAATTCATTAGCAGTCTTTGTACCTTCAGTTTCGCCTGTTTGTTCTTATAAAGTATTCTGGATATCTAAATTTCATTATGTTGTTCATAATTATACCATTATACTGAGTACCTTCCATGTACCCGTATGTTATTTCTATGCTTCTGTATGTGTTTATTAAAGTAATCCTCTTTATTCTGCCTCATTATACTTGTAAGTTTATTTTTCCATGTCTTTCTGCCTCTCGTGTGGTTTTTAAATAGTTTGTAAAGTATATTTTTTCTTTTACAAGCCATTTCCAGCCCTTTAGTTTTTCAAGGCTTGTCTTTATACTTATTCTTTCTGACTCTTGTCGGAAAGTGCTTTCTGACTTGGATCAAGCATTTTTGGCATCTTTCCATTAACTTCTCACAAGTGTTTGCTGGAATCCTGGCTTATTCATCCTGCTAGTCTTCATTTAAGAGAAATGTTTACACCTGAGTGTATTGACTGTAAGCAGATATGTCACCTTCTTTGGAATCTTGCGCAAAACAATGTCGTTCACCAGGTTTTTCTTGTTCACTGTGGTAAATGTATGTATGTTTTTTACAGGAAAGGCTAACTTGACTATACCGAGTTCAGAATAGAGCTGGCCTTTGAACACTAGTGTAATATCAATTTAACTTTAGCCCTCCAAAAGTACTGATACAAATAGAAACTATGGGCTGGTGAAGTGTCTTATTAACACACCCAAGCTTAATAAAACAGACTATAACTGCACAAACCAAAAACTTTTGCGGAAAGTTTTATCCAAGAGTCTGTTACTAAATGACCCAAACCAGTAATGTCTGGACAAAGTCTCTGCTGTTTATATGAAATATATTATTTAAAAAATATAAAGATATGATACCTACTCAGCTGCGACAAACACATGAGAACGTAAACCTTTTGATTTACCAAAGATTTACCAGCAAAACTAGTCAAACTAGTAGCAAACTTGTGAACAAATGCCACAAATGTCATCCTTTCCAAAACTTGAAACAGAAACATTTTTTAAATAAATAAATATATCTAAGTATGGTTTCTACAGCAACAGAGCAAAACTTACTTATGTCATTCTGCAATGAGCCTGATTGTCTACTAGGATGTGAATGGTGAGAGAATAAAATAATACTAGCAATTTAGAACAGAATAAAATATCTTGTTAAAGTATTTATGGTGTTGTTTATTCTGTTTTGTTTCATGTTTCATACATGTCCAATTGCAGGCATACCTTGATTTTAGTGAAACTGGTAAGAAGTTTCAGTCTGGTTTTAATCTGTGGCACAACACTGAAAAAGTCTTTCAAAAGTTTTGAACAACCCTTTAATTGTTCATGGAACAAAATCTGCAGTTCTTTTGGCTTTTAGACTTCTCAGGTCATAAATAACACTTAATTGTTAAAATGCATTTTTTTGTTGGTGGCATGCCTGTGAAAAACAGGCAGAATGATAGTTTTACTCAACAGGTTTCACCTGTTCACAAGTACAATATGATAACAGAGTGATACTTTCCAACCCAAGAAACACAGCTAGAACTAGGACAGTTCATAAAATACCCCTATTGGGCTTAAAACAGACAGAGTTACAAAGGTCACTATTCTAAACAACACCAAAAACCGCTTTCCAGGCTGACAACCGGAGCAAAGTGTGCCAAACTGAGCAATCAACATCCAGCAGCTTATCTGCCAGACTGCTTTTTAAATAGGGCTGACAAGCTGGGCCCAGTTGAGGGGAATGAAGACTCAGCCAATCCTGGACAGGTACAGCCAGCCAAGCACAGAAACCGAACAGTGCAGCCAGTCACAGGATGGACTTAAAGCAGCCAATGGTCTAGAGGGGATCACACAGTCAGATTTGCATGTAGAAGCTAGGAGGCGTAACAGTCCTTTCTAAGCTTCTCCTTCTGCTGTCCTGTTGTGAAGAACCTGGTGGTAATAGTTGATCTTTTGTTTAAATTTTAAAAACAGATCAGCATTGTCACAAAGGTCAGCTTCTTTCGGCTTGCCAAAATTAAACCTTGTCTTCCTTGACTGATTTTGAAAGAGCAGTCCATTCATTTGTAATGTCTGTTTGGATTATTACAATGATTTTTTTTTATATTGGATTAGACCAGGGTTCGCTGCAGCGTCTACAGAGCAACCAAAATGCTGCAGCCCACTTTATAACTGGAACAAAGAGCCATGAGCACATCTTCTCTATTTTGTGCTCCTTAAACTGACTCCCTGTCTGCTTTTGTGGTAAATATGAAGTTTTATTGATTGTATTTAAGTGTTTGAAGTCTATAGGCCCAACATGAGTGAGTTGTTGCTGCCCAACACTGTGTCCAGGGGCCTCATTTATCAAACTGTGCGTAGCAACGCTGACTACAGGTGGCGTACATACGGAAAACAGGAAATGCAGCGCAAAAAAAACTTCCCATTTACAAAGCAGTGCGCACGCACGTCCCACGTCTGTTTCGCTTTATAAATCAGGATCAACACTAAATGTTGTGCACGTGAGGGAACATCTTGTCTCGCCCACATATTGGCCATAAAAGGTCAGGTGAACATCCCTGATAATTATTAATCGAGCTCCTTTCCATGACGGTTCAGCAGGGGAAAAAAGCCAAAAAGAGGATTTTTTTTTTTTTTTTTTTTTTTTTTTTTTGGAAAATGAGGTAGAAATTCTAATCGATGAGGTTGCAAAATGTAAAAATATTTTATCTGGTGGAGACGGGATGGACATCACCACCGCCAGAAAGGCAGAGGAATCTCAGCAAGTGGCAGATGCTGTCAGCGTGTCTCATCAGAGACCAGACTTATCCAGAAAGTAAAAATAAAGTGGTCAGACAATAAAATGTAGGGGGAAATTGCATCTTGGTCCACAGGAGGAGGAAGGGGGCCGCTGCCCACTGCCACAGATTAGAAGCTGGCGGGGAAAATGAAGGAGTCCAGAGATACGCTGGAACAAAATGCGCCAGATGATGTTGAAGTGGTTCATTCCTTTTCTTTCATATTATAAAATGAACGTACATAAATGAGACGTCTCTGACTCAAGTTTATTTACTGGCAACTTACTGTTGTTCCAGTGTGTCCCTGCTGGGTTGCAGCGCTGCAGATGTGGTCGGAGAGAGGGAGGCAGTGGTTCCACCTTGTGCCCTATAGCTGCAGAGGAACCAATAACTGCCATCAAGAAGGAGGCGCAGGAGATGGAGATAAATAAACACCATGACAGAAATTACACTAAAGATAAACTTGTGAATAAATCAGAATTCTCCACCTGTGATGTGTTGCATCACTTCTAAACATAAAGCAGCAGCGTTTGATTCCAACGTGAGAGGATGATTGACAGCACAATCATTCAGATTGGATGATTGATCAGGTGAACGCAGATAAAGTGCTGACGCCATTTAGTATCGTTATATAGCGCCTCCACTATCTGCACACATCTGCAGCCGTGCAACAGGTTTCCTCCTGGGCATCGAGGCTTGCCATATGCCCGATGGCCGCTACACCACGACGTGTCTGGTTGTGGCGCATAGTTCTGTTCTGCGCTCTGGGTTGGGAAAAGGAGTGATCAGCCTCAACCCGTCATTCATTTCCCTTTGTAAGGTGCCGGGCTCAACTTCAGAGTCTCCAAGCTCATCCGCAGAGACAGATAAGCCACTGTGCGCCTTTACGCATTTGGGTTCATTTTATATCCCACCATCACTTCATGTTTTGTATCTGCAGGTGGAGGAAACACCCTGATCAGCCTAATGATGGGCAACCACATCATTTTAATGCAATTGTTCATTTAAACTTTTCTTATTATGGCAGTATGACGTAACTGTGTGTAAAGGTTTTGATAACATGTAGCACTGCTTCGTTTCAGAACAGATTTTAGTGGTTGATGTTTTACGCGGTAGAGGAACTATCAAATGTGCGTTTTTTTTCTTTGCTTTGCTTTTTTTTTTTTTTTTTTTTTTTTTTTTTTGCAAATGCTGTTAATGTATTTGATTGTTTTTTTAAATAACTGACATATACTTTAAAAAAGAAAAGAAAAGAAAAGAACCAGAGGTCAAATTAATCCCCTAACATTAATTTCTTCATCATGGCATTTCTTTATATCTGTGTGTTCACTACCCAGATTTTATGAATAGAATATTATTCTGCCTACTTTAACAGGATGCCAATTGCTGAGAAAGAATAAAGGATCCTTTGCTCAATATTAAAGGTTGCACTGGTGTACCTCTTTATCAACATGAATCAGATTATGAATTTATAATGTTTATTTTAACTGTACCCATAAAACAAAAGATTTCAGAGAATAAAAATGTTCCTTGGGTTGGGAGGTGACGTCATTAACATGCGACAAATGACTAGCTCCTCGTTACTTGAGCTCATATTTTTAATCTCTTAAAAATATGATGAAATATGTTAACGCCTATATCATAGACTGTATATTTACCTGGTACTATTTGCTTTTGAGAAAAAAAATAAAACGTTTTTTTTTTTTTTTTTTAAATGACGCAATAGTTGAACAAAAATAATATAAGTCACAAGTAGGCTACTTTCTGTTTCCTTCCAAATAAAACATTTTAATTTACTTCAGATAGAAGACAACCACAGACAGCACCCTTTTTTATCTGCCAACATTTTATATGTGGAATCAAATTTAAATTGGAGGCTGATGGTGAGGTCTGCTTGACTTTGACTACCACTTGGTGACTCATGACTGGAGTGACTGTCAGCAATGAGCCCTGTAGGTTCATTTATAACCAACAGATGGCAGTGTTGCATCATCACATCTGTCTTCACACTGTCAGGATGGTTTCTACAGCAACAGAGCAAAACTTACTTATGTCATTGTGCAATGAGCCTTATTGTCCACTAGGATGTGAACGGTGAGAGAGTAAAATGATACTAGCAATTGAGAACAAATTAAAATATTTTGTTAAATTATTTATGGTGTTGTTGTTTATTCTGTTTTGTTTAGTTTTTTTAAAAAAATGTCTTTTAAAAAACATTTTATATATTAAATCGTTTTCAGTCATTTTTTGTATTTTGCACCGTGTTCTGTAACTATGTGATTTTTTTGGTTTAAATGATGCCTTTAGTAACCTCAGGTTTGCGTCATTGATGGACACGATGCAGAAAGTGGACAAGTTTTTTCTTTCTATGCCAACCTCAGGCCCGCTTAACCAGATCCTTCTGTTGTCTAAATTTTACTCTTCCAAAAACACATTTGGGATTTTTATTTCCTTTTTTTTTTCGCTATTCCACGAACATTTGAAATATGATTGAAATATAAATATCCCAATTTGAGTTTGAAAATTGCAGTGATTGTGCAGTCGATTAGCAAAAATCCGTTAGTTAGAATATAAAAATACACGCATCTGCATGTTGTTCGAGGAATGCACGATAAATCACCGCGGAAAGCGCGAGATCCTCATCGATCCACAGCGTTGCAGCGCATCTAAACTCCTCCCGGTCGTGTCATCATGTGGCCTTGCTGACAGATTCACCGTGCTCAGGGAACCCTATATAAGGTCTGCAGCTGTCAGTCGGAGGACACTGGCTGCTCTGCACTGGGGAAAGGACTCGCTTTAGGGGATTACAGCTCTGCGTACTCATAGATCCTCACTGTTACAATGTCTCACGCTTGGGGATATGCAGCAAACAACGGTGAGACATGCACGTAGCCTATATGGTGGGCTATATTACTGAAACTAAAGAGGTGCATATTCTAAGCAGTCAATCCAGCAGCGAGATGCTGAATGAATGGAAGTATCGTGGATAGCCTATATAATAATATATATGAGGATAACTGCAGCAACCACAAGGCTTTTCTTCATTTTTATAATCATTCTGCTCATTTGAGGCTTTTTATGTGCACAATATCTTCAAATGCGGTTTATTTGCATCACAATATGCTTCAAACCTCGTCTTAGATCCTGGTATTCTATTAATTTATATGATTTAATTATATTGTTTCCAGGACCCGACAAATGGGCTGAAAACTTCCCTGTTGCAAACGGACCCCGTCAGTCACCCATTGACATCGTACCTACTGAAGCTTCATACGACGGGGGGCTGAAGCCGCTCAACCTGAAGTACGACCCTTCCACCAGCCTTGATATCCTCAACAACGGACATTCCTTCCAAGTGACCTTCAATGATGACAACGACAGCTCAAGTTAGTGTGAAACCAATATTGGCTGAATAATTTGTAGCCTGTCGTCAAGATGATCAAATCCCCAAATCTGACTTTGATATTTGATATATGCTATTTATTCTCCGCTTGGATAGAAAAAAAAACCCCAGCCATTTATGAATAGGCACGACGGGAGAGCATCTGCTGTTGTGAGGCAGGAGCTGGTTCTCCGATTCAAACAAAGACAGAGAAAATCTTGATCATCTACAGGATGAAATAACCTGCAAAATGCTGCATTCAGGTTTAATGCCTATAATTACCTGCAGCAACAGCAGCTGGAGACTAAAACTGTGTTAATATTAAGCTTCAATGACGCTTATGCATCAAGACTTAATGACGCATAAGTCTTGTGGTGCAGTTACTTGGATTTGTCATTGCTCCTTATATATTTTTTTTTTCTGTTAGGCTAATGAAAAATAAATACATTAATAGAGCTAAATGAATAAAATGCCGTTAAAAGAGTTGAATAGCTATATGATCTATATGAATAGTCTGTAATACATGAATAGGCTGCAGGAGCTCCACTAAAAAGCAAAACACAAAGCAAACAGATGTAAGGTAATTGAATTGGTAATATATGCCCCCTGGTAAACCTTTCCCACGGTAGATCTTTTATGCTTGTATGAGGTCAAAAGTGTGTGTGTGTGTGTGTGTTTGTGTGTTGTGGATGGGGGTTGGGGGGTGGTGTTCCTCTTGGAGTAAATTGTTTGAATAAAATTTTTCTCATTCTCCTTTTTGCCTCAGTTTTACTTCTGAACAGTTTCTAATTTCATCCCAAAAGAAAATAAGAGATGAAAAAGATTTGCTTCTTTTATTTTTGGATTAGTTGTTGGCTGATGAAATAGTGGATAAGCATCATTATGTAACCAAAGCAATCAGGTTTTGCTTAAAGAAGATTCTTAAAAAAAAAAAAAAAAAAAAAAAAAAAAAAGAAATAGGAAAATAAGCATCAGCCCTCTGAATATGAGCTACAGCAAGCTTTAATGCTTCCTCCGAGGCTCAATGTACTTATTTTGCACCCTGCACATCTAAATAAAGTCGGCGCTGTCTGCATGACATGACATGACCATGTATCATGTGTGCAACATGGAAACAATAAATGTCCCTGCTTCTTTATTTTCGCTGTTGTGTAAAAAAAAAAAAAAAAACAAAAAAAAAAAAACACCTTTAAGGTCAGAACAGCCTCGGTTTTTTTCTTATCATTGGGAGCTGCCTTCTGACAAACAAATGTGTGTGTTCATGTGAGAGTGCTTGTGTGTATACGTGTGTTTCTTCATGTGGAAATTGGAACAGAAATAGTCCAATACACAGGATTGTCTGCCACTACTTCCACTACTTTGTAAACTTATATAGATTATGCAACATTGGGAGGAGGGTTTGCATGATTTTGAACTGCTTGTAACCCTCAGTTGGACTATGTCTTACACAGCAGGAACTAACAAGTCGGAGGTGTATATGTGTGCATGGCATCTTACTCAGCACTTTTACTCTTTTTTTTATTCTCTGCTCAGGATGACATTTCCTTTGCAGTGTTTTCTTCCTGCACTATCAAAGTGAGCGATATTCAAGGCCTCAACGTGGCTATAGTCCTACTCATGTTGTACACCAAATTATAGAAGCTCTATGTTGTTATTTATCTCTTTTATCTATTCATTTCTCCCTGCAGCTCTGAAAGATGGACCAATCTCAGGGGTATACAGGCTTAAACAGTTCCATTTCCACTGGGGGGCTTCTGATGACAAGGGCTCCGAACACACTGTTGCTGGGACCAAATACCCTGCTGAGGTGAGGATGTTTTGGATTATTATGACTGTCATCATACTATGACTGCTACAGTTTATGACAGATTGAGGCTGACGTAGGCTAACAAGGAGGAAAGGGCAAATCAGTGTGTTTCAGTGTATGTAAAGGGACGTGCAGTGATGCAAGTGTCCATTGTGTGCCTTTTATTCTAAATTCTCTTTAACCTTTTTTTCCTTCTGGAGTCTGAGATTGCCTTTAAAAACATTTCAAATCTTTATCAGTGATTGTAAACAATGCCCTGATTCTTTTCAGTTCATTTCATAGTCGTCTCTTTAATTTACAAGCACCACCACTGTGTTAAAGTTGGATGTGTGTATGAATGATATCTTACAAACTCGCACCTTCTCACATTTTTTGGGTTGCCTGCATCAAACCAGATTCAGTGCACTATGAGATTCCAAGTTTCAGTGTTAGTGAAAATATTATTAGTTATTATTTAATTTATCTGCTGGCCCATCCAGTTAAAATATTTAGCTAGGATCCCAACAATTTTGGTCCCTCATATCTATGTTTCCAGTGAAATATTTTGTTTCTTAAAAGGCAGTTCTAATGATTCTACTTTTTGGCTCATATTATCCTTGAAAATTGATCATTTTAAAATACGAAACAATACTGATAGAAACTGCAAGTTTACTGTGGGTCTTAAATGAGCATCATATTAATTATTTACAATTTATCTTCATGATTTATTTTCAGCTCCATCTGGTGCACTGGAACACTAAATATCCAAGCTTTGGTGATGCCGCTAGTAAGCCTGATGGGCTTGCTGTTGTTGGAGTTTTCTTGAAAGTAAGTTCAGCATGTCTTCAGTAATTCATTAAAACATTAAAAACATTTAACAGCTGCATTTAATATATTTTTATCTTTCAGATTGGAGCTGAAAATGCTGATCTCCAAAAGGTTCTTGATGCATTTGATGCCATCAAGGCCAAAGTATGTATCATTCCCAACGAGTTTTTCTTGTCTGTACAATGTAAATGATAAAATAATCAATTAATCTAGTGTTTGGTCTCTGCACTGTTTCCAGGGCAAGCAGACTCCTTTTGCAAACTTCGACCCTGCTACATTGCTCCCTGGTTGCCTAGACTACTGGACATATGAGGGCTCTCTGACCACACCCCCTCTGCTGGAGAGCGTTACCTGGATTGTCTGTAAAGAACCAATCAGCGTCAGTTCCCAGCAGGTATGTCTACTTACAAAGCCCGCTCTGTTGCAGAGGAATTGGATGTGTTCCCACAGTCTAGAATAGCCCTGTCTCCAAATCCCCTCTCTTACTACAATCCAAATCAAGGCTCTAATTGTTGCAATTAACAACACAGCTGAAACCAGAAGAAGAAGCTTCTTGTAATGCAAGGAAATGTCATACAAGGACTCTTTTTTTTTTCAAATAGCAAAATTGAGACACTTGGCCAGCATAGAGGAGAGTAAACAGGAATTCACACAAATGCAGTTCGCCTAAAAGAGTTTCAGTCAGAAAGTACAAAGTCAACAGGAAATATTTACACCAGATATGCATCACAGTTGCTAGGTGTGATACTTTGCTGCAGTCTATGCGATTCAATCACTTGACTGAATAAGCATATTGCATTGTTTGCACCACATGCTAAAAGTAAACTAGATTTTTTAGTTTTAAGCAGCGTGTTTGTCTGTAACTATCATACTAGCAATAAATGAGTAAACGTGTGGACATAACCTTTAAACCTGGTGGCCTAGAAGCCTGGGCTGGCAGTCACCGACAAAGAAGTGATTACTTAACAATTATTTATCAGTAAATTGTGAAAGGGTGCAACCAGTTGAAGAATTATGTTGCCCTAGATGTAACTTACTATTTGAATTGCGATGCAAGTGACTGAATAATTACCATGTACTGATTCATTAAGCACTAAATGAAAAATCCTTTAAAAAGCCCTGATATCATCTTGTTGACCCTGATTCGCTCTACCTCATTTGGCCACTTTGAGAAATAGCTTGATATTTTAGGACTGACTTGTTAACTGGCACCATGCTCCCTTCGTGTCTGTATGGTTTATTAAGCTAATAAATTTGTCAGCTTTAAGCTAGCATGGCTAACCTTAGCATGAAGAATGCAACAGAGAGGAGTTACATCATCTTCAATTAGTACAAGCAAAATCCACCTTCCAACCCATCCAAACCTGACAGTTTTATGTGCTATAGTTCAATAAAATTGTATTTTTTTTAAAAGCTGGACTTCGGGAGGGCTGCCAAGCTAGCTTAAACTTAGCAGGAATACAAGAATCAATGAACTAAAAAACAACTGCTGGTTTTCGTCTGTTTTACAAATACTGTGTCAAATATTGTCATTAGTCTTTCCAAGTTATGCTTAAAATGAACATTTCCATCACTTCTAAAATAACAATAACATTTTAGCAGATGACTGAATTTAAATCAGTGGGAGTAGAGATGTGTTTTGTGAGTGACAGTCACAGGATGTCCACACTGACTACCATCATCTCTCATTTCACAGATGGCCAAATTCCGTTGCCTGCTCTTCTCTGCTGAGGGTGAAGCTGAATGCTGCATGGTGGACAACTACCGCCCACCCCAGCCGCTCAAGGGTCGCCCTGTCCGTGCTTCCTTCAAGTAACAATCCTCCCCCCTTTTCGTCCTTCCAGACCCATAGCCCTCTCCCTCCCTTCCACCCCCTCTCAGAATTACCTCTGGTGCAAAAGATCACAAAGCACACATATCTCTTCCCGTCCAGTTTAAAAGAAATTAAATTCCTGTGACTCGCTGCATTCACTTCTGAGCATACAAATAGCAAGATGGAACAGGATGGAACATGATCTGCTAATAAGCCAGCACACAAACTTTGTCATATTTATTTTAAAATACAAAACACTTAATGGTGGCTGTGACACATTTACCAGGATTTTCCATCTGGTGTTGAAACATTAAACCAGTGTGTGTGTGCGTCGCCTTAAGGTTAAATCAGTCAAAATGGTGCTCTGAAGCTAGCAAGAAGCATGAGCTAGTTGGGTACATATGAGAAGGATTAAACTATATAACCATCTGTGAAAGGGGTAAGGTGCCAATAGTGGACACACTGGACACGCCCACTGCCAGTCTGTCTAATCTCTGACCGACTGCCAGCCTCTGCTTCACAGCAGCTTAGTGAGGCTCTGCAGCCGCCTGCATCGCTTGTGATTGACTCAGAAAATCCCCCTCTGACACACACACTCACAGCATGTGCAGTCTCATGCAGACATGTTGCCTATAGGCACTGACCTGCTTATTGATCAGCATTGTGCAACAGCCAACAATAGTAATGGCATGCGACCAGCGTGCTGCATTAAACACCAAAAACCATAACAATGACTAATACATGTGTTTTTAAAGTCAAGTCTTCTAAATTTCCATGTACTTGTCATGCAAAGTTGTGTTTTTACTCTCACAAAAGTTTATTGATTTTTTTTTTTATTTTGTTTTTGTTTTTTTTTTTATTAATCTGACAAATTATGCAATTAAAGTCTTAAGTGATTCCCCAATTATGTACTGTAACCAAAAATGTGCTCCTCTTGTTGTCCCAATAATAATGCAGTAGAGATGATCCTTCTTTTAAAAGTGAAATGCAGTGTGAAAAAAAAAGAAAAAAAACATGTTAAGTGCTAAAGCTTAAAACGCACAGTTATTCTGTGGGCAATGCCATTTTCATTTCCCCACAAAGCCAAGAAAGAATAAAACCTGCCAATAGACAAGATTATTGTGTCAACCTGGTGTTTGGCCCTGTATCAGAGACTATCTAGCAAAATAATTTAAGGCTTTTAATAACTTTGGGTATTTCATTTTTGACCAGAAATGAATCTCAAGAAAGATTGTAATGAATTTTAAAAAGACAGCCTCGTGCCAATCATTACTGGGGTTGTTCCAGGACTATATTGTCATTGTGTTTTGGAAGTGGGCATTTGCTAGTTGAATAAATATATTTTATGACAAATCTGTGTCTTCTCTTTTTTGTGTCTAAAAAACTTTGTTAACCCAGAAGGGAAATTCATAAGGGTGAATGTGGGGGTGTTGTTGACAGTGTTTTCACTGACTTTGTGTCGTGTAGGCCAAAGCATTTTACTTTTAGCCTTTTTGTTTCTTTTTTTTTTGTTTAAATTTTCTGATATGAGTTTAAATTTTTCTGCTTTTATGAACATATATGATGCAAATTTGTGACACCGGGTCCTTTGTTTATGAATCACAAAATGCCATGTTTTATTTCACTGTTTACAACACATCTTTCCTAAACGAATGACACCTCATTGGTTCATCATGTAAGATGCTTAATTTAAGCATTAAAATCTAATTTAAATATCTACAGTTATTTATTTGATATTTACTTAACATTTTTCCTGGCTTATTTGTCAGCTGACTGTGAAAGAAAGCCTGTTTCTACAAAGATCTTTACTCTGATACTCTACTCTGAAAAGATAGATTCACCCTTTTAGAGGCTTGTCTGGTATTTTGAGAATTAAGCTCATGAACCGTCTAGGTAAGACTTACCTGGATCAGAAAATAGCACCAACACCAAGTTTGTCTTTTAATTAAGCATTAAGACTAGAGGCAGATGAACTAACCAGAATCCTTCTAACTTTACCTGACTACACTTCTGATTTCACTGATAGAACACAATGTTCTTATTTGTTTAGATGCAAATGTCAAAACATTAAATTTGCTGTTCTTTAAGCAGAACTATGCTAATAACATTTCATTTTCGTTTTACTTTTGGACACAAATAAATGCATGCATTTTTCATTTTATGCCACGATCAACTGGCTGAGCTTCAAAGAAATTTAAATTCCTGTAATTTTATTTCATAAGCAGTAGGAAGGTCATCTTTAGAAGATTCATGTTAAACTTTCCGAATTCACAAGTCAAATATTCTGTACAGTGTAAAATACTGAATCTGACTTTTCACAAATGCAGTACCTGTAAATTGCTTTGAATGTGTGAAAAGTTGTTTAGCATCACAGTTACAGGGAATCTGTATTTGAATGTATTTTATGTTTTAAATGCGCCACCATGTAATCTTTTAAATGCATTTCAGATTATTTAAACTGGTCTAAAACTTAAGCAAACTACAAAGTTTAAATGAAGGAAAAACAAATTAAAAATAAGTTTTTCCACTGTTCTATTCTAAGTAATAAAGCTGCCAACACAGATCAGATGGTGGAAGATTGGTCATCATCCATCATCTGTGTCGGTTGCTGCTGATTAACAACAGATTAGTGTACCGAAGATTGTAATCAGCAACGGTGTGTCTTTTTCTTTGGAAAGTTGAGCAAAACTTGACTTCCTATCTCTACTCTTGATGGGGAAATGAGCTCAGCAAAGCTATTGCATCAGTTCTAACAAGCCCACTGTGAGAGTGTTTGTGTGTAGTTTGGCTTGACTGCACAGAGCTCAGAATAGAGCTGGACTTTGAACCTCCATGTGACATTAATTTAACATGAGCCCTCCAAAAGTATCAATACAAATAAGAACTATTGACTTGTGAAGTTTCTGCCTTATTAACACAGTCAGAATCAATAGGACACATTATAAATGCACAAACCACAAAGGAAATTTAGCTTCAGGCGACAAATGGTTTGTAATGGTAGCTCTGTAAAAAGCTCCATAAACCTTCATGCCAAGGTCAACTATTTGAATGACCAGCATGCCTGTGTGTGTATGCCTGAGTGAATTTTTAGTTTGACAAACAGGCGAGAGTTCTAACTCACACGTACCAAAAACTGTACCAGCAAAACTAGTTCCTCAGTATGATATACTGTAGGCAAATGCTTTGACACATTCGTGACATTATCTTTTAACCAACTCTTCCTTGTATTTTGGACTCATTTCCTGGAATCAAGTTCTTTCTAAGCCTGTTCTTGCCATATTGTAAAACAGTATTAAGAGCAGAACAATCTCTTTAAGTTATAACTTTCTCAGAGATAATAGAAATAAAAGTACAAATTTAAAAGAAAAAGTTCTCTGAACAAGTCACCTACATATAGGAATTACATTGATGTGATTTTCCTTTGAAAATTAATATCAGAGCCACTATAAAATTTCTTTGCATTCATCCTTATTTAAAGTGGTTCTCCTCACTGTTCATTTTCCATTTTAAAAATTCAACAATTTAATTTGTGGCACAACAGGAAATTTTTTTCAAGCTGGGAAATGGATTTTTTTAGACAGTGATGCTCAGGGATAGACTGGCCATCAGGCATCGTGGACATTTTCCTGGTAGGACGACATGTCGGTCAACACAGTTTATTATTGGTCTCGAATTTGTTTTTCACTAAAGTCTCCCAGCTCTTTTTTAAATAAACCATAATCAACATGTATAATGAAGAACAAGTTTAATTGCTTTTTTAGGCAGTTGATTTACATAACTGATTTATTATTTTGTAACCATATTATTCAAGCTTTTTCTGAAAAGTCACAATCATGGTGCTGCTGTCTGGAATTCTATTTTTTACATAATAGGAGCATTTATCATCTGTATACATATATGTATACAGATCAATAAAAATAACTTTTAAGATGGTTAATTATTTATATTTTTGTACATGTGTTACCATTGACGCAGCTGTTTTCCTCTCTATTAGTGAATCTGATCATTCTGGATGTGACTAATTCATTATGTAAAAGAGAAAAAACTCCATTCAGTTTTTGGCTGAATCAGGTTGAGATGAAATCTCCAGAGGACTCACACTTTGTCCGGGAGCTGTTTTCATCTGATCCTTCGTTCCTCATGTCTGTTCTTTATATTTTCCCTTAATTTCAAACACAAAATAGGATGAATGTTGCTCTAATATTCACTGCTCTGGCGCATTGCAGATATTTGTTTTAATAACAAATAACTTTTTTTTTTAGGTATTTAATGTGTCAACTCTTACTCTAACTTTCTGCATGGTTTTAGTTTTAGGAAGCTGAATGGTTGATGTTCATATTTCAAAGGGTTGTAAAGATTTGTAGGATTCATAATCATGTATGGTCCAATCTGGACCAAAATGTCAGGTATAATTATTGTCCCAGTCTCTTCCTGGTGACAGTATAATGATTGCAGTCAATGGTCAGAAAACACACCATTTCCTTCTATTCATTCTACAGAAGCCCAGAAATTAAACATCTGCTCCAGCTGGCAGTTTACTTCTTCATTTATTCATTCATTCATTCATTTGTTCATTATCCTAACCGCTTAATCCGATTAAGGGTCTTGGGGAAGCTGCAGCCTATCTCAGCAGTATTTGGGCAAAAGGCAGGGTACACCCTGGACAGCTCGCCAGTCCATCGCAAGGCGGCAGAATACTTGACTTTACTTTTTGTGGATTTCGTGGTGTTGACCTCTGGTGAGTAGAAGTAAACCAGATTGGTGAGTGTCACTATACCTTTATAGAGCAAATGGCATTGCACGTACCATGTGTAGATACTTTTAAGAGGTGTTTCTGTTTGATGTAACTTATCATTTCTGAATAATTTGTATATAAAATATATCTAGCCATGTTGAATGCTCTATAGACTTTCCTGAATTTCAATGGTGGGTTGATGTGCACATTAATTTTTCCTGTCTGGGTGTAGCATTAATTGTAAAGCAAATAGTAGTTAATGTTGGTTGGTCTTGTAGGAGAGGCCTCCAGTATAAAGGTGGAGTGGACCCTTCAGGCGCAAGAGAGAATGCTTGTTTTGTCATCCAGCAGCTACACGGTAGCGTTTAGAATAGTATTGTTTTAGCTCCCATAGGACGTTTTGCCGTGCTGTCTTGTCTGCTGTTACTACTGTACAGCAGCACATGTCCTTTTTATTGGTGACTAAAATAAAGACAAGGGCCAAGTTAAAGAGCCGAGCTTCCAAATATATCTTCTACAACCCCAACCAGCCACACAGTTGCAGCCAAGCTCTAATATCACTGAAGGGTAAAAAACTGAAAAAAAAAATCACCAATACTGTGTCATATTTGTGGGATATACAAAAGTGAAAAATGCAGATCTGTTTTAGCAAATGTAATGAAGACCTTCATGCTTCACTTGACAGTTTTTATATCCAACTCCTCCACCATCATGACTGATTGCAATGCCAGTGGAGATAAAATAAAGCACTACTTCCAAAAAAGGGATTTAAAAGAAAAAAGAGCCCATGTTTATCAATAAACATTTTAAACAAGTCAACATGTGAAAAAAAATCTGAATACCATCATCCCAGTGGTTGTGTTACTTAAATAACTGGCGTTGCTCACCTTTGACCCCTGTTGCTGTTTCTGTACAGCTTCCTACTTCTTTGTTATCTAGCGAGCGCTGCCTTACCATTGCCTCTTTTCATCTTGCTTTATGTTGTGACAGCTGGGTGAAAGGGAAGCTCCTGCTGGGTGCCATCATGTAGCACAGATGTGGCCACGCATGTTGTACCTCCTTCAGCACATGCCTGCATATACTGGTGAGGCTGTAGCACATGCTCTGACTGTTCAGCCTACATCATTAAGGGATGTCAACTCCAGAAACTCCAGCGTCAGAATAAATCTGTATTAGTTATACTAAAATGAATCCAACATGAATCACATCAGCCTAGTTTTGAACTGACTTTATTGAACTTGTAAGGTGTGGACATACAAATCAGGGCTAATTGCTTTTGGCCAGTGAATACCATTGAGTTGCCACACACCAAGGTCAGACATGTCACACACTTGTCCCATAAACCTCTGGCCAGTTGTGCAGCTTGTTTCATAATCAAGCGTTGCAAGCGGGTGACATGTATCAAGGGGGCAGGAAGTGCACACTCATCCATTTACTGTGAGAAGAGAGGGTTGGAATGCACCCCACAGCAGTTCGGTCAATAAACCTGACGTAACATTTCTGTCTGATTAACATTCAGGGTAAAAGTTGACCTCTAGTCAGGGACAGGGATTTCTGTTTCCACAGGATGCAAAAGCCTAATGTAGGATACAGCTGGTTTATTATGATGGTTAAAACACTGTTCAGATTCAGTAAGTTTGCCTTCTTGGAAAATAAACAAAACACCTGAATCAATTCTGATGACCTAAACAAACTGCTCGCTGATCAGATGAGCAATCAGCTCTTTCTTCCTCCATGAATCAAAAATGACATATTACACTTTTTTTTCCAACTGTGATATGAAAGAATAAAATATGGTAGAAAAGTTTCAAATGATTTACAGAGATATTGCTTTTTTTTCTTGTGCATATTGATCCCTGTGAGACATAATTCTTTGTAATTCTTCCAAATCATGGACTGCAAGTGAGCGAGTTAAAGACCTGTGGCTTGATATTCTTTTCTGCAAACCCGTACTTTGCTTTCCATCTACTGAACAACACTGTAAATGTGTTAATGCTGCAACGCAAGTTGTGTTACTATTGCGATAAAAACAACAAGGACCCCATTAAACATTCTCAATGCACTAAACAAAAATAGGTTATTTTCATGTCAACATATAGGCTTTCTTGCACTGTCTAGCACATATATGCCTTCTTGTTTGTTGATCTGTCATTGTTTGTGTTGAGAGGGGAAGAATGACCTCTGAGAAAAGACAAATGAAAGAAAAAGGGTATATGGGAAAGAGGGGTGGGGGGTGATTTGAATCAAAATAGGAATTAAAGGATATTTCTCAACTTAAACGTGTTCAATGCGTCACATTCAGAATCTGTGGGGATATCTGTGGGAAGCCATGTTTTCTTCCCACTGTTTTCTGCCCTTTATGGAAAAAAACATTGTTTCTATGATAAAGTCTAAGTGTGGTATGAATAGTATATTCATTTCATATCTGCTGCCATGGCAACAATTGCAATGTCCACAATCTGGGTGACATCAGTTCAAAGATAGTGTCCAGGAAGCCCTCCACTTTGCACAAAGAATTTTTCTGTCTGTGAGCAAGAATGGCACCATGTAAACATTTTGACAACAAATTTCCTCCTCAATTTCCTGCCTTCAGTCTTTGTTGCTGCTAAATGGAAATACCCCCTTTGCAAGATGTGAGTTTCACTGACATATCTGGAATATCTGATGTTCATTGTGACTTAAAGTGTGATTCAAGTGTCTTTTACTATAATGTTTGATCAGAAAATGCAACACTCAGTACTGTAACCTGACAATGTATTTTACCAAAAATGAAGTTAAAGCATGACCAACTAATAACTAATCCTTTGGACATGTTTAATTTATTCCTGGATTTGTGGAGTTTGAAAAATTATTCAAAACATTGACCCATTTTATGAAAAATCCTATCAGTTAAGAAGTTAGTGCAAATTCATGTAGCTGCAAAAACACTTGATTAAAGAAAAATTAGCATTTAATAAAAATCACAATAATTATCTACAAATGCATTTCACCTCATATAAAATTTTGTAGCGCTTGTTACAGCCTTGTTGCAGGGCAACAGGATATTTACCCCAAGCATCAACAATTTTGTTTTTATTTGTTAATACATACATACAGATGTTTGCAGCTAAAAAAAACAAACAAGAAACAATAAACATACTCACTGTCAATAAACAAAGCAAAAACGCAAACAATGAAGTGAAAAGTCTGTTTTGTCTGTGATAAGGAGAAAAAAATAAAAAGTGTAATAAAAAAATAAAATTTTTATTTGGTCTTGCCCTCTTACAGAAATCTAAATTTAGCCTCAACATTGTGAACATCTTTTCTCTCACAGAGAAGAGAAATACAGTGACCTAAACTGAAGGTCTTATTAATCTTTTGGAGATGAGAAAAACCTCAGGGGAAGAATTAGTAGACTTTGGAGTTGTAGTGCAAGCAGAACCTATGAGAAAGAGTCATCACATCAATGATTTTCTGTATCTTTCTAACAAACTTCTGCATTGGACATCCAGAATTTAACATCTTAATGAGTCTGAGGGGTTTTAAGATCAATGAGACGAGATATGTTTTGGGATAAAAGCATGCACAATTTTATTAAAAGCACCTTTCTATCTGTAAAGAATAGTGGTGGGTCAATGCTTTGGGCCTCAGCTTTCATTGCAGCTAGTTGCAAAGGAAACATTAAATTGGCAAATGTAAGAATGAGTTTCATAACATTAAACCAAACTCAGTTGGCAAACATCTGGTCCTATTCAAGACCTAAGAAAAACAGACAAAAAAAAAAACAAAAAAAAAAAAACACACTGGAAATCAAACAAATTGACTCAAAATTTGAATTACCCTTAAAATGCATCACAATCATATTGTCTTAAAATGTCATACCAGCAAAGGTTTTTCAAAGAAGGGATGGATTTCCTAGAATTAGGATTAAATTATTTATGATGCCACAAACGCAGATTATTAAAGCAGGCAGAGGCTTTAGATGATGGATACTATTTTGTAATTTTAAATCAACTTACACTTTTTAAAATTAGCCAATCTCTTATCCATTCAGTTGTTTACAGAAATGTCTGATTGAAACACAAAATTATGCCAATCCTGCTTCTCTGCATCCATATGACCATGAAAAATGCACCTGCCACAACTCTAACTTTAATGAGATCATAGGATAATCCCTTGGTCTTGCCGAATAAAACTCTCCAACAATCAGCTCTTCACTCACACAATAGGCTTAACATCTATTTATTAAGGAATCATTCTTGTCACTCTGGATAAGGATGACTGTGCACTTTGAGTGTGAGCTCACTGCAGCTGAAGACCTGTAATCCTAAAGGTACGAATCTATTTTAATAAGAGAAGTGCTGATGTATTTGTTTCCACAACATGGTATGCATGAGCTTAGTTCTGCTGCATTGTATGTTCACAGGTCCATATGTCTACCCAACAAGGAACATGAGCAGTTGTTCTGAAAAGTTTAAACATGCCCGCTTTTTAGAATACAAACATACTGTACAGCAATGCACAATGGAAACAACGGAGTGCAGAGAGTTACTTATCTCTGCTGGTGAAGAAAATCATTAAAAAGAAAAACATTTTAGATTGAAGCATAATTTTGCTTTCTGTTGAAATATCAGATATGTCACAACATCAACTGTGTGGGTTACACTACTGGTAAGTTGTTGGGTCTAAGACCCAACTATTTCTTTTGAAATATCAGAATCTAAACATGAACATACAGTAAAATCTTTACCTTTACTGTGGCTTTTTAATTCCTAACTGTAACAACTGAAAAGTGAGAGCAAAGTAGAAAAAACAGACCAATCTCAGCAAAGCAACCCAAGTTGGAAAGTGAGGAGAAACCAGAGGTTTGAAGTCTTTGTGAACAACCTGTAGAGAATGTTGGCACAGACATCTTGCAACATTTGGGTTCAATCCCAGTTCCCATTTTTTGCCTTACACCTGAGTTTTGCAGTGGTGAGGTGTCTCTTTTATTTACTATTTTCAAGATTGAGCTGCAGTCTAGCTACATCCGGGGATGTAATTGGGATTCGACCTTACATCTGGTTTACAATATCCTTGTCGAGTGTCAGGTGATTAGGTTTCCTCACTGTAATTACGCAAATTCAATAGACTCTAATCCGAACTGTTCCGAGATTAATTTAGCCCAAAAATCTGATGAAAATCCGAAAGCTGTCTGAAGAATCCAGTTCAGGAACTGTAACCCCATCAGGTCAGGGCATTACACAAACCATACTTTTAAAAGGGCAATAAGCATTAATTCATCATTCCTATACCGAAGAGATGTAATAATCCCTCTGTAACAAACTGGAGGTGTAATTTCATCTGGAGTATAGCGTGACATCACACACCATCTCTGTGTCTACAAGCCGGTCTGGCTGCACGTTCATGTAAGTTAAAGTGACTGGTCACCTCCTTGCTCCTCTCAGCTTTGCCCATATCCCTCACTCAATATAAAAGCCTACAACCAGTCAGCTCTGGTAGTACGAGGGGGGGGGGTCTACACTATTCCCTATATAGTGCTCTGGTGCTCACACAACTTTCTGGGTATGTCTAACAAGAAAAAGTTGGACACTCAAAATGAACTAAGATGCATCTTGAAAAGTAGTGAGAATCAATGGTAACTAGACGGGTCACTTTAGACCACAATGCATTGCCGGCAGGAGCTCAAAAGCTGGTGCAAGTGACACGAATGTCAAAACAGGAATATATATATATATATATATATATATATATATATATATATATATATGTGTGTGTGTGTGTGTGTGTGTGTGTGTGTGTGTGTGTGTGTGTGTGTGTGTGTATATATGATTAATTTTATAGCCTTATTTGTTGAATAAATATGCACAAAGGAATAACAAAATATAAGATAGGAAATGAAAATGTTTTTACATAAATTTGAATTGGATTTGGAACGAGACATGGTGGTTGCCATGGTGACATTTGGTAATCACTAGATCTGCGACAATAAAAAAAAAAAATCGCAAGATTCGTGTCCGGATTGCTGACAGATTGCATGCGTTATATAGTCTGCTATAAAGTGTAACCCTATAGCAAATGAGGGATAAGGGAAGAGTGTGGACACTCGGACACAGCCTTTGACTTGGTCTACAGGCGGTGCACAACAGCAAACCTTGCAGTATTTCACTTTATGCCCCTTTAAACAAGACCTAATCTTCATGTATTTCATCTGATAACATTGGGTCTCATGAAAATATATTTCCATGTAATAACAATGTAAATTGTCTAAATGAATTTTCAAGCAACACTCATTCACTTAACAACAGAAAACCCGACTGGTGATATCAGTGTGTTTCATTTGAAACATAAAAAAATATATATTTTGAGGAGGTCTGAGTAAGGAAAACTTCCCTTCATATTTTCCTATTCATTGTTCAGAATGTTGGAGTGAAGGGTCACTGTAGCAGCGCTTTCTCTTTATGCTTTCTGTTTTCCCCCAACGTCCCTGATGCTGATATCTCTCGACAAACACGTTAGTATTTTCTGCCGATAATGGAGAGACGAGACACTGATAACATAGGGGTGGGTCAGCTTTGTAGGCTGCCCCGTTTGCCTCTTACAGCACAGGAATAACCTTATCTAGGTCACCTACACTGAACCTCACCGCTCCCTCCTCCTGTTCTGCTGGCCACTCTGATAAGAATGATATTGAATGAGGCTTTCAGGCTGGTTTTGCTGTGAGACATCAGACTCGTACCAGGCTCTGCATTTCTCTGATTGTTCATTTCCTGACTTATTAACTTTTACTCTTTGTCCCTTACTTTTTCTCACACACACTTTGAGGTGAAACCTTGAAGTGGACAGCAGTTTTTGCCTGAATAGGTAACAACAGTTGGCTATTCTTCATTTCTTTGTGTCCTTTTCCTCTTCTCCCTCCTCTTCATCTAATTACTGTTGTCCCCTGATTTCCTCCATTCATTGCTCTGTACCACAGTCAAATTAATCCATTCATGGGCCGGATTTCTGTTCATGCTTCTGTGCTCTCTCAATGGTATGCTGGTTAGCATTACCCAACCGGAGTAGGGTTTCCTGTCGGGCAGCAGGAGGTCACGTCTCTCACATTACCTGTTAGCTAGTGCTTGTGAGAATAGCGAAGTGCACAGGAAAGGACAAACAACATAAAGAACCTGGGACATTGTAATAGTGTCCAAATGCCAAAAGCAGAAAAATTGCTATCTACATTCCATTAATATAAGAAGAAAACATGTTCTTCTAAAATCTGAAATAACACAGACAGTGCAGACATAACCAAGATAAAAGAGAGAAACAGAAGGTACTAAATATTATAAATAGATAAAAAAAAACCAAACAGATATTCCACCTATGATTAATAAATAAATCAATAAATAACACGATGGACTGGTGACCTGTCCAGGATGTTTCCTACCTCTCGCCTTGCTAATTGCTGGGATAGACTTCAGCTTCTTCTCAACCCTAAATTGGAATAAACAGTATAGAAGATGGATAGAGGAATAAATAATTAGCAACATGGAGGCAATGTGAGGTCATCCCTGCTCCTGGCTGATGGTTTGAATGTTTTTTCACTATTTATAGGCCTGACAGTCAGGGAAGACGCTGGACTTCAGCGTGGATGATTGTGCTCTGATGCTGCGCAACCTTTTCCCAAATGGCAAAGGAGAAAGGAGTTCTGCAGAAGGGTGGGTGGGATCCCCTTTCATCTGAGAGGTCTGTCATGACTGAACTAAATGTCTTCAATGAATGGGATGCTCATCTTTTTTTTTTTGTTGTTGACTGTTTTTTTGGGTTTTTTTTTTATCATCTTTTCAGAGGTGTGTGTCTCGAGCCGACTTCTGATCACCAGCATAAGGAGACTAACAAATGGTCTTGTAACCTCCATATTTAATCAGCAGTTGCATTTAATGATGTTTCTGTCAGCTTTATTTATACAGAAAAAAATCATAACACAACTCATCTTAAAGCATTTTCAGTTCACTGTAATTCAGTTATTACCACATTAAATTATATTTGTTGCAAGTCAAACAGTTCAGTTGATCATGACTGTATACATTTTTAAGCCAAGTTGCTTGCTATAAAAAAAAAGGTGTGATGTATCAACTTCTAGATTTAAATTGTCAGCAGTAGAGAGGAAAGCTTTGTAAGAAACCTGCAGCAACAGGAAGAGCGGCCATCTGCATAAATTAGTTAGGGGTTGAGAAGGACGAGGTCAATAAGTGCAGTTACGAAACTATTGCATAGCAGTGCTGAAAATTAAGAAAAAAGAAAAAAAGGCTCACATACAAGTGACCTGAGTTACTAGAAGCCCCTTTAGAATTTGTTTTTAATTTATTTCCAAAGTTTTGGAAAAGGTTTCTTTTTAACTCAGCTCATGTCTCCTGGGCTAAAGAATAAAAAATGAAGATTTGTCCAGTAAAAGAAAAAACTGTAAACCATTTAAACCTGTTTTGCTGTAAAGTCTTGTACATTCATCTTACAAATACATAAAGATAAGACAACAAAAGATGGTTCAGCATGTAACACAAAGCTCAGATAAAAATCTGTAACCACACCAGCATGTCGACACAACAGCTTAACAACAACGATTTTTCAAACTTTTTCCTTTCTTTTTTTCATTTTAGAGTTTGTCTGGCGCCAGCTGTCTGGCACCATAAGGAAACTACTTCAGAGTGAACAGCAATGCAGAAAAAAGATCAACACTTTGATAGTAGTACATATAGCTGAAACAGCTTCACGGAGGAGGGCTGCAACATGGGGTGATGAGGTGATAAAAGTTCAGCAGCAGCCTGTAAATAGGCAGGAGATGGCAGGTATAGTGTAAGTCCCATGGCAGGTTATGCACAGGTAACATCAGTTAATACTGAAAATCCTACCCATACTCACCCTCTGCTTATTGGGAGAGCTTGTAAGTTAATGCAATGCTCCAAAATAATAAAGAGCTGTATGTTACTGAAATATACTGAATGCAAAATGAAAAGAGCACATGGTTTGACACAGATGTACAGAATGTATTACTGTCATCTCGTGCATTGCAGGTTTTGGGCCTTAAAAATACCAGCTGAGTAAAAATGTGTGGTTTTGGTGTTAAAGTAATCAGTGCTTCCTGTCATGACCTCTGTTGGAAGCTACTTTTTACCGTTTAAAACCTCAAATTTCCGGCATTCTGCTGCTTTATGTTTCTGAAAGTTACATCAAAGTGAACATTTACTGTCATAGTCTGTTTATTAGGGTCCGAGCCATACGAAGTATGGCAAGGCCCTATTGTTATTGTAATGTTTTTCATGATTATTATTTGTTTGTGTTTTGCTTTTTTCTTTCTTGTAGCTGGGCTTTAAGCTTGGAGTTGGCAGGTTTCTATTTTCATATTCTGTTTCTGTCTTCATGCGCTCTTTTTTATTCTTCATTTGGATTTCATGCCCAATAAATTGCTTTGGTTTTCTGTTGCTGGCCTATACAGCACTCTTTGCTGTGATACGTATTAGTACACAAGTTATAGTTGGTCAATCCAGATTTTATGAGTCGCTTCTGCTGAGTTAATCGAGTACTCATCATGTGTTCTACAACATGTTCTGTTAAGAGAGAGGGAATCTGGATCCAAATCATACCAGTTAAGGAAGTTAAATAGTTAATGAATAAAATCTATATATAAAATGCATATATATGCATATAAAGAAGGAATGTTAAAGTCGATTGGATAATGTCTTTCAATAAAGCTGAAGGGAGCAATTATGAGTCCAGCATGTTTGGTCGACCTAAAACAGGGTTATAATTGGTAAATATTGGAAGGAAAAACATATATATAAGGAAGGTTAGATGGAATTTGCTGGAATTTGCTACTTTGGAGTGGTTTAAACTCAGCTTGCTACAAGACATCAAATTGAAATCCACCTTAAAAACAGTACAGTCCATATTAAAGCCGGGGTAGGTAATGTTGGGGAACTAGCATAATGTAAAAGTAGCACCCCGTCTTGGCTCCTCCCCTTCTGGTTTTGCACCTTGCTGAGTGATCCAAGGATTTTTTCTTACCTCCGCCAAGCTGTTTTTGCCAGCATGTATCTGTTTGTGCTAAAGATAACTTAAAAAGTTATGGACGGATTTTATTGAAATTTTCCGGAGTTGTTGAAAATGTGCAAAAAGAAGAACTGATTTAATTTAGGTGGGGATCCAGATCACCGTGTGGCTCCAGGAATTTTTTTTAAAGGCTGTCAGAGATTTATGCTCTCCGCATGGTTTTCTTGTTCACAGCTTTTTCCACCAAAGATTTTCTCTTTCTCAGCTGTAACATACTATTTATATGAAGGGTATGGCCATCAGGTATGCGCTGCTGGAGGAGGAGAGCCGGGAGAAGAAGCTTATGAAATATAAGAAATGAACAACTTCAATTCGGCCCGAACATTTTGATTGGTCAGAATCTTTACAGATTTACAGTAAACTGAGGGGTCTAACTATATCTCTTATTGTTCATGATAACAAAATGTACAGACTACGATCAGGACGAGGAACCACTTCACCCAGAGTAAAATAATATAATGTCTCTGAGCAAGATCACCTACCCCAGCTTTAATGTGCCAAATCTTAGCACTATTCACATTACAGTTAAAAGGTAGGTTAACCAATGTAACATGTCAGGTTGATGTTAAAGTTAAATGTCTGATAAAAGAAAATGCTGAAAAGAACATAGACACAATGTATTTAGACTATTTTGTGCTTTGTCGCTATCCTCAATCTTGGTTTCAGTGCAGTCTACCCCTTTCTTTTCTTTTTTTTTTTTCTTTGGATTCAGTTGGACATGCTGGTTTCTTTTTCCAGCAGTGTGTTTTGTTATTTGCTCTTGAAGCTGAGTTAAGTCATCTGCTGAATACTGATTCAGTATTTTGGTCATCCATCCTCGTTGTACCACGTCCTGTGACTCATACAGGTTTTTTTTTTTTCTAAACTGTGCGTACCTTGGATCAAAGCTATTCAATAGTTACAAATTCTTCTGTTTTGTGAAGGAATGTTTAAGACCAAGCAGAGTATAGCAACAACTGCGAGACAACATTACAGGCTTCACAGTGGTATTTCTGCCATCTTATTCATGCTTCTGAAACTCAACAAGAAAACTACAAGTTGCACATCCTCTTTACCATTTGAGTGGAAATGTACGTTCATCTTTTGTGGTCACAGACGCATGCAAAAGCAAACGTGGCATTCACTGGCCTTTATGATGAAACTTTGGCAGCTCATCTTAAATAATCAGTTTCTGTATTTTATTCCACTACAGGTCAACCTTTCTAAAGTCTTTAATCAATAAGAATGTTAGAGCGGGGTTGATCCTTCCCAGCATAAAAGAGGTCATTTGAAGTTGACAAAATGCCTTAAGTAGTTGATTGCTTTCTAAAAGCTTGATGAGACAACTGGAGGATAAACGATGCACATTAGTTGTGTAACTGCAGTATTAGGTTTTCTTTTAAGTGTCCAGGTATTCAGTTTTGTTTAAACTCTTTTTCTGTAGCTTCATCGAAAGAATACACAGCTGCAGAGAGATTGGCAGTAACAACACTCTGTCACAACATCAAACCTCTAAGGAAGTTGAGTATTTTGTTCTCAGACATGTGGCCACAGTGGGTTTCATACTGAAAAAGAGAACTAGCGTGAAATGGAATTTATACTGATTCCCACGAACTGGAAGGGTTGAGGTGAACCTGACGGTGTTTGAACTATTACCCTGCCTCTCTCTAAACAAGTCCCAAACAACTGAATACACCTTATTTCCTAAAAGTGTGTTTGAACTTGTGTTTGAAAAGATTACAAGCATTCAAGCTCAGGCAAAAGTGCACTTCAGCTTATTGATGTCTGATTAAATCTACTGAAAATGCATTAAAGTGGAACTATTATGTGCATTTCAGGCTAATTTATTTTTATTTCTGAGTATTTCAGAAGGGCTGGGATTGATCGAGTTATTGTCACAAATGGCTTTATTTACTTCAGACTGACCCTCTCCGTAGGCTGTCAGATCAGCCTGTGGGCAAAACGAGTGGATTGAGACTCTTCCGCATTAAGCCCCGCCTCCCGCCACTGCACTACATCGGGAGCGCGCACTGCACCTGCTTTCGCCGTCATTGTAACATCTCAAACAGAAGAATTAGGCGAATATAAACTCAATTAAAAAAAACAAAGTACAATGTCAACACATAGCATACAGCTCTACATGTTGGAACCTGAATCAGACCCTGAAAACGAAGTGGAAAACAGCAACCCACAGCAACGAATGCAGCAGGATGTCTCTCTTTGGCAAACTCACCAGCCATCGTTGGAAATAACTTTATCCGACGTTTTCCACCCGCCTGATGTATTTGTACATGCCCTTGTTAACCAGTAGAAGGTAACCAATCACCGAACCTTATTCCCTGGGACGTCACAAGGATTTCCAAGTAGAAAAAACTCTCTAAAACGACGCGTTTTTCGTCGCCATGGAAACTGAACGGAGCGCGTGCTGGAACTCAAACTCAAACTCAAACATGCGTTTAGGTGATAAAAAACAGTGCCGTTCACATGTCTGATGAGGGTTCAACACTTTAACACTGTAGAAAGCTCAGAAAACTCAAAATACCATAATAGCACCCCTTTAAGCTACTAGAACCCAAAGCCATGCAGTGTTACACAGTCTCAGTCTCAGCCATGCAGCTTTAAGGTGAATGGCTGACAATATATAAAAGAACATGCTCACATGAACATGCAGTTATTGTTGAATTAAGATACTTGTAAACTCATTTCTGTGTTAAAGTGTTCATCTTTCGCCAGTTTTTATCCTCGCTCACACAAGCTAACAGGAAGTTACCAGTTAAAATACAGTTTTTACTGCTGAATTTTATCAGACACAGAATTGCATAATTTTGAACTAATCTATCGTCCTTTTCACCATCTGTAAAGAAACATATCTGATGCTGTACAGGGTGCGGTCGGCATTTTCTCTTCAATTCAGACTTCTGGCACCTTATGTTGACTCTGATAACGTACAGTGGCTCTGATAACATACTGTATGCTCTTTTAGGGAGACTAGAAGTATGAACCACCGAAGTCAATAATAATGTTAGGATAAAGAGAGTACAGAGAGTTTTGCTGAAAATATTCAACACAGAGATTTCGGAGTATTTTATGTGTTTTCATTAAGCTGTTTTTAAAAGCTCAAAAAAGACTATAAACATAATCACATGACTGCATGAAAATAAATAACCTCAATTCCAAAAAGGTTGGGATGCTCTGTAAAGCACAAATAAAACAGAATTCAATGATTTGCAAATTTCACGAACCCTTATTTTAAAGTAAACATTTTACTATTTCATGGAAAGTATCACCTCATTTTGAGTTTGACAGCAGCAACACATGTAAAAAAGACCATTCAGGGTGATATTTTCTATTGTTTAGCATCCCTGTTTCTTTAAACAACTGCCTGGAAGCATCTCAGAAGTGATGAGACCGGTTCCTGGATTATCAAGACATGAATGTTGTCCCATTTCTTATCTCATACAAATTTCAACCTGCTCAACTGCTCAGCTGTCCTGGGCCTCCATTACCTGATTTTGTTTAATTTCACGATGCACCAAATGTTTTCTATTGGTCAAAGGGCAGTTCAGCTCTTTGACAATTCTTGTCCTGTGATTTTATGCTGTTTTGATTAATGCAGTAAAAAATTATAAAAGCCTTTTCTGAAACAGAAATTCCAATTAGAGACTGACATTATATTTCTCTAAAACATCTACCTTCTTATCAGCATTGGTCTTGTTTCACAGATGTGTAAGCTTGTCGCACTGTAGGCACCTTAGCAACCCCTATACCAGGGTTATTCATTTCTGTCTTGCAGGTTTCTCTGCTCCAACATACCTGAGATGAGTTACATGGATCCAATAGCCTTCTGTTCTGCACAATGACTCATTACCTTGAGCCAGGTGTGTTGGAGCAGTAACCTGCAGGATTAAGTCCTATACAATACTTTTGAGCCTTCCACTCATAAACTGAACAGCCCCTTGATTTAGTCCACAAGACATATTGTTCCAGATTTCTAAGAAGAATTCATTGTCTCATTCATTCATTTTCTGAACTGCTTATTCCAATTCAGGGTCATGGGTAAGCTGGAGCCTATCCCAGCTGGCTTTGGGTGACAGGCAGGGTACACGCTGGACAGCTTGCCAGTCCATTGCAGGGCCACACACAGAGAGATGAACAACCACTCACGCTCACTCACTCCTAGGGGCAATTTAGAGTGACCAATTAACCTATCATGCATGTGTTTGGATGGTGGGAGGAAGCTGGAGAGAACCCACGCATACACAGGGAGAACATGCAAACTCCACACAGAAAGGCCACTGGCCAAACCAGCCAAGGATTGAACCAGCAACCTTCTTGCTGTGAGGCCACAGTGCTAACCACTGCACCACTGTGCAGCCCCACTTTAGACCATGTTTTTTTCAAAATTTTACATTTCAGACATTACAATATGTGAATTTGGCTTGTTTTGTTGGCACAGTAACAACTATGATGTATAATAAAGCTGTTGCTGCCACTGCAGCGTTACACCTGAATTCTAACAAAACAAGGCCAAACATTAATGTTTAGAAGATTTTTTGTTGCTGAAGATGATCATTGGCATATTTGTGTTCATGGAAACATTGCAGGGTGATATTTTCTGACAAACAGAAAACGAAAAAAGACCAGGACAAAAATGTCACATGATTTCTTCTTGTTTTTTTCAGATTCTCAGACTCTCTTGCAGCATCATGTATTCTTGGTAAAGGCCAGTCAAGCTTGCTTCACCTTTATCTGTAAATTGCTCCCATTATTAAATATTGACGTGGCTTCAGGTTGGATGTGGAGCATCAGAGCACAACCATTTCAACTCTCTCTGGAGATGCTATACTCTGTTTGACTCTCTGAGCTTTGTGTGTTTTTTATTTTGCTTTTTAAAGCCACTGCTTTATTATTTGGTTGATCTGCAATTTCAAATTGATTTTTGTGTTTTGTTTTGTTGTTGTTGTTGCTGTTGTGTGTTTTAGGTTATTGTGTTTGTCTGTCAACAGTGACATGAAAGGCCTGACTGGTGGAGTTCAGCACTGGTGGATGTTGCCTATGATAGGACCTCAGCATCTCATTAACAGCTGGACAAAATGTTTATTCACAGTTATGATTAAGACTCTTGTTGGTTACAAACTTTCATGTCAGAACAATCAAGACACTTTCAGTCTTCCAAATATCTTAAAACATGTTATTCTCTTCTCTTCTATGTTTGTAGAATATTACCTTTAAGTTTATTTTTGTTCTTTTTAAATTTCATGCCCAATCTTTTTTTATTTTATTTTTTTATTAATCTTTTCTTGAAAAGTTGATTTTCTGTAGTTACGACACCTGTAAACGCTTTGTCTTGCTTTGTCACCATGCAGCTTTGAGTATAAGCGGTGAATGTTAGGTTACGACTAAAAATATTGGTGTGTACTGCTGCTATGGCTGCTGGCCATGTTAAGTACTGAATTTAAAACAGTCTGTTTCCATTTATACATAAGAGTAGTATATTTAGCTCTTAAGCAGGAGTTATGTGAGGCCAGGGCTGTGCGGGACTCGGCTCTGGTTCATTGTCTTTCTTTCATGTTCAGGGACAGACTGAGAGCAAATTATAAGTGCAAAAAACACTCACCAGAGCACTTTCCTGGATCCTGGCTGGAGGTAAAAAACACTCACCTGCAGCACAGCCAGGCTCAGGACAAAGAAGCAGCAGGACACCATTTCTGCATGAGCTCACCATCTGCTGGGAGGAAAAGGTCATGTGCAGTATAAGCTGGGGTTGGAGCTCTTTCCAGTGAGTGACAGGTTCACTTTGCTGTGGCTCAGAGTTGCAGGAGGGAGAGTTCTCACTGCAATTTTGCACCAAACTGCAGCTCAGACTTGTAGAGAAGGTAGCACCCATTATGCGTCCATTATTCTTCTGGTGGACTTTCATACCCATATGGGCAGTGATGGAGGAACTTGTAAGGATGTGATTGGGAGTCTCACAGATCTACCACCTCTCTTGTTATCAATTCATTCTCTAAAAATTATGGCTAATTGATTTTTTTTCCTTATTTCATCATGCTTAAGTCCAGTCCAGTTATGGATACATTGAATACAAACAGAAGGTTCTGCCTGAGTTGAATTGCAATGTAATGCAGAAGATTTGGAATGCATTTAGGGTTTTCCTCTTGTCCTCTGCACATTTATTGTCAAGACATGCTTCAGTTTGCCTTGCATTACTCGTATAATCACTTTGGAAGAGCTGCTGCAACGTTTTTGGCGTGATGCAGCAAAAGCTGTATGCAGTTTATCTGCCACGGCTGACCACCTGCAGGCTGCCAAGCTGTGCGGAGGAACAGATAATAATCACCTAATTGTCAATCTGAAAATCAGCAGGGCTCAGGGCTCAGGAGTGGGTTCAGGCTGCAAGTCTGAGTTGGCAACACCAGCATGCTTGTGTGTGCATGTGTGGTTGTGTGTAGGTGTGTAAGCGAAAAAGATGCTCACAACATATTTATGGACACCTTTTACAGTGAGTGCTGCAGTAATGTCTGCAGCTTTTCAGCAGATGGATATAATGTTTTTTTAATGGTCCCTTAATGATGTTGTGTCTGTGCCAAAAACAGTGATGCAGATTCATTTTACTCCAGGATTGGTTTAAACTCTAAATAACATCCAAAAGTTTCGTATCTAACTAGCTTTACTGACTAATTAGATGTGTCTCGTTTATGATAAGTAATGGTTTTATTAAGCTTTTTTCTATGAATGAACTATTCCAATTGCAGACAAGTTAAAACACGTGTTACAAAATACGTCTAAAAGACTGAGGTGTGCTTACTATATGTTGAATTCTTTGCACCACAAAGAAGATAGTAAACAGGAAATGGTTAAATGTAACATGAAGACATTCAGTTTGAAACGTCTCAACTAGAGTTACACTTCAGATCATATCATCTAATGTGAAAGGAAAGGAATTCATCTCGAAGCTTGGCCCTTTCTATAGTGTATATATGAGCAGCACAAAGCAGCACCCCAGTCAAAGACAGGAAAGACATCCTGTGTTAATGATGCAGAGTTGCCTAACATTCATTCTCAAGATTTGTCAGAAAAGATGATCTTTCAACCTGTTTTTTCTGACCTTTTTCTGTCTATTTCAAAGAAAGCAAGCAGTGACTCATAAGGACGGTAGTGTTGTAAAATCACAGTTCGGTAAGATATCGTGGAAATAAACTGGATTATCTATAAATATATTGGTCAGTCCAAGAGTAGTGGGGTGCTTTCAGATAGCATATTTCTAATCAACATTGCTCAGCAAAGAGGTTAGCAAGGTTTTCCTTTGCAGTTCTTATGTACGCTGAAATTTTTGCTGTTTTGAAGAATTTACAAACATGAACAGAAATTATTTTTGAAATATCATTTGACCGCACAAATATTAAAACCCTGCAGATTATCAGGTGATTCTGGTCTGAGCCAGTAAACAAGGGATCAATGTGTGTCTAAGGTATAAAAAAATGTCTCGGATATTAAGGTAATTCCTGAATAAAAGCTTTCCTAGTTTTCCATTGCATGTGTCTGACCACTTTTGTTGCTGTTTGTTGTTCTTTCCTGTAGGTGTTTTTTGGAGGGGTAGCACCACTACTTTTACTATAGGAACCACTAAAAGCAACGTAGTGGCCCCTTCTGGTGACACTGTGCAATCTGATTCATTTGCTGAAACAAAACTGAAAGCAATACTAAGATTGTAATTATAGATCAGATTGTCCTGAAAGTGCCCTCTCACATGTGTAATATCATCTGAACTTCTGCACAGTTCTACTTTTCAGTATGTACAGTGAAATTTACACTACTTGATTTTCTTTTCTTTTTTTTTTTTATCTCAAACACATGTACAGTACGAAAACAAAAGATTCACAGTTGTGTAACAGTGTACCTTATTTGAGAAGGAGAGGTAGGAAGCCAAGGCTTATTCAGATACTACTCCTTATTTACAGTCTTTTGTTTAGCACAATTACTCGTACATAGCAAACCTTTACATACTGAATCATCAGTCAATTCAAGTATTCATTTTTTTCACTTTTACTGCCAAGTTCACATTTAATCTTATGAACAATGTCAACAACAAAGTCAGAATATTATGTTCAAATGCTGTAATGTGCGTCCTTAAAAATGTACAAGATGGTCCAGCAGTGACATTCAGATAAACTTTTGGCATCCTGTTTTCAATCTGTAGTAACGACGATAACTAAAGCATGAGAAACTTCTATAATGAGCAGTAGAGTATACTGCTAGCTCGTGGTGATACTATTTTGTATATTGATGGGTTATTTTTCTGTTTGGTTATTTGTTTGTTTGTTTTTTAATCACAGAACCAGGTTGTAAAGAACGATGAAACTCACTTGGATGTAGGAAGGGTGGAGAACATCTCTGGGACTTACATAATAACAGAGCTGCAAGACTTCCTCTGTGCTGCTTTGATTAAATGTTCTGATCCGCCTGCAGATAAAAATGATTACAGTTAATTATCAGGCTGAAACAAACAGAGGCACCAGGGCTGGGTGTTGTAGTTTACTACTCAGCTGCTTAACTGCTTGTTCTGCTTGTTTACTACAAAACATAAATATAACTGTATAACTATATATATATATATATATATATATATATATATATATATATATATATATATATATATATATATATATATATATATATATATATATATATATAAAACTATATATATACATGTGTGTGTGTGTGTGTGTGTGTGTAAAAGGAAAATCCAAGAAAGGACTTACAAGCACCTCGCTCCTAAATATGTACATAATAAACGATGTGGATACTGATATACAGAGGTAAAAATTATGCTATCCTCGACTGTGTTGTTACCATTGAAATATAAGTTTGTATGTATTTTCTAAACACTAACATTGTTCAGTTAAAATCATTATCCTGTTCCTTTTTAACTTTAACATCTATAAGGTTTTTTTTTTATTTGTTTTTTTTTTTTATAATTACTAAAAGCAGACCTGTTTTTGCTTGACATTTCAATGACCTGTTCTGATGTCACCAAAACGGACATCTTATCTGCACAGGCCAAAAGCCAGATATGAATTCTGTCACACTGTTGGCAAAGCAAACATTAAAAGACTTCAGTCATTTCAAGTAAAAACAGACAGCAGTAGGCCAGAAGATTGCCATCGCATTTTACCCTGCAGTGAACTCCATGGCTAGCATGGGGGTGGGTGGAAACCATCATCAGTCTTCTTTATGCAACCAGACATTATTTGTGTGGGGCCCACATATCTACACAAACTGATGCACAAATACTGTGAGAGATGAGGGAACAGGTTGGTCAAGAAGAGACCAATACCATCAAAAGTTACCATGCCATAATAAGTAGCTTTTTGAAAGTTGAAAAAACTTTTTAGTTCCATTATTTTTTATTGTTTTAACTGAAAAGCTTAAAAAAAAACTGTGGAGCCATAAATGTTACATTGATCTGTGTTCTGTCATTTATAATCTCATTTACACAAAGTTTTCACTCTGCAATGATAAATCTCAATACAGAATTATTAGAAATAAAAGTAAGCATTGTTTCTTGTCAATTATGCCACATTAATCTTGTGAGCATTCAGCAAACAGCGGACAGCTTGTCCTTTCACCAAACAAGCTAAATGATTGTTTGGGAAGCTAATATTTTGGGTTACAACAGAAAGACTGCTGGCAGGTTTACTGGGTTCACAGGGATTACATTCTTCATCTCAAGCCACCAGAATTTCCCCTGAGATGATTATGAATGAACAAAGGTCTGCATTTAGCAGTAATTAAGGCAGCTTTAATTGCGTGAATTCAAAGCTTATTTTCACCTGAAGCTTTCGTATGGTTCTGACACACTACTCTACTCAGTGCTCATTTCACTGCTGAATATTTTTTTTCTTTTATTAACAATGAAAACTGTTGTCATACGAAGCTGAGTGGGTGAGTGTCTCAACCCCTGTCCCGTGTCAAGGTCGCTGCAGCTATCCTTCTTTAGAAAGCAGATCTCATTATCTTAATATAGTTCACACAACAACTTTAATCCAACGTGTCACTGCAAACACAGTTGCTGACTCTCAGACTGCAACTTCACTGCCTGTTAAATGTCTGCTAAAGACACATTTTAAAGATTTCAGTTTTCACCTCTAATTACCTGCTTAACTCTGCTAGATCCTCTTTTAGAGCATTTCCTTTACATTTCATGTAACAAACAGTTTTACACAGCTAAACCTGTAAGCAGATCCTAAGCTGTGGCTACACTGGCTGTTTGCAGACTGCTTGCAGACCAGCTAATGCAACACTTCACTACAGTAATGAAACTGGATACGCTAAGTGAGAGTGGAGGAGTTAACTGGTGCATGTGCACTGCTGATGTCTTTTCTGCAAATAATAAACATTCTTTTGTCCGCTCTGTGTATTTCTTTTGTGAAATCCACTTACAAATAAACCCATCATGTGTCTGTGTTTTGCTTTAATTAAACTTGTAGTTTACGGGAAATTAATTCAGCAGGGGTATTTATATTGTCAGTTACATAAGAGCAGGCATTTACTTAGTAACATTACCCCTTATATAATCAACAGCAGACTGAGGAGTGTGTGGATGATGCAGTGACATCAAGAGGGGAAACTGTAGGTTGCAACAAATTGCATACTCTTATTAACTGTAAAACTTAAAATAAATATTTTTTAGAAAATAACTAATGCCCGCTGTGTCAGAATTATTTTCTTTTGTCAGTTCAAGGCTACTTTAGAAGACCGACAGCTTGCACACATATATAATGTATGTTGGGAATGAAGCTGTAAACACTAAACAATTGATTTCCATCAATTCCCAAAATGTTCCACACTACAACTTTAAATTACATACTTTAAATTACATAGATTTTTACAGTATTGTTCTGGCTCAAAACACTGAAGACACATTGCATGCTGGCGACTCTCACAACCCCTAACAATGTGCACCACAGATATATTTGTTGGGTAATTCATAGGGGTATATAAAGTTACATTAAAATAAAATTTTCCAATAAAAAGCTGATTTCAACATATTTCATTTATTACATGGCAGACACCTGCGTCAAATAAAATAAGCCTTAGGTTTAGTTGATGACTTGATTTTACCATTTAATATCGTTGAGCAAAGTTTTGCTGTAAATACATAGAGTCAAACCAAGACCAAACATGGAAGTGGATGTACAGTATTGCTGTGATGGTGTATGCAAAGTGATTTAAATCTGCATGCCATTTTAATATCTTCTCACCTGAACTGCCATCCAAATACTCTGCTAACATCTAACAATGAGTACATACACATCTATCAGTGCTTCTGAGGTAAACGCAAAACATGTCTCATGACCACTGACGTTGTTTACAGTGCACTATTAAACCCAAAGTTTGGAAATGTTTTTGATTAAAAAGGAATAGTGGACAAATACCTGCAAATTGGTGAAGCGTAACAGCACAACAACGCATCAGAACATATGTCATGGTGAATCCTGGAATAAGAATATACAAATTTAACATAAAAAATGAAGATATTAAAGTTTTGTTTTTTTTTAATGAGAAATTAGCAACAACTTCCTGCACTGTTTGTTGCCTGAGTTTACTATTTGCTGCGGCTGTTGTCTCTACTGTTTTTAATAGTCTGTCAATTTGTCAGTCAGTCATCTGAGTTCAGCTTTTTGCAAGTTTAGTTTATGAAACATCCTGCCTTGGCAGCACTTTTTGTTTATTAAATCCTGGTTCTTACATCCGCCTGTCTCCTGGTCCTGCATTTACCGTCTTCCTCCGTGTCTCTAGCCCTGGTTTATGACATGCTGCCACTATTGCTTAATTTATTTCTAAAGATCTACAGTTGAACAGTGACTAATGTGACTAATGTGTGTCAAACTTGTTCATCAGTATTGTTAATAATCAATTGTATGATGATCATATACAGGATTGATCTCACTTACAAAGAGAAATATACTGAATAAATTAATTGCATGAGATTTCATTTGAAGTGACATCACTTGAATCTCATAACAGAATGGCAAATTACATTATAATTAAGATATCACTGCCATGTAACCAGTGGTAAAGCTATTTTTTATTTTCTCTAAATCCACTTACACATCAAATTTAGAAGTTTGCTACAAGTCATTTTTATTTATTTATGAAGATGAAGACATAACCCACCTCCTCTCTTTAACTATGATATTCATTGCAGAGATTATTTAGGCTCCGGCATTAGATTTAGAACACCACCAGTTCTATTTTTATTCACCTAATGATAGGAGATGCTGGAAGAATAATTCAAGCAATACACAAGTCAGAAGTCCAAACCTCCTTCTTCAGATGAAACACTCTGCTGCCTGTGACGAATGTTAACAGTAACATAAAACTGCCACTGCTTCACCTAATGATTAACTTACAGAGGTGGTAAAGTACCAGGTCAAGTGATAATAAGGTACAGTAATAAAAGTGTAGTATTTGATAAGTAAAAGGCAGCTAGAGCGTGAGAATACTGACATGTATGGAAAAGGAAGTAAAGTGTGGGATCACCATGGATTTCTTTAAATTATGACTGACTGTCCTAATCAAATGAATGTGATGCCACCAACGTGATCATCCACCCTTTGTATTGTGATATGGAATTTCTGAGTGTAAATCATACACAGATCATGGTTGTGTGTTAATCACAGGGCTGATCATGTAAGAAGTATCAACTTTTCAGCAAAGTTTGAACCCAGCCACAGAACTAATTCGTCATTTTATGGGTCAGAATTTTAAAACACAATTTTAAAACAATTTTAAAACATTTTCTTCAAATCAAGTAGAAAGTGAAGAGAATTTTTTAATTCTGACTCCAGTGTACCAGACAATTTGTAGCTCTGGATGATCAGAATAAAAGAAAATGAAAGTCAAATCAAACAAAAATTAACAGCATACAGGTACAATGATCACCAATGTAACCGTTTTTTTTTCTGTTAAATAAAAAACAAGAAAGAAAATATAAATAAAAAGTAACACTTATAAATGATTTAGGATCCAGTAGTTACAGGATATTGTCATTCAAAAGTTCAAATGTTTAAAATTAAATTCAGCTATATTTGTATTGCGCCACAACAAAGTCATCTCAGGGCACTTTACAGACACATCAATTCCAGCCAATTCACAATAAAAAGCTTAGTTCATTAAAACCAACTCATTGCATTGAATCTTGACTTTGATCCAATCCCTCATCCAGAGCTGCACAAGGTGACAGTGGAAAGGAAAAAACTTCCTTTCAACGGGAAGGAAAAACCTCCAGCAGAACCCGGCTCAGGGAGGAAAGTCCTCTATCTCAACCAGTTGGGGTGGAGTGGATAGGAGAAATGGATCAGTATGCACCACAGCTTTTATCCAGGAAGAAATAAATTATGCTGATGATGTACATGGAAGATGAGGAGCAGAGATATAAAAAGGAAGAGCTCAGTGCATCATGGGACATCCCTCAGCAGTCTAAGCCTATGGCAGCAATACTAAGGGATGACTAGACCACCCCTAACTATAAGGTTGATTAAAAAAGAAGCTTTTAAGCCTGATCTTAAAGGGGTGCTATTATGGTATTTGGAGTTTTCTGAGCTTTCTACAGTGTTACAGAGTTGAATCCTCATCAGACATTTGAACGACACTGTTTTTTATCTCCTAAACGCATGTTTGAGTTTGAGTTTGAGTTCCAGCACTCTCTCCGTTCAGTTTCCATGGCGACGAAAAACGCATCGTTTTAGAGAGTTTTTTCTACTTGGAAATCCTTGTGACGTCCTGGGGGATAAGGTTCGGTGATTGGTTACCTTCTACTGGTTAACAAGGGCATGTACAAATACATCAGGCGGGTGGAAAATGTCGGATAAAGTTATTTCCAAGGATGGCTGGTGAGTTTACCAAAGAGAGACATCCTGCTGCATTCGTTGCTGTGGGTTGCTGTTTTCCACTTCGTTTTCAGGGTCTGATTCAGGTTCCAACATGTAGGGCTGTATGCTATGTGTTGACATTGTATTTTGTTTTTTTTATTGAGTTCATATTAGCCTAATCCTTCTGTTTATTAGATGTTACAATGACGGCGAAAGCAGTTGCGGTGCGCGCTCCCGATGTAGTGCAGTGGCGGGAGGCGGGGCTTAATGCGGAAGAGTTGCAGGCTGATCTGACAGCCTACGGAGAGGGTCGGTCTGAAGTAAATAAAGCGATTTGTGACAATAACTCAATCAATCCCAGCCCTTCTGGGCTCAGAAATAAAAATAAATTAGACTGAAATGCACATAATAGTTCCACTTTAAAGGTAAAGAGGATGTCTGCAGCCCAAACCCACAGTGGGAATTGGATCCAAGAGAGGAGCCTGATCGCTGGATGCTCTTTGTCCCATCGTGCTCTTCGAGACACTGGGAACCACAAGTAAACCTGCAGCCTGAGAGCGAAGTGCTCTGTCTGGAACATTTGGAACCATGAGATCTTTGATTTACAATGGAGCTTGGTCATGGATAACTTTACATGTGAGGAGAAGAAAATCTTTTGTTTAATCATTATATCCAATTAATTTTTAAATTTACTCTTTCATATCTGAAGGCGATCAATCTTGTAATTTAGTATGATGAAGACCAAGTTGTGTTTCTGTTTTTCCTATCAATTTAGTCCCTAAAGAAGTCATAAAAAGTACAGAAACTGACTCTTGTTTGGCCTCAAGATCCAAAACCTCATTCTTCCCAGTAACCCAGAGGGAAGATGTGTGGCTGGAAGCCAGACATAACTGCTGCTGGAGTTTCAGCATACACACCACATGTGCCAAGTCTCCCTTCAAATGACAGTATAGTGAAGCCCTGTCTCAGAAAAGCCAGCTCTGTATTGTGTGTGTGTGTGTGTGTGTGTGTGTGTGCGTGCGTCCCAGTTGAAGCGGCTGAAAGCACAAGAGACGCCTGCAGCAACACATTCCCTTTTTTTTTTTTTTTTTTTTTTACAGTGGGTTGTGGTTAGAGATAAAAAGACATGAAAATGGCACATTGTAGGCTGGAGCTTTGTCTACTAGGGGCTGACACCTGCTGTTATGATTTCAGCACCTTTTATCTGTATCTGATAATAAGACTGATTAAATAAAAGGCAACGATAAACATAAATACATAAAAGGTTTACCTCTGCTGTTTATTTTTTTGTTGTTTGTTTGTTTTTTGTTTTTTTGAAGAGGACAAAAAATTTAAACAATTTAGCAAAGCATGTGTGCTCACAAAAAGATGTATTCAGCATCTGTTGAAGCTGAAGCAATCTTCCAAGAGTCCTGAATGTTTTATTGTATACCAGATAAAAGTTCTTCATTAGTAGCTGGAATAAATGTCTTTTTTCTGTGCCACTGTATCTGCTGCATGTTTAATCGCACAAGCGAACGATAAAAGTAGAAACAGCACGCTATATTAACCACAATCCTAAATGTTGACGAGTTTCCCATTCTGCTCCATTGGGAAGTATGGTTTTTCCAGTTCTCATATAGATTTTATTGTTTTTGTGCAAACCAAATGAGGAATCCATAGTTTTTGTAGAGAAATATATGTGCAAATTTAAAGTAACTTTCCCAAATATCTGCTTAAACAACGCTGTGCTCCCAGGACCCAAACTGATGGACATGAACAGAATATCAATGGTCCACGGTCGGAGGCTTCCTTCCTTTGTTGCCCTCAGCAGAAACACAAAGTGCCAAAAATCTCAGCTTGAAGCTGGTTTGTTACGCCTTCATTCAAATGCATATGAAGCCTGCGAGTCCCTCTCTCAACCTTGGCATGGTTTTCTTTACAGAGTCTCTTTTCTTTCACTCTGTTATTCACTCAATATAAAACAAGCTGCAGGGCCGAAGAGCCCCTCACATACATTTAGCTGAAGAGCACTTTCTCTTTTGATAATAACAAAAATTGTATGTGATTTCTATGACAGCTCTACAGTCCATGTTGTATTTGAATTTATTCTTCATCTGCAGGGTAGATGAGCAAAAAGAACAAACGTTATACATAAAGATTAGACACTTAAAGTCCCTACAGTGACTGCATCAGGCATAAACAAATGAAACACACATTTAAGCTGTTAAATCAAAGTCTGCTTTATTTTCTTACAATTTCAAAATGGTATATTATTAAAGTTGTGTTGAAGTTTCTCCTAAATTATGTTTAGGTTGTATGACAGAGTCAAGCCTGGTTTTCTGTTGTAGATTTTCTTTAGTTTATAGTTGCTATAGAAACTATTGTCTTACTCGCTAGCTTATTAATGGATGGTTTGATAATTGCCTCCAGGATTTGAGGAACCAAGTTGTTTCATCAGATATTCTTCTCCCTAGCCGTTAAGTGTTCACCATACTGGCTGCAAATAAAAACTAATCTTTGAACGATCTGTACTTGTGTTGAAGTAAAGTTCTCTTTTTCCTTTTTTTTTTTTTTTTAATCAAATTCTACACCCTATATTCCAGTTAAAAAGTATTGTGAATTTGGTCAGCATGCTACAAAAATGTATTTTTCTGGTCAGGCTTCCATAAAGTTGATGTTTATTCAGGTGCTGCTGCACAGTGGAGCAGAGCGACAAAACTCCAGGGTCTCATTAGTGTTTTAAGCAATTCCTTGAAATTCCCTCAGGTTTTCCAGACCTCAACTTGACCTCCACTGTTCTTGTGTAAATTGTCTTCCTCATTTAGTCTAAATAATTAATTTAGTCCTGGCTGAGATGTTTATTTTATTTTAACAATCCTTATCCTTATGTGTTTTTGTGTGCTAATAAGAAATAACCCACAGATTTCATACTTAACAATAAACTTAATCTGTGGCAGATCGGGGTTGTGCTTGCAGCGGTGTATGTGCGATTATCTGCCTCATGTATTTTTGTACTTTCTCACCAGCTCAATTAGATTTCAATTAAAACAATCTTTTTGTTTAGATGTTCAGAAGTGACAAAATACTACTTCACACTTTTCTGCAGGCTGTCCTATGATCACGTGGCCTCAAGATCAAGAAAATTTATTTCCTTCTTGCAGAGTATGTAACAGGCTTAAAACATGCAATCTATTTCCTCTCCTTTCTCCTTCAGAGAGCTTGGACACTCCCTAAACACATTGTATAATATAGAAATGCTTGCAAGTGGCAGTAGATCAGAAGGGTCGTATCTTTGGGCAGACTTCTTCAATTGCAGGCCAAAAGGCCAAAGGTCAAAAGCAGCCAAGTCAAGTTCCATATAACCAAGCCTATGATTCTGTCAAAAAAAAAAAAAACAGTAAAAAAATAAATAAATAAATAGCCTTTTGATATTTCTATTGATTGAGGAAACATTTAGTAAAGCATGGACCATGAGTGCAACACTCAGTAGCTTAGTGACATTGAACCCATAAATCTGTGGGTTCAATGTCCCCAACATTGAACCCACAGAAATAGCAATAGTATGATACAAACATGTCTTTCTCCACTAGAAAATGTGAAATTGATTGTAAATATGTATAGATTTACGCAACTAGACTGACAAGTACTTGTATATTTTACCATCACATTTAAATACAAAATTAATGCATTTAATTTTCAATAATATACACTAGTGTGTGGCCATGTTTACAGATTACAGGCTCCATGGTGGAAAAAAACCCGATGTTCCTTTCAAACCTTCCTGAGGGATCCCAGGAAAAGGCTGCAAAAGCGCAGTTTCATTACATCCCACAATCAGAGCTGTGCTAGGTAGTCATGCTGCAGCACAGGAGAGAAACAACGGCATCCTTTTGCTGGATAAAGAAGAAAAGGCCATTTACAGACCCAAAAACAATCAAATACTCAGTGTGGTCTGTTGTGGTGCAATGATGAATGACAACAAAATTAAAACAACATCTGCCATAAAAAAATGTTGCCTTTTACCTGTTACTTACTGGCTGAAGACAATTTCTGGCCTTGTTAAATTTCTTGGTCTGAAAGTTTGCTGAATATTTAATTGAGCAGCCTTGATCTACACTATAACTTGCATTTGATATTATATGCTACAGCACTTATACTGTTGTGACAAAGTCATCTTCTTTTCTAAAAAAAAAAAAAAAAAAAAAAAAAACAGCAGAAAAAACAAGAGCAGTGTTGGATTCAATCAGCTTAATGTCCCTACAAACCTTTAACACAGACACACAGATGTGGAATTGGTGAAGAAACGGAATAAAAAGCATAATAATTTATGGTGTTGCAACGCTCTTACTACAGTGTTCAATGGCTCTGTCCGGCCTGTAAGCATTTTTTTAATCTGTCCGATCAGTGCTGAAATCCAGTTTAAATACAAATTGGGATTATGAGAGATCTTACATAATGTAATCCCTGAAAGGAAAACAGACTAAATTAAATCTGTGTCCTGGTGGAGTTTGTTGGAATTTCATTTGAGCTGCAGAGGGATTCTCATAACGGGTTCAAATCCCTTAGAAGGTATAAGGTAACGTGTTCATAACATCATCATCTACAAAATATACAAGCTGTCAGTGAATTTGCACAGACCAGATGTGTGAATAAACTCTTCCCCATTCTTCAGAGAAAGGTAAAAAGTTATCAGTATTAACATCTCCAACATTATCATATCAGTTTCCATTTTCAGCTTAGGAACTAAAATGTTCTGAATAAATAAAACAATGAAACTGTGTGGATATGCACTTCGTCATATATGTGTTACTAACCCACTGAGAGTAAAACAGGGTCCCAATCCAGTTGCTACCAATGAATCATCTGGACTTGCGTATTTTTGGACCTGCCTGAGAAGCCTGTTGGGCACAGGAAGAGGGGAGAAGAGGTCAGAGCGATTTGCCGTTGTGTAAGGGAGCCGCACCATTACTTTTCGCCCTTCATGTGTCTTTTATTCTTCATTCTCTGCCTCGAGCCAAAATGTACTCCCTGTCTTGTGTGTTTAGGGGCCTTTGTGCCTCAGTATCTGTGTGTTGACTGCCAAATTACCTTTCCCAGCAAGACACTTTGCATTGCTACATTAAACCTATGCAATAACATCGTTATCTAATTAGTTGTACCTTTTTTTTTTTTTTTTTTTTTACAAAAATGCAGTTAAATAAGCAAACATAAATGCACATACAGTGCAAGAACATAAACATCATTAAGTAACAGCGTTATGTCATCGTGAGGAAGAAAATGTTCTTTTGTCAAACTGTTTAGTCATTTATTGCTCAGTGGCAGCACTTTACAGCTGATTTTAGAGGGTTTTTTAAGACTAGAAATATTAAAATGTATCCTGTAAAATGTATCCAAAAAGAAAAAAGATGACTACTGCATGAAGGATAAACTCAGAGGTTGTGTTAACTCACTGAACATCGTATGTGGTGAGCACATCCGAATAGTGGATCTCGCCCCGAGTTCTTGATAATTGATGGGAGGAATGGATGGCTTGGATTGAATGTTTCAAATTGGTTTCAGAGAAAGTAGTTTCCTTTGTTCAGGTGGTTTTGCAGAGAAATGGCTGTGAAGGCCTGAAAGGTTAGGCTATATAAAATCCTGGGTGTGTCCATCAAGGTAACAGGTATTGTGATGCAATGTGTGTCTTAATGCACGGTGAGATGAAGAAATACAACTTGTGATTTATTATTGCAATAGGATTAAACAGATTTATCTACAAATAAAGTCTTGTGTGAATAGATCTGACCAGGTATGAACTTTGGCTTGGTTAACTGGCGTACCAACAGTAGCCCCAACACTTCCAGTCAATGCAAACTAATCCAAACCAAGAGGTAATATTTTTGCTTATCAAACTTTTAGGTAAAATATTCAAAGGTTTTGATTATTAGCCATGAATAGAGGCACAGATGACACATTTTTATCAGGAACCGCCAGGGTCATTCAACTGAATTGTTTAGTAGAACTTAGCAAACAGATCTAATTTTAGAATGAGTGTCAATATAATTTACGACACCATTTGCTGCTTCCCATTTTGTCGCTGAATAGTTGGGTGTAAATGTCAACTCATCTGAGCATGTCATGTGGGAACTCGCAACAAAAAGAAAGGAAATAAAACTTTAAGGGAACACTGAAGTAACACGTTATAGATCTGAATGAATTAAATATTTTTATTAAATACTTTCTTCTTTCCATAGTTGAATGTGCTGGCAACAAAATCACACAAAAATTATCAATAAAACTCAAAGTATCAACCCATGGAGGTCTGGAGTTGGAGTTCTGCTCAACATGAAAGTGGAAAAACACACTACAGGCTGATCCAACTTTCATGTAATGTCCTTTAAACAAGTCAAAAAGAGGCTCAGTAGTGTGTGTGGCCTCCACGTGCCTGTATGACCTCCCTACAACGCCTGGGCATGCTCATGATGAGGCAGTGGATGTTCTTCTGAGGGATCTTCTCCCGGACCTGGACTAAAGCATCCACCAACTCCTGGACAGTCTGTGGTGCAACTTGGCGTTGGTGGATGGAGCAAGACATGATGTCCTAGATGTGCTCAATTGGATTCAGGTCTGGGGAACAGGCGGGCCAGTCAATAACATCAATGTTTTCATGTTGCAGGAACTGCTGACACACTCCAGCCACATGAGGTCGAGCATTGTCTCACATTAGGAGGAACCACACCAGCATATGGTCCCACAAACGGTCTGAGGATCTCCTCTCAGTACCTAATGGCAGTCAGGCCCTCCAAAGAAATGCCACCCCACACCATTACTGAACCATTGCCAAACCGGTCATGCTGGAGGATGTTGCAGGCAGCAGAACGTTCTCCACGGCATCTCCAGACTCTGTCACATCTGTCATACGTGCTCAGTGTGAACCTGCTTTCATCTGTGAAGAGCACAGGGCACCAGTGGCGAATTTGCCAATCTTGGTGTTCTCCGGCAAACGCCAAATGTCCTGCATGGTGTTGGGCTGTAAGCACAACCCCCACCTGTGGACGTCGAGCCCTCATACCACCCTCATGGAGTCTGTTTCTGACTGTTTGAGCAGACACATGCACAATTGAGGCCTGCTGGAGCTCATTTTGCAGGGCTCTGGCAGTGCTCCTCCTGTTCCTCCTTGTACAAAGAAGGAGGTAGTGGTCCTGCTGCTGGGTTGTTGCCCTCCCACAGACTCCTCCACGTCTCCTGATGTACTGGCCTGTCTCCTGGTGGCACCTCCATGGTCTGGACACCACGCTGACAGACACAGCAAACCTTCTTACCACAGCTCGCATTGATGTGCCATCCTGGAAGAGCTGCACTACCTGAGCCACTTGTGTGGGTTGTAGACTCCGTCTCATGCTACCACTAGAGTGAAAGCACCACCAGCATTCAAAAGTGACCAAAACATCAGCCAGAAAGCATCAGAACTGAGAAGTGGTCTGTGGTCACCACCTGCAGAACCACTCCTTTATTGGGCGTGTCTTGCCAATTGCCTATAATTTCCACCTGTTGTCTATTCCATTTGCACAACAGCATGTTAAATTAATTGTCAATCAGTGTTACTTCCCAAGTGGACAGTTCGATTTCACAGAAGTGTGGTTGACTTGGAGTTACATTCTGTTGTTTAAGTGTTCCCTTTATTTTTTTCAGCAGTGTATATATTGGATGTAAGCACATTAATGACCTGTCAGAATAAATGACTGTTGAAAGAACAGCAATGGTTTAAATGAAAAATATGAATAACTTGTTTCAGACATGATATGGTATATGATGTAGCCATAAATATATCTAAGCCACAATTAAAACAGGACACTTGTGTCGCTTAGAGAATACTGTTACACAGCTCTTACGTGGCTTACTGGCCTGCCTCCTCCAGATAGGTCTATAAATAGCACTGCACGTCTGTATTCTGCAGGAAATAGCAGCTATAATGACTGTTTGCTCACCTTCAAAGGAAGTAACCTAAATTCACAGCAGAATCTCCTTCGTCTTGCCTTTATCTTGAATTATCTTTTTGATGGCTACTTCAGAAAGCAGTTTATCAATCCTGGGCTAAAAGATCCACTGCACAGATGTAGATGTCTGTTGCCCAATTTTCTGATGTACAGTGACAGAGAGCTGACATCCTGCCACCAAGGTAAAACAGCACTAATCTGTGGTTGTAGGTGAGGAAACATAAACTGAATGTTCAGAGAACTGACTGATGGAACTCCTCTAATGTCAACTACTCCAGAAACTGAAACCTGTCTTATTATTTAGTATCTTACAATGAATTGTAATATATGTATATTAATATCAATCATAGATTTTCTTTTATAAAAATATTAATTTTCATTTTGTTCATTCACTAATTCAGCACTCAACATTCAGGCCAGCATCATATGACAGCATGACTGGTGGGTATTGCTCTGGTTTGCTTCAGCATTTATGGGGAGAAAACTATACCTTTTCCTGAGGGTACTGCACTCAAAGCAGCAAGACAATATTTCTCTCCTTTTTTTTCTTTAATTAAACACTTCCTATATACTGTAACTTTTTACATGGACTCTCCAAAACCAAAAACGACTCCACTGGAGTTGTCTACAAATCTCTGCAGGATGAATGTGATTATTTCTCAGTAGATGGGGTGTTTTCGTCTGTAAAACACAACTGGCTAGTTAGATTGAAGGTTTTAAAATGGTGTTACACCTGTGGTTGCTTGTGTCCGAGATCCCCAGTAGCTTTGCTTCTAACTGCACAAGTGTCACAATCTGAGTTTTAGACTTGTTTTGTCATCTGACAACATGAACATACATGGAATTAAAGCAGATCTAGTGTTATGCTACAGCTAGCTGATTTAAGATGCACATCTCTCTACTAACGCCAGGCTAATGGGTTTTGGTTTGGGTTTTCATATGTTCATTGCCAGAACTTCATAAACACTGTTCTGATTTATTCATTATTGTCAATAAGTAAGAATTTATTCTTCCTTCCTTTTTGCTGTTAGTAGCTCTGAAGTTATTTGTTTTGTTCATTTTTATTCTTGTCCCTGTTAATATTGTATTTTATTCCGACTTTAGTTGATTTAAGAAGTTCCTAGATCTTGCCTCACAGTTCTCTTCTTGGGTACACCTCTCATCCATAGCAGTGACGATTCAGTAAAACAGGTTTTGTGTTGAAACTGTGCTAAAGTCAGAAAGTCTTTTTTTTTCAGAAAGCTGCAGGCCTTATTGTGATTTACTTTAAAATCAGCCTGCAGAATACACTGTCATGTCATCCTTTCTTCTTGTTTTGGCTGTTTGTTCCCTGGAACAAGTTGCTGTTGGAGGTTGCTACAGATACGTTGCAGCCCTCTGTGGAAAAAGATAGGTATGAGAGACATGGGGTATCGCAGATTAGCAGAGATGTATAATCCAGGTGCCATAAAGTAAAATTCCTGCTGTTCCAACCAGCACTAAACCAGCCAAATTGAATTAACTCATCAGCTCCACAGCAAGGTAGATGAGCCCATTAGTGAAAACACCTGTTCTAAATACATAAGTAGATCCAAAAACATGGTTGCACTTGTACTTTATTTGCACCTGGATTATACACGTCTGCAGATAGTTTACTCCAGGAAATATTAAAAACAAAATTAAATTGAAACAAACAAACTGCAGCTAACAACTGGTAACAACTTCACTCTGGTGGTGCACTGAATAGATTACAAACTAATTAACAAATTATACTTCCCCCTCCTGTTTGTGACATATAAAAAATACAGCAGGGTGAATGCGAAATCAAATCTGACACTAGAGCTTGGACTGGATCTTACAGGTTTTAGAAGGTCTCCTGCTACAATACAGAGCTTGACATCAAGCTCTGCACAGGTCTGCTTATTATCTGTTGATTTGAGTCATGTGTGTTGCAGCAGGAAAACTTCTAGGACACTTATCTTCCAGGACCAGGTTAGCAAATCCCTTGGTTCAAGAAATGGACATGTAAGATGTTGGCTAAGTAGAAAAACCACCTATCTGACAATGCCACCTGGTGAAATTTGGGATAAGGCTACCACCTGTAAGCCCTTTGGTGGGAACAATCACAACAACACAAGTGAGAAATCATAGCTACAAAAGTGAATATTTTCATTACAATTATTAATTTTTCTTCTTCTTTTTTTTTTTTTTTTTTTAGAAAATATTGATTCTTTCATCTACTTGGTTGGAGCTGGTCTGAGTGTGCCCCTTGCAATCTCACATGCCAGCTCAAGAACTCAGTTGAAAGGGTGATTTAAATAGATCCTTGGCCCAGCAGTTACTGTGTTGGCGGAAGTATTCCCAAGTCCATAAATACTGCATATTCTGCACAAGTGATGACCAGGCACACTATTCCCTGCAAGCAACACAGAGAAGCCACCAGTTTTTCTACACAAAACAAGCAATACAAACCCCAAGATGACAAAAAAGTTGGCAAAAATACAAACAAACAACTTAACTCAAACAAATTATATGTGTGGCAGACCAGTCTCCAGCGCCTTCACTTAAGCGGTAGCAGTGTGGTTGTTGGCATGGAGGAGGTAGGACTCACAATCGAAACGGGAGCAGGCGGACCTAGCTCCTGGTAACTTCAGGACAACCACTAGCTAGAGCACTAGAGATGATGTACAACCAGAGTAGAAGATAACGCAGGCCAGAATCCCAGTGGAAGCTAGACAGAGGTGGACAATTCTGCAGGATATCAAAACCAGCGGTCTATAAACCAGTTTTGGTCCCTTGTGGGGACACAACAGAACCCAAGACACACCAAGAATATAGAACAGAAATAAGAAAAAACAGGAATGGGCCAGGACAACACATCAGAGGCCCTCTTGTGCCTCACACACATCTCCCTTTTGACCTTTGGCTTCCAGTGTCATTTATCCAGCAAGCATTCACACCTGTTCCCACATCAGCTTAAGTTCACCACAGGAGGTGGGACATGGTCATTGTCCAAAAGTTTAAAGTTAATTCTACACCCATAAATGCAAAAATCCAAGCAAATTATATGCACATACAAAGGGAACAATTAGAAAAAAAGAAATTTCCCAAAGGGTACAAGAAAAAATGCATAAAATAAAACAGAATAAATCTGAACTCCCATTTGGTCCCCCCAGATGGATCACTAAGAAAAACATGCAACTCATTCATCATGTTATTCTCATTCTACGGACTTAATACTGACTCCAGACCAAAAGTTAAAGGACATTAGGGCTCTGGAAAAGTGTCCAGAAAATTCCATGGCTGCAGTGTATGTGTGCAGTGTTGGATTTAGATCAGAACCAAACAAGAGAGACCAAAGAAAGATTGTCCTAATCTTCTTTTCTATGTTACAAAAATGCTGTTCCTTTGCAAACATGCTGCATCATTTAGACATTCCTATTTAATGTCTTTAAAAGACTGAGCAACCTTTAAGTGACCTTACATCCAAATTTCTCTGGAAGAAATTAAAACTGGTGAGAAAAATGCACAAGTGTAATTATGATGGGGGGGCTTGTGTGGTACAACTGAATGCTGCAGTCAGTCAACAGCAGTGGTGATTTGAAGGACTCTGTCATCTGTTGTACAACAAGGCTGCTGTTTTTTAAAAAAAAAAGGTTGTAATTATGGAGGTGAAGATTTGTATCTTAGGGAAAAGCTGCTGCAGTTGAGAAAGCCATTAGAGCTTGTAGATCGGATCAGTAAAGGAGGACCATTTAAGCAATATGAATGGCAGCGTTTATGTGTTATGTAACCACTGAAAGAGGTTAGGGAGGCTGGGGGGATGAGAAACCAAATACAGAGAGGTGAAGTGGTTGTGGTGGCAGGGGGGGTTGGACAAAACAGGAACTAGACAAAACAGAATGTGAGCTATAGGGGAGTAAGTGGGAGTTCGTCTGTTGAGTGAAGATGGCGGCAGCAGATGGGGGCACTTGGAAATGTTTATCATCTCCCACTGCTTCAGATCATCTGAGATTTTGTAGATGAACTTTCAAGCCAGACTGCTGGACTCCACAGTGTGTGTGAACTTAACTGCCCTTGGATGAATATTGTTGTAGTGTAAACATGAGACAGCGCTTTGCCAGCTTTGCCTCTGATCTGTTTAGTTTACCATGTCAATTTGTTGTGTATTTTAGTTCATTAATTCATTTTATATACCGCTAAATCCAGTTCAGGGTTGAGGGGAAGCTGGAACTGATCCCAGCAATCATAGAGCGGGAGGGAGGGTACACCCTGGACAGGTCGCCACACCATCACGTGGCAAACACAATGCCATTTATAATGGACCCATTTCTATCTTTCTCCTCAAGGAACTTTTTCATCAAAAAGTTTTTTTTCAAATTATTCAAAGGATTAAATGATTAATTACAACATTCAGTTCTTTCTGGCTGGATTTAGTAACCTTAAAATTTGTAAATCTTCATGTGTGATTGTTGTGTACTACACTCTCATTTACTGAATTGTAACCACACCAGTTATTTGGTTAGCTGAATAATCTGGACAAAAAACATCAGGAATGCTGATCTCCCTGCAAGCCACAGCAGCTCTGCTTGTCTGTACACCTGGATGTGATATTTGACACTTATTTTAAATTTGAGAAACAGATCAACTCAGGGGTCAAACATACCTCCTTTAAACTAAGACAGTATCTAAAGTTTAATGGTTTTGAATGATGTATTCATGTTTTTATCACATGCTGGTTGAGTTATGTGTTGGTGTTGGTCAGGTTTTTCTTGGCTGCAACTCATCTTTTAACACAAACATGTAAACATGAACACATTCCTCAGTTCTGTCTTCCCTTCACTGGCTCTTCGTACAGTAACTTTTTCTGATATATATGCACTTTTTGGGCTTGTTCTTTCATATGTGCTGTCTAGATCACTCAGATCTACCAATCAGCTGCCTTCAGTTGCTCCAAAGTTTAGATTAGTTCACAGAGCCTGTGCCTTTTTTGTGTAGCCCCAACAGAACCAAATGCCCATGTTTGTTCAAAAGGTCTCAGCATAGTTTTTCAGTCTCTTCTTCAAATATAATTTCATTCTTTGGCTTTTAAAGAACTAATACTGAACTTCAGCAGATTTTGTCAGACAGCAACGCCATCTTGCATCCTACCTGTACTCTGAGCTCTCTTCAGTCAGTATAAGTCAATCAGATGTTGACTCTTATTTATTCCTCACTTCTTTTCCCTTCTCTTCCATTAATAAAATTCTTTTGGATTTCTTAATGATTCAGCCATCGCACACTGGGCAACAACAATTCCAGATATGTACATTGTAAATGTTATTGTTCCACTTAAAACAAGTCAGAAATGCAGAGTTTTAAAGCAAGAAAGTGACATAGTGCAACTTTAAATCCTTATGAGCATTTTTTAATAATTTATTTCCATAGGTTTTGCTTTTTTTTTTTTTCCCCTCCCTGAGCCGTCACCTTATCGTGGTGGAGGGGTTTGTGCGTCCCAAAGATCCTAGCAGCTATGTTGTCGGGGGCTTTATGCCCTGGTAGGGTCACCCATGGCAAACAGGTGTCTAGGGGAGGGATCAGACCAAGCACGGCTCATCGACCTCTATGATGACGACCAACCTGGGTATGAATGTTCCCTTGCCCGGACGCGGGTTACCGGGACCCCCCTCTGGAGCCAGGCCTGGGGGTGGGGTACGAGAGCGAGCGTCTGGTGGCCGGGCCTTCGCCCATGGGGCCCGGTCAGGCTCAGCCCGAAAGGGTTACATGGGCACCACCTCCTGTGGGCTCACCATCTGCGGGAGGAGCCGTAGGGGTCGGGTGCAATGTGAGCTGGGCGGCAGCAAGGGGCGGGGACCCTGGCGGTCCGATCCCTGGCTGCAGAAGCTGGCTCTGGGGACGTGGAACGTCACCTCTCTGGTGGGGAAGGAGCCTGAGCTTGTGCGCGAGGTTGAGCGGTTCCGGCTAGATATAGTTGGACTCACCTCGACGCATGGCTTGGGCTCTGGAAGCAGTACCCTCGAGAGGGGCTGGACCTTCTTCCACTCTGGAGTTGCTCATGGTGAGAGGCGCCGAGCAGGTGTGGGCATTCTCATCAGCCCCCAGCTTGGTGCCTGCACGTCGGGGTTTACCCCGGTGGATGAAAAGGTAGTTTCCCTCCGCCTCCGGGTGGGGGGACGGGTCCTGACTGTTGTCTGTGCTTATGCGCCGAACAGCAGTTCAGAGTACCCACCCTTTCTGGAGTCCTTGGAGGGAGTGCTGGAGGGTGCTCCTTCTGGGGACTCCATTGTTCTGCTGGGGGACTTCAATGCTCACATGGGCAATGACAGTGAGACCTGGAGGGGAGTGATTGGGAGGCATGGTCCCCCCCCTCTGAACCCAAATGGTGTTTTGTTATTGGACTTCTGTGCTCGTCATGGATTGTCCATAACAAACACCATGTTCCAACATAAGAGTGTCCATATGTACACCTGGCATCAGGATTCCCTGGGCCGCAGTTCGATGATCGATTTTGTAGTCGTATCGTCGGACCTGCGGCCACATGCCTTGGACACTCGGGTGAAGAGGGGGGCGGAGCTGTCAACTGATCACCACCTGGTGGTGAGTTGGCTCAGATGGTGGGGGAGGAAGCCGGTCAGATCTGGCAGGCCCAAACATGTTGTGAGGGTCTGCTGGGAACGTCTGGCTGAGTCCACTGTCAGAGCGAGCTTCAACTCCTACCTTCAGCAGATCTTCAAACATGTCCCGAGTGAGGCGGGGAACATTGAGTCCGAATGGGCTGTGTTCCATGCCTCTATTGCTGAGGCGGCCAGCCGGAGCTGTGGCTGTAAGGTCGTTGGTGCCTGTCGTGGCGGTAATCTCAGGACTCGTTGGTGGACACCAGCAGTGAGGGATGCCGTCAAGCTGAAGAAGGAGTCCTATCGGGCCTTCTTGGCCTGTGGGACTATGGAGGTAGCTGATGGGTACCGGCGGGCTAAAAGACATGCGGCATTGCTTCGGCTGTTGCCAAGGCAAAAACTCGGGCATGGTAGGAGTTCGGCGAGGCCATGGAGAAAGACTTCCGGACGGCTTCGAGGAGATTCTGGTCTACCATCCGGCGGCTCAGGAGGGGGAAGCAGTGCTCCATCAATACTGTGTACAGTGGAGGTGGGGAGCTGCTGACCTCAACTCGGGACGTAGTGGGTCGGTGGGGGGAATACTTCGAAGACCTCCTCAATCCTACCAACATGTCTTCCGATGAGCAAGCAGAGCTGGTGGACTCAGGGGTGGACTCTCCTATCTCTGGGGCGGAAGTTGCTGAGGTGGTCAAAAAGCTCCTTGGCGGCAAGGCCCCGGGGTGGATGAGATCCGCCCAGAGTTCCTTAAGGCTCTGGATGCTGTGGGGCTGTCTTGGCTGACACGCCTCTGCAGCATCGCGTGGACATCGGGGGCAGTACCGCTGGATTGGCAGACTGGGGTGGTGGTCCCCCTTTTTAAGAAGGGGGACCGGAGGGTGTGTTCCAATTACAGGGGAATCACACTCCTCAGCCTCCCTGGTAAGGTCTCCTCAGCGGTCCTGGAGAGGAGGGTCCGCCGGATAGTCGAATCCCGGATTGAGGAGGAGCAGTGCGGTTTTCGTCCTGGTCGCGGAACAGTGGACCAGCTCTATACCCTCTTTGGGGTCCTGGAGGGGGCATGGGAGTTTGCCCAACCAGTCTACATGTGCTTTGTGGACCTGGAGTAAGCATTCAACCGTGTCCCCTGGGGGCTCCTGTGGGGGGTACTCCGGGAGTATGGGGTACCGGACCCCCTTGTACGAGCTGTCCGGTCCCTGTACGACAGGTGTCAGAGCTTGGTCCGCATGTAGTAAGTCGGATTAGTTTCCGGTGAGGGTTGGACTCCGCCAAGGCTGCCCTTTATCACCGATTCTGTTCATAACTTATATGGACAGAATTTCTAGGCGCAGCCGAGGTGTTGAGGGGATCCGACTTGGTGGCCTCAGGATTGGGTCCCTGCTTTTTGCAGATGACGTGGTCCTGTTGGCTTCATCTGGTCGTGATCTCCAGCTCTCGCTTGAGCGATTCGCGGCTGAGTGTGAAGCGGCTGGGATGAGAATCAGCACCTCCAAATCTGAGACCATGGTCCTCAGCCGGAATAGGGTGGATTGCCCTCTCTGGGTCGGGAGTCAGGTCCTGCCTCAAGTGGAGGAGTTTAAATATCTCGGGGTCTTGTTCACGAGTGAGGGAAGGATGGAGCGCGAGATCAACAGACGGATCGGTGCGGCATCTGCAGTAATGCGGGTTCTGCGCCGGTCTGTGGTGGTGAAGAAGGAGCTGAGGATGAGGAGCTCGGTCATCCGGGAGGGGCTCAGAGTAGAGCCGCTGCTCCTCTGCATCGAGAGGAACCAGTTGAGGTGGCTCGGGCATCTGGTCAGGATGCCTCCTGGACGCCTCCCTGGTGAGGTGTTCCGGGCATGTCCCTCTGGGGGGAGACCCCGGGGAAGACCCAGGACACGCTGGAGGGATTATATCTCTCAGCTGGCCTGGGAACGCCTCGGGATCCCCCCCGCAGAGTTGGCAAATGTGGCTGGGGAGAGGGAAGTCTGGGCTTCCCTGCTTAGGCCGCTGCCCCCGCGACCCGACCCCGGATAAGCGGCAGAAGATGGATAGATGGATGGATGGATGGATGGATGGATGGATGGAGGTTTTGCTTTTATCTATATTTCTCGAGTCATAACATCTACGATATTATGCAGTGTTGTCCAATAATGTGGAAGCACTGGAATGCATTATGTATCCTTTGGTTATTGGGTGTTTCAGGTGTGTTTAAACAGAATACACCTTCTCCAAGGTGACCTCCAAGGTTAGTCCTTGGGATGCTTTTTTAGCTGCTCTTGACCACTGGGCCTCGATTTTCAGCTAGAGCTTCCAGGTTCTTTTTTTGTTACTTGTAACAGATTTGAAGGCCGTCCTCTTAACCATGCCTAGTTTCTATAGCTTTAGAGAGACCTGCCTGCAAAGCTCTGACATCCAACCTCAATGGGCTCATGATGTGAGACCCAGTCAGTGACCATGCCTCCTGCTCATCTCTGTCAACTCATGGTATATGGCACAGTTCTGCTCTTGAGCTTTAAACTCTTCCTGGGGTACAGTGAGTTCTAACTTGATCATCAATTTAGTGGAATCTAAAAAGATGATCTTGTCTGGAAACCGAGTTGTTGAGGGGATGCAGCTGCTGATCTACTTTCAGATGCCTGTCAGCTGTTGAAGGCTTTCGGATGCCAGTTGTTGGCCTAGACTATGGGATGCCCATCTCTATAGCCTTGACAACCTGCATGCAGGCTGTCATCCAATCCAATCCACTTTATTTATAAAGCACATTTTTAAAAACAGAATGTCGCCAAAGTGTTATATCTGAGGCTGCTGATTATGCAACTGCCCTGAGTACCTGATCGTGTCACCGGTGACCCTCAGTAAGTGCCCTTAAACACTGCTCAGCATGCTTTAGAGATTCTCCTCTCAAATATCAGACAAGATGCTGCTTCACTATTACCTCAGATGTAGAGTTTTGCCAGGCTTGATAGGCCACTGTATAGCAGGATACTTGCTCTGTAGAAGTCTTCTCTTAGGACATATTCACAATGTTCCCATGCCTCTTTCTGTTTTAGACCCATGATAATGCTTACTTATTCTTCTTCCACACCTGAATCATGAATAAAATTATCCATATATCCACATGAATGAAAAAACTGTGACAGTAAATGTATCATTTGGATAGCTAGACTTAAGCAACAAGAGGAAAGAGGTTCAAAAAAGCCAAAGTGGCAACCATCAAAAGCAAAACATAAAGCATGAAAATGGAACTTTACCACATTTTGTTTAAATAAATCAAGCACAAAAACATGATTATAAACTTCTTTTTTTTTTTTTGGCAAAACCTCCCAAGCATTATTCCAGTCTGCAATAAAAACCAGTCATTTTGATGAACTTTTTAGTGGCTTTCTTTCATTGTGGTCTTTATTAAGATTTTTTTATGACAACATTTAAACAAAGGTAATGTCCAAAATTTTTATAAATAGCTATTTCTTGGTTTAAAACAACTGAAAACATTAAGGTTAGCACACAAAATACCAGAAACACTCATGTCTTAAAAATGTTTTTGGTATATTCTTTCAAAGAAAAAGGCTGATTATTTTTAGGTTAAGTCAGAATGTCATATTCGTTTCATCCACATCGAGTCATTCTCCCGCAGCTGTCGCTTGTTTATTTATGTCTTTTTGTCTTGTGCATAAAAATAAAAACTGCATCCTCTAACCTTCTTTTGCGTACATTAATAGTCCAATTATAGCTAATGGATTGTTCTCATAGTTGATTCTGGGCATCCTCTTGCTTCTCTATTGTATTTGGCTTCTCGGAAGCTGCTAATGCGGCGCCAGTAATGGCTTAAGTAAATTGTTATGTCTAATGACAACACCATCTGTGAACAACAAAAACAAACAAGGGACAATGGCAGAAACATAAAACATTAGTAGGTGTATTTTCAATCTCTTAAAGGGTCCAATTACAAGAAAATGCCATTTTAGAGTGAAAGCTACATAAATCAGAAACAGTCACTTCCTTTACTGGGTGTCTTCCCTTGTTAAAAGGATCTTGAAAAAGAATTTTAGATGGTTATTGAAAGCTCACCAAAGCTGATGTGGATTCCTGAGTGAAGATGAGTTGTCACATGGCTCTGTGTGTTTTTTGCTCCCAAAAAATGCAAATGCACTGTCTGCACATAGATAGCTTATTTACATTTGTTTGCTGGAAACTTGGCCCAACTTAAACCACTGTTTGCCTAAAGCTGACCTGGGCTCATCACTATGAAATTAAATTTTCTTAGGATGGGTTTGTTTGTTTTGTCTCGACTCATTTTATTTCACAGCTTAAAAAGATTTATTCTCCCACTCGCAGACACCTAACACGCTCATCTGCTGCCTCGCTCACTGATCTTGCGGAGAAAAAGGAAGGAAATGTTTGCTTACACACAATCATCTGATGACTGGCAGTGTTTCCTGTTTAATGGACCTTCTGTCTACACCGCAAGCCCACTGTTCCTGCTGCAATAATGTTTGTAGCTCATGAATGAGCCATTCATGGTGTTTTGGTGATCTATTGGGGAAGCAGAATGGATAATTGGGTTGCATGTAAATCATTTGCCAGAAGACTGAAACCTCAGCCAAGGACACGATTTACCCAAATACAAATCTGTTAATCTGTCTGCAGGCCTAACAGAGAAACATAAAGCTGCTGTTAAAGTGAAGCACACTCCCTCTGCAAGTTTCAAGGAGTAGATGGTCATCGGCTGCCACCTGCTGGATAAACACATTTACAACTGAAAAGTCAATATACAAAGACTAAGATGTTGTTGAGTGTTTCTCTGGTTTGTTTTTGATGTCTAAATTATACTGTTATTTTCTAATTGATCTCATACCTGAGAAAAAATTAAAATAATATATAACAGGTTTTTTTTTGTATGAAATATTTTGATGTGAATTGTCAGTAAACCAAACATTGGTCATTGTAAGTTTCGAGAAACCTCCATTAGCAACTTGTTTTGAGAGGTTAATCATAGCTCACATCGAAAGGACTGTACCATTCTTCTGGAAACTTTTACAATTTACATGTTGACGGAACCACAGATAATTGTATCAAAATTACTAGGTGGTGCTGAAGGGTGCAAGGGTGGTGTTAAAGGCTGACCTAGAGGGCACCGCCCCTTACTGTACAATAGGGGGCGTATAATCCATCATTTGTTTAGTTTGCCCCGTGCAAGTTCAAGGACCACGATCTTCAGGAACAAGTTTGTTCCCACCACTGTTTACTTTTAAATAAGAGTTAATTTACTTTTTAAGTCTTCATATGTACTCTAATAATTACAGTTCTACATTTTTTTATGTCCTTGTATCTTATGTTAATTGTGATCAGGTTTGTGTCTTGGTATTGTTATTGGTCTTTTATTCCTTTTATTGTTTTACATTATTTGGGTTTCAGACAAGTCCTGATTTTGGCCATTTTTAGTTGATCTTCTGTGTCCATTTTATTCTGGTTAATTTTTTGTTTTTATAAAATGGATGCCCTTCTGTTTACTTCAGAACAAATCTACCATTATGTATAAACATATCTTTTGACACATTTGATCAAACCCATTTCCAACAACCGCTAACAACCTCCCTTTTCTGCAAATGAAGTTTGGCCATTTGGCTTTTATCATGCTGGATATTAGGCATTTTCTAAGAGTTTAAATTGAGATCATATTCATTATTTTTGTTGTATACCATGGGGTAAATATGTGTGAGAGATAAGATCAAGTAGCATGGAGGCACACCAAGACGGTTTATACATGCCCACCAGTATTTGATGATAAGGAAAAAGTGAGAGCAGCTACCACCTTCACAGAACAAACAAGAACAGCTGATGTTCTAGGGAATGATTTAGTACAGGAGTGATCACAAGCCACTGAACAGTATAATTAAAAAGCCCTGCACCAGAATCCTGTAAGGATGCTGCTCAAGCTGCAGAATACAGTCTTAATGTCATGAGGCAAGGAGCCTCACAACGCAGACACATTAAGTTGTAGACTTTGGAAAGAGCAAACGGGGGAGCTGCTTGAGAGAAATAAAGGTAAAAGTAATCACATCTGAGCTGCCAATTTCAGGGGAGGAACTCCTCAAGAGTCAAAAAGCAACAGCAGATAACAGCAAAATGCAGACATGACAGTGAAAGGATCACTAAAGGTAAGAAGTGCAAAAATAAATGCAGTTCTATTGAGCATTTAGGGATGAAATCCACACTCATAGTTCCACAACAGCTAAGACAGGAAATGCTGAACAAATTTTAAGAATAAGTGTAGAGAAAGAACCACACATTGATCAGATCGCCGCGCAGCGAGCCATTTTTTAATGAGAAGAGGAATGACAGCCCAAGAGAAATTTTGATCCTTCAATGATCCCAAACAGATTATGGAAGAAATTAGGCATTGATCTCTTCCACTACTGAGGAACTTTGTTGTTTATTTGTGGACTTTTTCTAAAAGTAACCAGAAATCACCACATTGAGTGGACAACAGCAAGAAGTGTGGTCATTGCTATGAAGTCTGTTTGCTTGACAAACCATCGCCAATGTTGTAATGGCAGCTGATGGGCTGCAGTATGCCAGTGCTGGGTTTAAAGACTTTGAGGAACTTTGTGGAGTTCCAATATTTTACGTCTAGTCATGGGCATGTGGAGATGACTGGGCTGGATGTGATAATGAATATATAAGTTAAACATCACGTGACATGTGAGCTGTTAAGTCACATTGCATGTTCAAACTACATCATGGACCAATTTTACACACAGTGCACAGACCTCTGCCAGGCCATGGTGATTTTTTTTTTTTTTTTTTGCCAGTGATTGTGGACATTATTTTTGAATGAGAAGCCATGAGAGAAAAATCACCCAAATCTTCAAATAGTAAAGAATCTTTAAAAAAAAAAAAAAAAAAAAAAAAAGACAGACAGAAATCAAAATCTTTGTCTCGGTGTGTATAATAAGTTTAAAAAAAAAAAAAAAAAGTTTTCAGGAAAATTCAGTTGGAATTTTTATTGTATTTAAGTTTTTTCCAATATAAAATAGTCTTGGTCTTAAAGAGAAGGCCAATATTGATCATCTTTACTTAAAAAGAGTCTGAATGGTTGGCTATTATTGTGTGTTAGATTCATAATAGCATTAAGCTTTGCTAATGCTGCACTGACTGCAAGGAGTTTTTTATATTTCTGATGTACTCAATTACCGGACATCGAATGTTGTTCACATATTGTGGCTACACATAAAAAAACTTTCACAGACATTAAAAAAATAACACATTACTCATAATTTGACTCATGAACACATTCAAATATTTGCAACAATTTGTTAAAGAAAAAATGTGGCTTTTGCTAAATAGTCAAAGTTTTTATACATTAAACATGAAGTTACAGCTGAATTCAAAAGCTTACAGATCAACATCAGTGCTTATTATCTGTCACATTTACAACAAGTTCAACTGTGAAAAAACAAATGATATATAATAAAAACACTTTCTTTTCCAAGGCAAAGACGTGACATTTGGTTGCTTGATAGCTGAAAAAAAACTGAATTAAAGTTCTTAGTTTGATTTTTCCTGGAATCCAAACAAACTTTTGTCTGTTTAGGTTGCCAAAGATGACAAATGATGAAAACAATTTCTGATTCTGTCTCTAACTTTTCCTTTTTAAAACCAAAAAGGAAGCAAGAAAAATTAAATCTAGGAGAACAAAATCAAAGACGGTTTATCAACACACGCATGACAAATGGCCCCTCAGACACCCATGTTTTAGATTTATGAACTTTTCACATATTAGAAGACAAAAAACCATGAACACATTAAAAGAGTCAAAAATAACAAGAGCTTCAGTCATCTGTACATTTCCTGAGCTTTCATAAATAAACTTCTTACAAGGATCTTACATCAGGATGTTGATTCCCATATAGGACTTGAAAGATAATTTTGACAAGTTGTGAGATGATAAATTTGAAAAATATAAAAGAAATATAAGAGCATTAAAACAAATTAGACACAAATACCTTATAAACAAACATATTTTGTCTCTATGTGTTGGTCAGATAAGAGGAAAAATGAGATGTAAACAGAGGTGGCAATTCCTGGTCCAGAAAGTAAAAGTCCTGTCCGGCAGCTGGTCCGACCCGTCACCAAACGAGCTGAATTTAATGAGCAGAGTTTATTTGCCAAGTCTGTTAGTGAAAACACCTGTTCTTGATGTACAGGTAGATCCAAAAACATGGCAGGACTTTTACTTTCTGGACCAAGGATTGCCACCTCTGGATGTAAAAAACCTATTCTAGGTTCAGTCCAAAGCCTGCAAAGATGGACGTGTCAGGCCGACCTTCCCTTAGTGATCCAGCAGATGGTACTCTGGCTCAACCTAAACCCTGGTAATTGCACAGTAAAATAAACAGATGCTATTTTTTCTAAGTAGCAACACAATAGGGGAATCCTATGAGCTTTCTTGGGAAGAAAGCCACAAAAAATAAAAAAAATAAAAAATAAAAAAAAGGTACATATTCATATATATAAATATATATATATATATATATATATATATATATATATATATATATATATATATATATATATATATATATATATATATATATAAATATATATATATATATATATATATATATATATATATATATATATATATATACATATATATATATATATATATATATATATATATATATATATATATATATATATATATATATATATATATATATATATATATATAAATATATATATATATATATATATATATATATATATATATATATATATATATATATATATACATATATATATATATATATATATATATATATATATATATATATATATATATATATATATATATATATATATATATATGTGTGTGTGTGTGTGTGTGTGTGTGTGTGTGTGTGTGTGTGTGTGTGTGTGTGTGTGTGTACATATAAATGAAGCAACCTTTGGAAGTATTTTGGATGTTATAGTAAACCGTACAGTAACCAAAGCAGTTTGAGATTTGTGAACTTACCTCTTGACTGGCCGCCCAACTGCAGTGTGGAAACACCAAAACATCTCATCTCAGTGTGGCACATTGGTTTCAAAAATTTATTTTGGAAATGAACCTTGATATTAAGTTCAAAGATATGCTATTGTCTCATCACATGTGCTAAAGCTGTGTGAGACCACACAGAAAAACATAAACAGGATTCTAAATAAGACACTTGGTGTAACCACAGATAAATGAACACACATATCTGTGTGGCATTCACTCCTCGCTGCCTTTTAAACTCATGAAGACTTTGGTGTAGCTGTCATTAAGAGCAGTAGAGCATTCGGCAGTGACTTCTCTGGAAATGAGGAACTCCATTCTTTGTGAGTTTTAGGCTTTATAATACTGCAAACCTTTCATGAGAAAATAAAAAGTATGTTCAGAAAACTGTTAATATGTTATACATGTTATACTTTAATTGACCACTAGATGGAGTGCCAGCAGCACCACAGACTACTATGGCTCTGCCAGGGAAATGGATGTGATACTGTGGCATGCCAGATGTAATCTGTAATCTTCTAAATTCATGTAATATTGAGGATAATTTAAACTATTTGTTTTCACATGATCCTGATTCGGAACTGCAAAGAGTTTGCAGCTTTTCACGTTGAAAACATCCTGGGATCCCTTTGAATGCAGACTCCAATCACTCCAGGAGGTAAATACACCAGGGCACACCACGTTTCTCTTTAGCAGGCTTCCATTTCACTATCTGCAGCTGTGAATGATATGTCTGTAAAAGGATCCTCGAGTTGGACTTCCTGCGTTGTGATTCCCTTTAAATATTGAGAATCATTTTTCAACAAGGTCTTTAAAGCAAGTCCTGCACACACAAGTGGGGAAAATGGTGTCCACTCACTTTGTAAGATGAAGTTGCCAGACTATCTTCTCTATCTGCGATGGGATGCTCTACAAATGTGGTTAAGAATCCAGACCTGTTTTAAAAGCTACCAAACTGACACTTTATAGAGACAAAAGGAGATCTGGAGAGGGAGGAAAGATGGCATGAATTAGAAGACAGACCAGGAAAACTGTGGGATTCTGTCTCAGTATGTCTGTGTGTGTGTGTGTGTGTGTAGCCCTGTTTTTTCCTCTTTACTAGGCACAAAGCATTAAAATGATCACTTGACATTGTGAAGTTTTGTCCATATACAGGCACCTCGGTAGCAGAGTGTGATGTCTGTCATTCTCCCCACCATATCCATTCCTGGTCAGAGCATGCTGGTTTCAGTCTGCAGGATGGACTGGGCTCTGATGTTTCTGGGAAACTGTGTTGAGTTTTCAGTTCCATTCCGGTTGGTTGACATGGAGCGAAGCCTGTAGTCCTGTCCCACACAACCTTTCAGAGATAAACCCCTCCATGTCCTCCTCAGCTCACTTTGTACCTATTTTTTTTTACAGAGGAAAGTAATTATGCATTATTGCTGCATGTACTCAAAAGATGGTTCAGATTTTCTTAACAAAGCTTGTATATATACCTCGCTGTTGAGGAAACAGTAGAGGACAGCTACAATCAGACCCTAAGAGATGAACACATTAGGTTATCTTTAGAACCAATATAAAAACACAGCTAATGTTGGACTTCCAGTGCAGTAGAATAACGCAGTGGAGTAACATGCTGCCATCCAAATGATCACATTACAAATCAAATCACAATTTTTTGACAAAATATTTCATACAAAAAGTAGCACAAGTGCTTTGTATAAAAGCAGTTATTGCACGTCTTCATACATCCAAGTATAAAACTAACAATTTGTAAAAACAGACCTGATCATAGTCTCACTCTCTCTCTAATGCGCCCATGCACACACACACACACCCAAACACCCTAACAGATGCAACATGCAAAAAAACAAAAACATCTGCTTATTTATCATGCTAAAACTCTTACTTAACATCTGGTTTGACACTGCTGTGAGGAAGAAATATCTTAGGGATCTGTTCATACCAGGAGCTGGCCCACTCAGGATCACAGGGGCCGTGCCAGCAGAAAGCCACCCAGATCAAGGTAGGCCAGGGTCCACACCACAGCCACAAGGCTGCAGTGAAGACTTCCACTGTCACCCAGATGAGGGCGACCACTGTGACAACAACCCTGCAGACTGAGCAGGCAAAGCCCCCGGCATGAACGATTCCCATCAGGAAATATATGTCTTCCAGGAAGGCCTGTCAATTTTAGAAAAACAGCATCAAACGAGACTCTTCATGTGAAACAATAGCCCAATACCACAGTAAACAAAAAAATCCAGAGGACAAATGCATGAGCAATCACCGCACACAAAAACCTCATGTATGCGTTTTGCTCTACACAAATTGGTGTCTATAAGGGAGGAGTGTGTGAGGGATTGTTTGGATATTCTGTCACACGGCCTATCTCATAGGCCTCCACAGTGTTGTACAAGGAAAACAGCAGACATACCACAGTCCATCTGTACACCTGGGTCTGCATACTGATCATATCTGAGCTGAGGTCACTGATTTTTACTTCTTCACGGCAGTTTGCACCACGCTAACAGGGCAGATCCCTCCTCATGAAGTTCTCACTTTTATACAAAGTGAAACTGCCTTTTCTTTTTCATTTCTGCTTTAATAACCGTGCTCTTTTAAGTTGTGGGAATGAAATCTTGACACGTAAATAACAAATTAGGGGCATGTCTGCATCCATTCTTTGCTAAACATGGGATGGAAATCTGGTTTCTTTATAAAGCTGAGATTCTTATTGTTTGATTGATGAAAGACATATATTACATGCTGTTCGTATCAAACACAATCAATACAACATTTATAGGCTACTTGTCTATAAAGTCTCCTTTTCTAATGATCCATATTTTCCTGACACAAGATGTATTTTTTCATTAACAAAGACTCCAATGATCCAGTTTAGCCAAACTTTCTTTTTTTTTTTTTTTCAGCCATTCATTTTTCTTGTAGCAAAACAAAGAAATACTCAGAATTTTCATGCGGGAGTATTTCTTCATGCATGAATCGCATGTTTTAATAATCTATACTGTTATTGCAGAAAACTATCACCTCATACCTGGAAAGATCCTAGGCCGAGGTCGAAGAAAATCTTTATTTGCTTCAAGGTTTTATCAGCTGGCTCCATAAGGTAGCAAAACACCACGTAGTTCACTCCAAACAGAGGGATCAGCAAGAGGGTGGACTTAGCTAGGCGTCTAGAAATTACACAAAAAACACACAACATGCATGAATGAATCTGTCCCTGACTCTGACAAGCAGAGTGTTTACAGTGCCATCCATCTATCCATCCATCTTCTGCCGCTTATCCGGGGTCGGGTCGCGGGGGCAGCGGCCTAAGCAGGGAAGCCCAGACTTCCCTCTCCCTAGCCACATTTGCCAACTCTGCGGGGGGGATCCCGAGGCGTTCCCAGGCCAGCCGAGAGATATAATCCCTCCAGCGTGTCCTGGGTCTTCCCTGGGGTCTCCTCCCAGAGGGACGTGCCTGGAACACCTCACCAGGGAGGCATCCAGGAGGCATCCTGACCAGATGCCCGAGCCACCTCAACTGGTTCCTCTCGATGCGGAGGAGCAGCGGCTCTACTCTGAGCCCCTCCCGGATGACTGAGCTCCTCACCCTATCTCTAAGGGAGAGCCCGGCCACCCTGCGGAGGAAACTCATTTCAGCCACCTGTATACGAGATCTCGTTCTTTCGGTCACGACCCACAGCTCATGACCATAGGTGAGGGTAGGAACGTAGATTGACTGGTAAATCGAGAGCTTCGACTTCTGGCTCAGCTCCTTCTTCACCACCACAGACCGGCGCAGAGCCCGCATTACTGCAGACGCCGCACCGATCTGTCTGTCGATCTCGCGCTCCATCCTTCCCTCACTCGTGAACAAGACCCCAAGATATTTAAACTCCTCCACTTGAGGCAGGACCTGACTCCTGACCCGGAGAGGGCAATCCACCCTATTCCGGCTGAGGACCATGGTCTCAGATTTGGAGGTGCTGATTCTCATCCCAGCCGCTTCACACTCGACCACGAATCGCTCAAGCGAGAGCTGGAGATCACGACCAGATGAAGCCAACAGGACCACGTCATCCGCAAAAAGCAGGGACCCAATCCTGAGGCCACCAAGTCGGATCCCCTCAACACCTCGGCTGCGCCTAGAAATTCTGTCCATATAAGTTATGAACAGAATCGGTGATAAAGGGCAGCCTTGGCGGAGTCCAACCCTCACCGGAAACGAATCCGACTTACTACCGGCAATGCGGACCAAGCTCTGACACCTGTCATACAGGGACCGGACAGCCCGTACAAGGGGGTCCGGTACCCCATACTCCCGGAGTACCCCCCACAGGAGCCCCCGGGGGACACGGTCGAATGCCTTCTCCAGGTCCACAAAACACATGTAGACTGGTTGGGCAAACTCCCATACCCCTCCAGGACCCCAAAGAGGGTATAGAGCTGGTCCACTGTTCCGCGACCAGGACGAAAACCGCACTGCTCCTCCTCAATCCGGGATTCGACTGTCCGGCAGACCCTCATCTCCAGGACCGCTGAGGAGACCTTACCAGGGAGGCTGAGGAGTGTGATTCCCCTATAATTGGAACACACCCTCCGGTCCCCCTTCTTAAAAAGGGGGACCACCACCCCAGTCTGCCAATCCAGCGGTACTGCCCCCGATGTCCACGCAATGCTGCAGAGGCGTGTCAGCCAGGACAGCCCCACAGCATCCAGAGCCTTAAGGAACTCTGGGCAGATCTCATCCACCCCCGGGGCCTTGCCGCCAAGGAGCTTTTCGACCACCTCAGCGACTTCAGCCCCAGAGATAGGAGAGTCCACCCCTGAGTCCACCAGCTCTGCTTCTTCATCGGAAGACGTGTTGGTAGGATTGAGGAGGTCTTCGAAGTATTCCTTCCACCGACCCACTACGTCCCGAGTTGAGGTCAGCAGCTCCCTACCTCCACTGTACACAGTATTGATGGAGCACTGCTTCCCCCTCCTGAGCCGCCGGATGGTGGACCAGAATCTCCTCGAAGCCGTCCGGAAGTCTTTCTCCATGGCCTCGCCGAATTCCTCCCATGCCCGAGTTTTTGCCTCGGCAACAGCCGAAGCCGCATGCCACTTAGCCCACTGGTACCCATCAGCTGCCTCCAGAGTCCGGCAGGCCAAGAAGGCCCGAGAGGACTCCTTCTTCAGCTTGACGGCATCCCTCATTGTTGGTGTCCACCAACGAGTCCTGGGATTACCGCCACGACAGGCACCAACGACCTTACAGCCACAGCTCCAGCCGGCCGCCTCAGCAATAGAGGCACGGAACACAGCCCATTCGGACTCAATGTCCCCCGCCTCACTCGGGACATGGTTGAAGCTCTGCTGAAGGTGGGAGTTGAAGCTCGCTCTGACGGGGGACTCAGCCAGACGTTCCCAGCAGACCCTCACAACATGTTTGGGCCTGCCAGATCTGACCGGCTTCCTCCCCCACCATCTGAGCCAACTCACCACCAGGTGGTGATCAGTTGACAGCTCCGCCCCCCTCTTCACCCGAGTGTCCAAGGCATGTGGCCGCAGGTCCGACGATACGACTACAAAATCGATCATCGAACTGCGGCCCAGGGAATCCTGATGCCAGGTGTACATATGGACACTCTTATGTTGGAACATGGTGTTCGTTATGGACAATCCATGACGAGCACAGAAGTCCAATAACAAAACACCATTTGGGTTCAGAGGGGGGGGGACCATGCCTCCCAATCACTCCCCTCCAGGTCTCATTGTCATTGCCCACGTGAGCATTGAAGTCCCCCAGCAAAACAATGGAGTCCCCAGAAGGAGCACCCTCCAGCACTCCCTCCAAGGACTCCAGAAAGGGTGGGTACTCTGAACTGCTGTTCGGCGCATAAGCACAGACAACAGTCAGGACCCATCCCCCCACCCGGAGGTGGAGGGAAACTACCCTTTCATCCACCGGGGTAAACCCCAACGTCACCAAGCTGGGGGCTGATGAGAATGCCCACACCTGCTCGGCGCCTCCCACCTGTTTACAGTGATTTTAATAAAATATCTAGTGTAAAAACTAAAATATACCCAGCAAATCTTTTTATTCAGGGTGTCAGTCAAATAAATCTTTAACACAGCTGAGTATGCTTACAGCATCTCCAACCTTAAAAAGTGATATCTGGCAGAAACGTTGTTATTACTCACTCAAATAAACATCAGCAGCTGATAAAGTCTGTTTCATGAGCTAAGGACATGAGATAAGGCTGTCACAGCCGGTTCCACATCAGTGGAACGTCACAGTCAAACAAAAAGGAGCTTGGTGGTAAAATATTATTCTTCTTTGTACCTGTATTGTGACTGATCATTTCCTCCAACATTGGCGCAGCGCAGTTTCTGTATCAGGATACGAATGATGCTGATGAATAGAATGAAACTGATCTTGTAAAGAAAAACAGCAAAACAACAAAGAGCCATTACTGAATGTGAGACAAGTCTAATCTGCAGTGACTACAAGTAAAGTGCTTAAAATGGCCATCCAGTTTAGAAGACTAACCTCACAAAACACTGTAAAGTGACTTTGCCAAACATATGTAACTTCACAGCAGCAGAAGAGAAAGTTGACATTTTATATATAAAACACTGACAGAGAAAAAGAAATACGCTTTCTCCGAGAGGCAAATCCTGTTAATGTTGAGTTTTTCTCTGATGGATCATCTGCTGGCTAACATGTTTCCTCATAGATTTAACCTTATCAGGCACTTATCTTATTTTCTGAGGTTTTCTCAGTGACTCAACAGCTTTCAGTCTGTTGCTAAATTTCACTGTCAGATGTAGAAGGACTAAAATATGCTGTGTGGAGAACTGCTGAGAAACAGAACATGATACCCTAGGAAACAGTTGAAAAGCTGTGTACGTCTTTAAACAATAATGCACCTTATGAAGTTAAACTTATCGTTTTGTCAGTAAAGTCTAAACTAATGAGCATTAGATGAGAAACAAGAGAAATAACAGGTGAAAATTATGGTCTGTTAATTCATACAGAAGAGAAAAAAGCTCATTTAAAGTGATTGTTCAAGCTTACATCCACATCAAAGGTTGATAACACTTTAATAAGGTTAAATTACAATAATACAAGACATGATAATAAAAAAATGGACAAAACTTACAATGACAGAGGTCATTATGGGCCAGTTAATGAGTCTGTCAGGGACAGGATTGTCATTAATCTCCCAACAGCTGAAAATGACAAAATACATAATTTTAAATACAATTTCAATTACAAAAACATCTCGAAGCAGCAGCAAGAGTAAGGATCGGGACTGAGGCTGAAAATGTGCATACGTCACTCGTGCATGATCTCAACCACCCAAGAAGGTTGGAAAAATTAGATGTCCATTGAAATCAATCAGTTGTCTTTACCAGTTATATGAATTCAATACCAGAGAGTTGTTGAGCATTTGACTGTTCAAGCTGAAGAGTGGGAAGTCTCATGGACAGGGAATAAGATTTTGTTGGTTTCCTGTGAAACCCCACCCTGGATTCACACAGTTGATTGTGCAAACTGATAGCTTATGCAGTGCTCATTTTGTCTATTGTTAGATGTCTGATGACTCCAAAGACATCTACTTACTGTCTATCCTTGGACGTGAACGGATAGTTGAGAGACAGCAAGTGTATTGCCAGAAAATTGTCAAGGTAAGCACCATGTTTACTACTCGTTTAGCCAACAAAAATTTAAAAAATGTCTCTTTCAGACGAAGCCTTGCATGTATTTGCTAGATGGAGCAGTGGACTGTGTTCGTAAAAATGGTTTAACAAAGTTCTCCTGACCCTATGTGCAGGACAGGTTTTCTCATGCACTGCTGCCTGAGGTATCAAAAGTCATGCACAGTGGTTTCTTCCTGTAGGTTTTACCATAGACTGTCTATAAAAAGGTGGGCGAAGCCTCCGTGACATCACCCATAGGTGCCTGTAGAGCTGAATTGAAGCTTGGTGGGCGGTTCCTTCCATCACCATCTTGGCAGGGGCATGCGTGTCGTCTCGCCCGGAAATAAAAAAAATGGGCACGTATGTAGAGCTGAGAGGGGGGCTGTGAGCGTCATGGTGGATGATTGACGTTGAGCGAACTCTGAGTTGCCTGTAGCTAAGAGCTTACCGAGCTAACCCGGAGATAACAGGAGAAAGCAGGAGCTAACCGGCTAATGGCAATAATTAGGCTAAGGCTACGTCATGTTGTTGACCAGCTAAAAACTGTTGTTGTTCTACGTTCTTCTGACTTGAACTGGGAGATCGGGTACCTGTCAATAAAAAGGACACGCCCCTAAATATGCCAAATTTTGAGATTAAATTACTTTTAAACGGGCGAGTTAGAAAAAAATTTCCTTCCCCTTCACATTTGTCATGAAGGTAAACCTGACCTATTAAACTGAAAATGGATTTTTGTACCAGGCTGTAAACATGTTTATTTCTGCTGTTAAGTTGGTCTTTTTAACATGGGAGTCTATGGGGAGCCCCACGATGGACTGGCGAGCTGTCCAGGGTGTACCCTGCCTTTCGCCAAAAGACTGTTGGGATAGGCTCTAGCTTCCCTGTGACCCTTCATTGGACTAAGCAGTTAGGATAATGAATGAATGAATGAGTCTATGGCGATTTGCTCTGTTTAGGAGCATGCCCCTAGCGGATGAGGAGAGAACTGCATTTTTATGCACTTCTGCATAGGCTTCACTTTTTATTGCCAGAGGTTGCCGCTTGGGTTTTACACATTAAATATATACTTAAATATTCCCAGACTCCTTGAATTCTCTTACAATATTATCACCTGTAGATGAAAGAATTTTTTATTTTAATCTTGTACTAAAAATATTTTTTTTAACTAGTAAATGATTCCTTGATCAGTTTGGTACAAAAGTGTTGAGTAATCACCAGCCCCTCCTTAAAGACTGTGGCTCCCTCTATACCCAATTGTGACACCCTCACGTGACATCATTTATTCCATTTCTTTCTGAGAACCAAGTTTTTTAAAGTAGACTCTTTATGCAGCAATTTGCATATTTAGGTGTTCCACACAAGCACCAAACTGAACAATGTAAGTAATGCAATCTGTGCAAATACTTGCAGATCAGGTTTTGCAGACTCACCTCGTATTCTCCAGGTTTATCCTGCTTATGATCCAAGCCACCATGAAAATGAAAGGGATCCCTGTGAGTCAGAAAGGAGGACACAGTCTGTTTAAATTCTCTATCTGCCACAGACAAAGAACATCCTCACAAGGTGCCACACAGGAAATACAATGTCAACACCCACATGTACTGTACTTTAAACAGCTGGGACTCGGTGGTGATGCATTAAGGGGGGAAGTGTTGGCAAAGTAGTGATAGATAGTGGAAGAAAATGTCACGTGGCACCAGCTGAGACAGAATGGAACATATCGAACACAGAGGCCAGGAGACTGTTTACAGCCCGACCTTTCCCTAAATACACCAGTCCACTTCACCAGCATGACGCATTGTCTGTTGGTCTGTCTGTCTCTCTGTGTGACACTTTCTGTTGCAACTCCTAAAGTGCGATAGAAAATGGTATTTGCTATTTGAAATGAAGAAAAGGACTTATTAGTTATGTTCGAAAAAGTAGAAAAGTAAATTTTCTGGGGAAATAAAATGATGCTTTTGCTACAACTGCAAAGAAATGTAAATATTTTGACATATAATAATACAATTGTCAATGTGCAGGGAAAGACCCCTGTCCTGCATATTCTAGCTCTACATTTTTTAAAGTAATTTTGTAAGAAGAAGGCACATCAATCAGCCAGAGAAATAAAACTCCTTGCTTTATATGGTACATGTCCCTCTCGCACTGTCCAAACACATCTGTTCTGTGTGGTTTGCACAACTGAAGCAGCCTTTTTTCAGACCAGCAGAAGATAATTTATCCCAAAGGGGATGGAAACATGACCACATATTTTTTTACTTTTGTTTTTTTGTTTGTTTCTGAAGTAAATACCAAACCTCTTTAACACAATTTATAAGTATTGTTATTGACATAACTAGGATTTTTACACCAACAGACCAGGAAGAAGTGAGCAGTGTTTCAGCAGTGCAAACAAAGTGTAAGTTTTCTTAGAGCAGGATGTCAAAAGTCAAGTCTACTTCCACAACCCCACCTCTTAGTAGTTTTAATGTTGGTGAATAAAATATGTAATTTTTTTAATTTACTATATAATACTATGTTGAATTTAGGAAAGATGAAGTCAATAGTCATAAAACCTGGTAAAACTTGAAATTCTTCAAATGGAGAAATAAAAAAACAAATGGTGCCAATCTGTTAAAATGGCCACCTTGAGACCTCACCTAAACTGTGTATACTAAAACTTTTCTAATTTTTTTAATCTTTACATCTCAGCGTTAACCTACAATGCCTACAATAATTACATTCATCATTCACTTTTAATGGCCAAAGGTCATTGTGTTCTCCATTTGTTTCTCATGTTATTTCCTATAAGAATAGCTTTAATTTGTTTTCATTGTTTGTTTACTTCGAAAGGACTGGCGACCTGTCGAGGTTGTACCCTGCCTCTTGCCCAATCATTGCTGGGATAGGTTCCAGCTCACCACAACCCTTAACTGGACTAAGTGGTGAAGAAAATGGATGGACTGATGTTTGTTTTACTTATTTATTTTATTAGACTTTCTGAATGATGCAGGTGATCTGCTCTGTTTCTTTCAGCACTGTGGACAGCAACATTCTGTGTGTGTGTGTGTGTGTGTGTGTGTGTGTGTGTGTGTGTGTGTGTGTGTGTATGTATGTGTGGTGCATGCCCCAAAATAAGGCTTCCTCAAAAGCCTCTGTGTAATTTGAACCTCGATTGAAGTAAACTTGACTTGTTTGGTCTTCTTGCTTACTAAACAAAAACTGCTGAAGTCTTGACCTTCACAAACTCAGCAAAATGTACAAATCAAAACGTGTCCTATAGTAGTTTTGGAGGAAGCTACCGTGCATATAGTTTTTTATTTTAATTATAATTCCATTTCTCTCAAAATTCAGGTGAAAATTAGTACCATGCCTTTTATATCTGGTATAATTCTAATGTCTTTTTGTGAACTTAAGAAAACCACAGACTCTCGTTTTTGCCTCTTCACTCTGAAATCTGAATTTTTGTATTAAAAGTTAAAAAATCTAAAAACTATTACTTGTAATTAAAACATGTTTTGGTTCATTCAAACATTTTTAATATGGTTTCTGCTCCACTGGAGATAAAATCCTCACTGCTTCTTCAGCTTCCAGTTACTTTATAAGCAGGCTATTTAACTTAGCTGTCTTTGTATGTATGTGTGTGTGTGTGTGTGTGTGTGTAGATGGGGGTATTTTAAGTAAAACGTAACCTGTTATGACAACTGTAGAAATGTTATAATTAATTAAACTAAAGAATTAAAAGTCACTCTTGGTCTCAGATGCCTGATTTGAAAAACCTAGGAAAACTTTGCATAACAAAAGTTTTGTTTGTTCTCACTGTGGTGCAGTGCAACCTACCCCAACCGATGACCATGTAGATGGAGAGACGGGTAGAGTAGGTGTGATTGACAAGCAACAGCATGTGCAGGTAGAGACCCTCTACCAGCAGCCAAAAGAAGTTAGCCATGACGAAGTAGTGAAAGAACACCAGGCTGGCCTTGCAGCCCACCTACAACAACACACTTTATTACTACAAGCAGTTTAAACAGGTCAGTAACAAATCATCATGTTATTAACCCTATAAAGCCAAGCGCATCATATTTGATATACAAAGTTTCTGAGATGTTTTGCATCATTTTGTGGTAAAAACTTTGCTTAAAATCCTGAAGAACACAGTCTTTTAAATATGTCACATAGCAGATATGTCCCCCCTGCCCACACACACACAAAAGGGACAAGTAAACCCATCAGATTATAAAAGAAAATTTTCCCTACCTTTTCCCTACCTTCCCTATTTTACCAGGCTTTTATCCTAGCTTGGAATGACTACATGGTGCACCAGTCGCCTACAGTAGCCCAGCAGATTACTGTGGTCAACATCTTTTTTTATCAACAACTTTTATTATCATCAATACATAAAATCTAATCAGTCCCGGTGCAATGAAAAGAATTTGCACTGTGACTTTGCAGACTTTCACAAAAGAAAAAACAGAGAAAACAGAACATGTCTGGTCATGCGTGCAGTGAGGGCAATGCTAGATTATAACATGTCTCTTGTTAATCTACTTTTTTATTTCTAGTAACAGAACAAGTGACGTCTGAAGAAGTAAAATAAGTCAAGAAGACACAGTACAGCTTGTGATGCATGCACAATAAGGTGTACCAGAAATACGTAATGAGTAAATAAGTCGATATGGATGCAGCAGTCACATTTTTCAGTACTTATCTGCTTTCATCCTTTTGAAGCTAGAAAGTAAAAGCAATTTTCTTCAGTGGATGAATTTAATTATGTAAATAAAATTAGCCACAGTAGCCTGGTTTGTTTGAAAGCAGCATTTTTTATGGTTGCTTTTTACTTTTTTGTCATTTACTTTGAACATTAGGTGTAACTCAGAGATACAAAGTGCTGAAGGAAAGAGCTTCAGAAAGTAAATGGATAGAGCTCCTTCCATGAGGGTTTAATTTTTTCACTGAACAAAAACAAACATCAAAAAGATGTTTTTTTATGTTCATGTTTAATGATTTGGGAATGAATATCAGCCTAAACCATTTGAGGCAGACTGGTAGTTTAATGTACAGCACACACATTCGCTGTAGGAGAAGATAACAGCTCAGTGATCAGTGTTACTTAAATGAATAGGAAAAACTCATTAGCTACACTCAAAATATCGATATTTTTAAAGCAATGCTTTCACCTCTACTGATCTCTAATCTCAGAACTTCTCCTAACAGACCAGCATAAGTAGTCATGGTGATATCGTCTCATAAGAAGTGAATCAGCTTCATGATACCAAATATCCTGGACTGAACCTGCAGTTGCCTTGACAAGCCACTAATCCTGCTTTGTAGGAGAGTCACTGAAACAACTGAGACATAAAAATGATCATAAAACACTTGGACTACTAGATTAAGCAGAACTATTCAGCTCTGAAAGTCCCGTCCCAAAAATTCAAGGTAATATTGTAGTGCCCATTAACAGTGCTGCTTTTTGAAATTTATTGAGGTTACCCCAGAATATTGCCATCCTGTAGTTTATACGACTAAATAATAAGCCAGGAAAAATATTACCATGGTTCCTGAAAAAGTTACAAAAGGTCACAGCTTTTGTAACTTTTTTTCATCCACTATGAAGGAACTCTTAATCTAAACTTGTTTTTTTTCCTTATTATTCCTTTATTATTCCTAATATTTCTTTTATTATTTTACAAGTATGTTGTAAGGAAGAGACTTCGATATTTGTATGTTTTTAAAATAAAACAGCCCTTTCACAACAACTTTAAGTAATTCTACCTAAAAGCAATACTGCATAAGCTTCTAACCTTTATACTCTTTGTTTTTGCGTCTTTTTAATAGTACACCGACTGAAGCCCTTGTTACTATGCCTCGTCTCAAGACTCAGACACGACAACTCAACATTGCGTTCCAGCTCAGGGCATCACATGACAGCTGTGTTTCCTATTACAGCCCCATATCACATGATAGCAACTGGACATCAACATACTGGTCGTTTTTTAATGTGCACTTTATCAGAAGAAAAAGGAAGAGAGAAACTAACATAGCTGACTGTCTGGAAAGAGCTCAGAAAAGAGTCAGCATGCAAGATGGATGTCAATAAAACCTTGTCAGAGGGACCTGAGAAGGTGGCATAAATAAAATCTGGCAAAGTTCAATAGTGTCACTTTAAATTCCTGCAGGACAGCAACCCAATACCATTCAAAATGAATCTCTTTTAAAATATTAGCTGATTCTCCATGTTCACATACATTTGTCTTAAATATTACATTTGTTTCATTTCCTTGAAAAAGTAAAAGCCATGTCTAACATTTCGTTTAATTTTTGTGTAATTTGGTTTTAGAACTTCTGATGGGAAAACCTGACGATGCTTTAGTTTGTTTACTAAAAAAACCTAAAAAGCAAAAGAGTTTAAGTAGCTCCAAAGTTGATATTAAATATCTTTCCTGGCACACTAAAGAGCTGTGTGAGGATGTGTGTGTGTGTGTGTGTCTGTGTGTGGATGTGTGTGTGTTCACCAGTGAGGGTTGCGTGCTGCAGTCGATAGTCTCATCTTCTGAGAAGAGCAGGGTGTCTTTGATCAGCACGGCCACGGCCCGCAGTATGAACGACACAAACAAGTTCAGATGGATGTAGTTCCTCATGCAGTGAAGTCTCCTGCACACATACATAAACACACACACACACACACACACACACACACACACACACACACACACACACACAAGAATGCTGAGAAGTGTGTTTATATAGAGTGCCGGGATGTGAAACCAGTGAAGGACGAGCTATCTAAACACGCTGATAGCAGCCGAGTGAGCAGCTGGAAACGATCCAGACGGAGCTCGGGTCCTGTCCCACACATTTTCACAACGAACTGTTATCAACACAAGCGCCGTGTGATAAAACACATATATGTGAGCCAAAGTTTAATAAGCTTCTGTTCCATTAGTTGAGTTCATTTGTCCAAATTATCCTGACTTTCTCGAGTCACTTTGAGGTCAAAGCATTTGCAAAAGTCTGATAATAAATGTTGGTGTCTTGCTCCCATCCATTACTTTAAGTTGCTTCCATTCACCATTAACGTCCCCCTTCACAGATAAAAGACTCTAAGCTGCTAATGCTGTTTATTGACTTAATGAAGGAGAAACATACATGAGCTCAACAAAAATCCTCCTACAATAATATTTACATTTAAATTGACCAATGATTATTGGGAGATTTTTTGGCTATTTTCTGTGCCAAAAAGTTTTAAAACTACAACAGTGTTTCCAAAATAGCCAGAATGCTTTATGTAATGTACAATAGCAGAATGTGAAGCCATCGTTGATGATTAGTTTCTGAGAAACAGGCTGTGCCTTGAAAAGAATTCATTCTCTTTTAGCTTTTCTCATTTTGTCACGTTAAAACCACAAATTCAATTTTATATTAATGGGAATTGAGCTGTTCAAACCAGTACAAAGTAGCACATGACTGTAAAGTGGAAGAGAAATTATACATAGTTATCAACATTGATTGACAAAAATAAATTACACAGAGATGGACTCTGTTAGGTAACTTCTGAAGACATTTAGTTTGCATTTGGTTAATTAAATGGAATTAGAGTACATGGTGCTGAATACAAATACATAACACACTTTTCAGAGTTTCATTTATAATAAAAAAAAATTTTTTTTTAAAAATTAAAAAAAACTCTCCATCTTTCTACTTAATAGTTAAGGCCTTTACACATCGATGTGAATAAACATGAAATTGTGATTAATTCAGGAGGTGAATCATCATCGTTTCTGTCTATGCACACAGAGTGTGACGCGCAGCAGTTATGAATAAATGATAAAAAAAAAATTCACAAACAAACTCGCAAGGTGGATTCCACATCAAGCCATGACAACAGTGTGATGATGCTGCGAAGGAAAAGACAAGACTGCGTACATCTTGCTGTAGGAGAGAGGAGACCTTGGGTAGTTTTATTGTTTAGTCCAGGAGCTGAAGCAGGACCACGGCCGCTTCAGGACGGTACTTTAGGATGTAGGTATAACAGTTTAAGGCTCTGCTTTAGCAGCTAGCTGCTTGCTTTAAGAAGCAGAGAAGAAGTAATAAAGATGCTCAGCCTCGATGATTCAAGGTTAAAATAAAATTGCAGCGAAAGTGACACCTGCATAGCTCACAACCGGTGATCTAAACAGTCAACACATCTTCTCTGATTGGTCAATTATATCTGTCAGATGTCAACATTAAGAGAAATCGACCTCAGTTTAAAAAAAAAAAGTAAAACTCGCAAAATTGCTGTGACGTGAACGTTCACATTGGTATGACATTAATAAAAGATTATCATGCTAATTAGTCGCACGAAACATTCGGAGTAGGTGTGTAAAGGCCTATATACACTACATTGTCTGTCACATAAAATCCTGTTAAAATATTTATAAGCTTATGCTTGTAATCTGACAAAATCTTGAAATGTTCAAGTGGTATAAATAATCTTTTCAAGCCATGATATGGTACCACTCATTCTGCATCTCTTTTTAGATAGATCATGCTTATTTCTGCTGTATTGCTGTAGCTTTGCTCCCCAGTTCAAGTCCAGCTGTGAAACAGCTTTAAGAAACAAAAAGTGAGTCAAATATTGTGCAAAAATATGGGAAAAAAAGGTTACAGGATTATTGACATTTTAAACAGTTAGCTAAATGCAGGAAAATAGTATTTATTTATAGACTGTATTATTAACTTTATATAAAATATGGACAATAATACTACAGTACTATAATAAAGTTATCAGAAACTTAGACTTTAGTGGAATTAACTTTTCAACTTGGACAAAATCAACTTTTATTTCTGTGTTTTAATTTTCAAATAAGATAATGTAAGAGAATGAAATGATACACATACAAAGAAAAGAAAACTAGGCACGTCTGATTATATTGATGTGAAGTGTTCTTTTAACACAACACTTGAAGATCCATCATAGGGACTTGTGTTTACCTGAACAGACAGATGATGACAGAGCTGGTGAGCAGAGTGATGAGCGACAAGCTGTGGCCCAGAGTGGACAGAACCTGCACCATTCTGTAGAAGACCAGCTGCACACAAACAGAAGATTAACTCAGGGTGCATTAAATCAGAAACAATAAGAACATCAATCAAGCCTTATGACCACATAACCTGAATCTCAGCTGGGTTGCCTTCTGCAAAACATATTATGTTTCATGACTATAGGTGAAAATGGATCCACTGTGGCAACCAGTGCTGTTCCAACAAATGTTACCTTAATGTCTTTAAGCACACTTTAATTGCATTCTTTGGCTTGATTAAATCACTTTTGAGAGATAACAGTAATGCTGCTGGTCAAGATGCTTTCAACGCAGCAGCAGTAGAAATAGCATATAATGGAGAATGGCTTTTGTTTTAATCAGATTGCATTACAAGTAGCACCCCCCACTAACACCATCACAGTTAAATTAATTACTTCAGAAGTTAGCTCACTGCTGTGAGTTGTATAAACAATTTGGACAATCTGTATCAAGACACTGGACTGGAATTTAGATGAAAAGGTCTTAATGACTACTTCTGAAATGGGCGAATTGGTTTTCAGTATTACGCATCTTCTCCTGGGACAGCTACAATAAGTCTTAACATTAGAAATGCCCATTTCTGTAAGATAACTTATTATTCTAAAAACCTGTTAAAATATATGAAAGTGACAAAACTCAATATGGGGTTAGGACTCACAAAGCAAAGGATAAAAACATTTATTTCCTGGTGAAAGTAAAGCCTGATTACAGTCAGTGTGTGATTTATTTACCTGTATTACATACTTTTTAATAGATAATACTATGTCCTCTTGCAGACCGTTTAACTGGTTGCACATTAGCTTCACATGGAATTGGGTACATATTTCATTCATGCTGTATACTTTAAATTCTGTACATAAGAAAAACTGACTGAAGCACAATCTTGGAGGCAAATTTACTTTTGTGACATGGTATAAAAGTGGTCAGTGGTCACTTTTTCAGTAACTGAACTCCAAGCCCCTTCATCTCAATGTGTTTGTCTGACTTCTGTCTGAAATCTCAGTTCTGAACATTTCCATGATATTGATTTTTAACATATTTTTATTATTCTAAAAGTATAGTTTTGATCTATTAGTTAGTAATTAATTTTTTAAATGTCATTTATACCATTGTCAGTAAGAATTCTAATGCAAACTAGTGTGCACTATTTTCGTATATGCGCACACATGATTTGGGAAGTTAAATCACTGTTATATCACTCCGTTAAGGGCGTCACCATAGCAACATGTATCAAGAGATTCAGATCTGCTGGCTTTTGACAGGTGAATGAAAGCAACACGCTGTAGCTTGAGAACGGTTGTTTAAGCATAAATTACTACTAAAAAGATTTGTTATAAAATTTTTACAATGTGGTATCATAGGATAGTAGATTAAACAACTCAGATCCATGTGTTACACAGTTTTAATGCACTCTGCTACGCATTGTAGTGTTCAAGACACCACGTTGTGCATTAAAACCATGTCAGACACGGGTCCTCGTTGTTTAGTTCTTACATATAATGTGAGAAAAGACAGATCGCTTGAGGAAATTTCTCCCACACCACCCCCTTAGTAACATGATTAATGAAAAAAAGGGGGAAAAAACTGCAGAACTCTTAACACCTCATGCTCCTCTTTCCAAAGTGGAGAGGTTCTTTCACAATCAGAGCTGGTTCAGGGTCAGAATGAGGATCTGGTCCATCTCAACGCTGCGCTAACTCTCCTCAAACTCTTAAGGGGACGCGTGGATGCCGATCTGGAGATGTATCAACGCTGCCCACTAAGTGTGTGTGTGTGTGTGTGTGTGTGTGTGTGTGTGTGTGTGTGTGTGTGTGTGCCTGGAGTTCATCGCTCATCAACCGTAAACAACATTCCACATGTCTGACACGCCATCTGGAAATTAACTGGACATATACACTACTATATGGCATGCAGTCACACAAACATTGCACGATCATCCTTGTAGAAATACATATGTGAATGTCTGTGTTTTTATATTCTGTGAGAACTCTCACTAACACACTTTAACACAACATCTTGATCAAATTTTAGAGTTGTTCTTCTTTTTTATGTTCAGCCATAACACTGACCTTAAATAGGCCCTTTGAAAAATGAGAAAATTTCCACATTTTTAAAATGTGCATTCATTCCTTACATGTCAAGTCAACATACAGACACCTGGGAAGACACGCATGCATAAAAACGAGGAGCATGCTCTACGTCTACACAGCTGCTGCATCTGACAGTTATTTAGAGACACTTGTCTTTTCACTTAAATATTTCCATTTTTGGTGACACTCTACTTCTGTCCCTCCATTCTTCTCTCTGTTTAGTTGTTCTATTCTTTGGTGAGGCCATCACTCACCTTGTTTCTTCTCATATCCCCCCCCCCCTTTTCCTTTATTTTTCTTACTTTATCTCTTCAATCTGTCTTCTCCACCAGCTTCCTGTCTCCCTCTTTTCCACACTGACCTTTTATTTTTAAATTCACATAAATTCCTCAATCTTCTTGCATACTGACACTTATTTGTAATTTTTGGTGTTTAATGTCTTTATCATTTTTTTGTCTTTCAAAGTAATCTATAAGTTTTCTATTTCTCAGTAAAATGGGATGTTCTATTCTTAGTTGAACACTAAACACCCACACTGAAGTCAGATGTGTGTTATGTTTATGTGCTTCCTATACCCTTTAATAAGGTATGTTATGAAACATATTTGATTAATTTAAGAAAAACTCTTTATAATGATGAGTAGGTTTTTACAGACTGCTCAACTTCTGAGACATTATCTGTCAAAAGATGCTTTTAGATTGGGTCATCAATAACACAAGTGGGTAACCATGTGAATAACCTATTACTTGACCTTATTATTTACATGTTCCTCCGCTGGTTTGTCCTCTAACCAACTCTTCTTAAGATATGATATTGCTAAGCTATTTTCATTGTTAAATCAATATTGGTTAAAGAAATAATATTATTCCATTCTATCTTTTTTTTTTTTGCATTTTTTTAAGAAATAGGGTTGTACTATCCATTGAGCCATACACATATCTATCAATGAGTGTGCAATATATGCTTAATCCCAGCAACATGTTTACATTTTGATCTGTTCTAACGACTTACTTCCAACCTCGCAAACACTGCAAAATAAATACAATTCTATCATTCAAATGTAATAACACATTTATAATACATTTTCTTAGCGACACAACTGTCTAAACAATTTATTTTAATAATAGGTATCAATATCTTAAGTATCTTAATTTTTTTGTAAAACAACTTTAAATCCGACTCATTTAACCTGAAGTAAATAAAGGCATGACTAAGTCAGGAAATCTTGCATTGGGTATATAAACTAAATTGTGCTCTGATGTAAATCATGCAGACACTTGAGTATTTTTCCATTGTGAAATGACTTACTCTGAACACTTTCTCTTCAGTACTTCCTGCACCAGTCTGCCCAGTATAAATATTCCCCCACACACTGAGAGCAGCAGCCTGGCATCAGGCTCTCATTCTTGACTTTCTTGACTTGACTTCCTGACCTTCTTGCTGGAAGCGGATGACCTACCAGTTTATGCAGCCATGATTTCTAAGAAGGTTAAACTGGGATTGGTAATGCGGGCGTACTCCAAGTGACATGTTTGTTCACACATCACACCTCATATTGTTTTTATCTCAGCATCAACCAGAGTAATTCTAGATTCAGCTGGCTCAATGCAACGCTGCCAAATCTTAAATTACCTGTGCATCTAAATTATCATTAACGATGATGCTGATGCCATTAAGCTGTCATTGGCTTTGGCATTTTAAAGGTGCGCTACTGGCCATGCCAGTAAATTATTATTATTATTTGATGAAAGTTGATACATTGATGTGCTGGGAGCAAACTGGACATGGCATCTTTGTCTAATAAAAAACACATGCGCGCTTACATAGCCAGACTTGGGCTGGAGGTGAGGTCTGCCTTTCAATACACAAACATATCTGTGTTCAATTTTGTGTGCTAGAAATAAAGTAAAAAGTATAAATACTCAGATTATAAACAAGCCTTTAGAAACAATGTCATCGTTAATTAATTTAAAAAGTTATCAACGGATCATTCATAGTTTTGATATCCTGCATGCTCTGATCTGTAATCACAGGAAAATTCCCCTTCAAATCTTCACCAAAAACAGAAACAAAACTGTTTATTTCCTGGCATTGTTTCTCCATCTTGAGTTGTCAGTTAAAATCATTAGTTAGGAAGCCGACTGCACTGCATTTCCTTTGTTTTGTTTCAGATGCTTTTATTGCAACTCAGACTTGCAGGATTATTTACTTGAGCTTTTACTGTTTACAGAAAACTAAAGATCTTCTCAACTTCTAAATGTCATGCTCAAGCTTCAAGGACCTCTTCAGCCTTAGTCTGGGTTAAAAAAAAAAAAAAAGTATCTGTACAGTGGAAGACATCCTGACTTGTTCCAGTACCTAAAATATCTCATCCATTTGCCCTAAATGACTTCAGACCAGCTGCCTCACATCATGTATGTCCTTGAGAGACTGTTATAAGTTCACTACAATAGGACCCAGTTCACTTATCCTAATTGGCTTGCACAACAGAATCCATGGTCTACCTGCTTCATCCAGCCCACTCTCATCCACATAAAACAAGCAAAAATGTAAGGTCGTGTTCTGTGATATTTCAAGTGCTTGTAACACAATCCAGCTTGCTTTACGTGATAAAATACAGATACCTCCACAAACTGTTAGAGACAGAAGCACCACACAGTGTACTGCCACCGTTTGTCTCCACTTCGTAGTAAAGAGAAACATGCAGCTCAAACTTTCAGTGCAATCCTGAGTCCCATCAGTTGCTAAACTACTCAGATGTCTCCAGATCTGTGAGATGTATTAGTGGGTGCGTTTCCCTTACACCTAGAAATGGGCAAAAAATAAATATTACAATAAAAAGCCGCTAATGGAAAAACCTACATTTTTTAAAAAAAAGTCTCAAATATCTCTAAAACACACTCTCATAAGAAGGTTTTTCAGACCTTTCAATCCAGAAACATATGGCAAAAGCGTAATGGAAACACTTTTTTTTTTTTTTTGCATTTGTGTCCCCAGACGTGATGTGGGGTGTCATGACCAGTTAACTTCCAGTAAAGATGGCGCGTTGTGGAACAAATGAGTTTTAGAAAAGAAAGTGAAGCAGAAAAGCAAATTCTCCACCGCAAATAGAAAAACTGCAAAATAATGCAATGTCGCTACCTTGCAGAAGCCATAATTCTCATACAATCTAGTTCCTCTCACAAGATTTTATAAGACTTGAGGCAAATGCGCTAAACACTGTTCAATGGAAACACCTGCAAATTGCAATTGTTCATTCATTTATTTATTTTATGAAGCCACTTCATCGATTAAGGGGTGCGGGAGAGCTGGAGCCTATCACAGCAGCCTTCGGGTGAGAGGCAAGGTACACCCCGGAAAGGTCGCCAGTCCATCACAAGGCATCGCAATTGTTGTTTGTCGAAACATACAAATATCACCTTTATTTTTCAGAAAATTGAAACTGAAGCGCAGCTAATGATGAAAAAGAAACTGAGAGGAAACTGGAAGGATTTTAATCTAGCAAGCTTGCTCAAGTGGAAACAGTATTTTTATTAAATCTTGATAGATGAAATTTCAGTTCACAATCAGATATGACTTCCAAATCCTTGGAATGAAAAACAAAATGAAAATGTCTCTAAGAGGTGTAAAAAAAAATAACCCCTTCTGATTTAGTATCATTTAAACAACTGGTGGGCATCTCCGGTCCTCGAAGGCCGCAATCCTGCAAGTCTGCAAAAAGTGTCCTTGCTGCAACACACCTGACTCAGACTTAATGAGCAGACCTATGAAGAACTTAACTTGAAATATTGAACAACTCTGCGAATTACCCATTGATTTGATTCAATTCAACAGGGAAACTTACTGCAGGACTACAGCCCTCGAGGACCAGAGTTGCTGAAGACAGGTGTGATGCAGCCAGCATTTTACCTCCTCAAGGCAGCTTTGGAGTGATGTGGCTTGGATGTAGTTTTAAGGATTAACGTACTGGTAGATGGAATCAGTACTTGCACTTGAAAGCTATAGTCCAAGGAAAGGCAAATGGAGTGAGAACACAACTGTCCCCAATACTGATCTTTGTGGAGCTCCGTTTGTGACCGAGCTTATAGAGGAGAAAACCCCCAACTTCAACAGAGAAAGTAATGTCAATAAAAAAAGGGATCAGTGCCCTAAACATTAACCTGATTTTTGAGATGATTTAGAAAAATGTGATTATTCAGCATTGTTAAGAGTATTTTTAGATTGTACACGAGTAATTTTTAAGGAGAGAACGTTGAAATTGTGTCAGATATCAGAGGTTAAAAACGAACAGGACTGAGAACAGTAATAATACCTTATACACGTCACATATTCCTCTCATCATAACAAAGCTCACTTGGGTTTTGCTGCTCTCTGAGGAAATTATCTGACGTATCTCTGCAAGACATTACTGAAGCACTTCTAATGTGCTTCTGTTTATCTGCACTGCATCAACAGCGTCAGCTTTCACTCAAGCACACAACAGATTAACGTTGCCTGCACTGTTTTATCTCACTTCAACTTACTTTATTATCAAAATTACCACAGGAAAAAAGTGAAAAACAAGATTATGAGATGCACATGTCCTGTGGTCAAACCCAGCAAAGCAAATATTATCTTCAGACGCAAAAACAAGCAGGCCAGATATAAAGAAATGAGACTTTCTTGAAAGGAAATAACATTCAGAAAGAGATGTTTTAATATGGGAACTGAGCGTTTTTGGTGGTATTTTGTATTTGACACTTTTATGTTCTGTATTTATTTGCTTTTGTAAGTGAGTTGAATATTTAGATTATTTTTGAGGACTGAAAATGTGCGAGAAGTTTTAAAAACCTTAAGACATTTAAAACCCTTAAGACATTTGTATATGTTCCCCAGGAATCTACTTGGTTTTTTTCCTTGAGATTTTGATATTTTTTTAATTGCATGTTTTGATCTCCCTATGCTCATGTTGCCAAAGTACTTTCATGATTTGAGATATTCTGAATCAACAAAATAGCTTTTGCTTATAGTCATATTTTTATAATGCAACCTGTGATCACACTGATGGAAAAAAAAAAAAAACTGGGTTAACTCCTGAGTCCTGAACGTCGGCTGTGTCTTTGCTTGACAGTGGTCTGACCTGGGCTAACTTGAGGCCCACAAAGTGTTGGGGAAAGTCTGATCCGCAGCTTCTCCAACTCCAGATGACAAGACTAAGGGTTTGCTGACAGGATCTGAAACCACTAGGGACCTTTTTAAGTATTACAATGTCGAACACTTATCTGAATGACTTAAAACAGACTTTGTAGGTGGTCGTGATATTTTAGCTTCTGTAAAATCCCCAACAGGCCATAATCTCATTAAATAGCAAGTTATTGGCTTTAAGGTTTAGTTTATATATCCATTTTTTATTTTCCTTGTGCTTTTGGTGCTTCTTTTTTCTTTTCTTCAGCTGTTTACCTTCGGCCTCTCTTACTTTCCATCTTATCTTGGTTTTTATTTTTCTAGTGTTTATTTATTGTGTCCGTCTTTGCAAGCCTGCCACGGCCTCACTGGCTTCAACTGTATTTCAATCTCTAGATAATCATCAGTGTATTAACAGTCATAACTTTTCCACCGCTCAAGTCACCCTTAGTTTCCTTGTTTTTACACAACCAGTAAGTTTTAATTAAATTTTAATTAAACCCTGTAGTTTCAGTTCCGTCTTGTCATCCTGTGTGTCAAGCATTACAATGCTGAGTTATAGTTGCTAATTTCACTTTACTGTGAAAAGAAAAAGCCTCTTGTTAAGTTTGTCCCAATGTCACATTGACCCTTCTGGTCTTGGAAGTATCTTGGATAGACCATCACACAGTAAAAGTACTCAGACCAATCAATTTTCTATGGAGCACATCTGATGATATCAATTAAAAAGATATCAGTCACATTGCCACGACGACAAGGATGACTAATATGTGAGAATGAGATCGTTAACTTGTGGCCATGCATTAGTTATGCATGGAAATGTGTGGCTGTAGCACACATCAAACAACATGAAGCATTTAAAATGATTTTGATTTTGTTTAATCTTGGGATGAATTATAATGATACAACTGGACTTTTTGGGGTCAACTGACTGATTAGTTTTCTACAAAAAGAAAAAAGATATGACACTATAGGTACATTATTCAATAGCGGTTCTACTGCTGTATTTATTAGCTGCTTACTCTATATTAACATCAACACGACTCAAACACTGCAAAACATCATACAGCAAGATAATCTATTACATCTGCCAATTTCTTGCAATTAAGTATGGTGTCATAATTAGTGAGACACTTAATTCAGGGCTGTAAGGCGCACGGATTGACTAAAAAGTCATATGTGGGCATATTGCAAGCTGCCGATGCATTGGTAACAGTTAGACACAACTTTATTTAATTTACATTCTTTGGATGTTACTAGATGGTTTCTGCAGAATTTTGTTTTTAATTTTAGGAGAAAAAAGGGACCAAAGTATGCTCAGGACCAAATATCATCTGGAGCATTCAAAGTATGCAACAAGTCTTAAAGTCAGACTCTGTGGCGATATGAAATTATATAAATCATTACTTTTGACAAAGCTCATTTTCACTTCTGTGATGGCAGAGGTAACAACAACAAATTACGCTGCCTTTAAAAGTTGTATCTTTTCAGAGGTTTCTGCATATTTTTTTCCACAAGACAATGCAAAACCACCTGCTGTACACGTTACAAAAGAATGGTTAAGGAAGAGGATGCAGGTGCAGGGATAGGTATTCTGACCTGACCTGGAGAATATTAGACAGTTTTTAATAAGAATGATGAAACTTGTTCTTCTACAACCCTTAAGACATACGTGCAAGACATAAAGGACAAAATAAACAACTAAAATGTTTCCTAACTTGACTTTCTCAATGCCCTTTTTTTGGGTGTTTGAAGGTGTATGAAGAATCATAAAGTGCCAAAAGCGTTACTGTCTCGCCTTTTTAGAATGTGTTGCATGTCTGAAAGAAATTAAGTCGACCAAACAAAAAACATTAAACAGTTTCGAATAAATTTCTGAGGTTCATCCTGTCTGCTACAAAATAAAAATCCAAGAGAAAAAAGCAGAAATGCCAAATATCTGATTCGTTAGACCCATAAAACTGCTAAGAAAAAAAAAAACTCACACTGGTGATGAATTCTTTCTGCAAAGTTCATTTTCATTCAGTTCTCCCACACCCCTAAAATACTGCCTACAGCACCAAATGTGGATTGAAACTCTGCTGAAAACTGCATGCTTCTGAATTTTCAGAAGCAGGCGTGAAGATGTGAACTGATAGCACATCCTACTTCACAGAATAAAACCTTGATTTGACCTTGAAGCACAACATGAGGAAGATTAAGAAGAAGCTGTGTTATAGACACTGTGTCGGCACAATACAGGTTCAAAATATTCTCTGGATGTTGCTTGCTTGTTTAAAGCTTGGTATAAAACAAATGTTTCTGGAATGCACTAAGTAATAACCGGGAAGGTCAGAAAATAAGCTCCATGGCATCACGCAGGACGCCTCAGGGTTAAACTGTACAGGTACAAAGATGCATATAGACAGACGGAAAGTGGAGCAGTCAGAGATGCAGACACTGCAGCGGAAAACTACGGGAGCTGAAACTTTTCTAACTTCAATCTGGAATGCCAAAGAAAATATTCAGCTGTCTCACTCAGCTCCATAATCCTACTCAGAATCAGAGGAGGGAATTGTGAGAAGTTTTACCTTCATCTTGTGAGAAAGCATATGTGGAAGCAGATGAGAGCAGATTAGAGAGTAAAGGGCGCTTCAGCTCTAGGAAGTGTGAGATTAGGAAAGCGTCTCGCCGCAAGAGTGCACACAACCAAACAAGCTGCTTATTACTGCTCCATTTATGCACCTCAAAGATCACTGATCTGTCTAGTCAAGGACTCCACAAAGCCCACTGACGGCATCCTGAGATTCAGTTCAAGACATTACCAGCAGACCCTTTCAGTTCTTTAAGGAGGAGCTTTAATGCATTAGTTCTGCTTTCCCACAAAGTATCAACAAGACTGACCGGACCGGGAATTTGGAGGTAAAATCAAATCCTTTAAGTCGTTGTCCTGTTTCTCAAATCACATTTGAACAATGTTTTGAGTGTGGAAAGAAGCTTTTACTTGCTGAAAGAGTTCCCTTAGGGAGAGACGGGGTAAACTGTAAGGCAGATGTCTCGGTGTGTTAAATTAACAGACAAACAGACATCAAGACTTCCTTTTTCTCTGGAGACAACTGTCTCCATCACATTCCCTCTTGACTTAATCTTTACAAACTTTATTCTGGCTCACCTTTTTCACATAAGCATGACACACTTGGGTGTTCGTCGTGTCACTGATTGATTCATTTTCTGATTTCACCTTGTTTAATCGCTCTGTCTAGTTATGACTCTGACAAGCACATATTTCCAGCCTCCAGTCTTTGTTCAGATTCAAACCAGAAGAAAAATCCATACATCTGATCTAGAGCTTATCTCAGCAACCAGGCAAGAGGCAATGTAAACCCTGGGTAGGTCAAATGACGGCCCTCAAAGAGAGTCCTGCGATCACTCACCCTCAAACTCATTATGGGGAGGATTGAGAGTGACAAACTGACTTAAGACGCGTGTCTTTAGACTGTGGGAGGAAGCTGGAGTAACCAGTAAGAACTAACTGGAGTCCAAATCCATCAAACAGAATCTGAAATGTGTTAGCACTGATTAACCTGAAAACTAGGTGATTATAATCAACTGGGATATTTCTATCCATCCATCCATTTTCTAAACAACTTAGTCCAATTTCAGGGTCCAGGTTCAGTTCCAGTTCCAGGGTCTGGGGAAGCTGGAGCCTATCCCAGCAATCCGTGGGCGAGAGGAAGGGTACACCCTGGACAGGTTGCCAGTCTATGACAGGGCTGGGACATTTCTAATTGAGATTAAATTACCACACAATCTTTCTTGTGTGGTAATTTGGTAATTGGTAATTCTAATGTTGAAATTGTGAGAAAAAGTGATATTTAACCCAGTGTAAGAATTCACAGTGAACCAGTGGATGAAAACTGAAAAAATGGCATCTATTAATGTGATGGACATGTCAGAAAAGCATGTATTAACTAAAACCATACCAATGCTTTAACCTCAAACTTGTGATTCTTATTTTTAACCCAAACTTAATTAGATTTCTTTCCTTTTTGTGGCTAAACCTGAGGCACTGGTTGAGCTGGCCTTCTATGAATGCCCTTGTTGCTTCCGGCCCAAGGACATACTCCTAACTAGGTTTGGTTTCTGGCCTGGAGCTCTTTGCTGCACGTCATCCCCCTCTTTCTGCCCAATTTTCAATCTGTCTTACAGCCAGCAAAGCCTTAAGAAAGGAAGGACATAAAAAAAAAACTTACATCATAAAGAGAATGGATGTACAAAATGGTCACGGTCTGTATCCTGTAAGTTCTAACAAATGAAAAGTAGGCTGTCTGATTATCCTGTTTATCACAATCAAACCTACTTTATAGTGCTGAACAAAACATATGAACAATAAAACTAGTTTGTGGTTAGCTTGACAAAACTAGAAAAAAAAAACACCTTTTGATGTACAGGATATGTAGCAAAGAACAAAGCTCATCAAAGTGGGTCAAGCCCCATATCTGACCTCCACATCTGCACGAAAGTGTGAATATAAAGTCTATAATTTGTGCTAAGAAACACTTTCTTCCCCATAAGTAGAAATCTGATTGAAACATGGGAAAAGAAATTACTGTGGTTATAAACACTGTGCACAGCAATTTCACTGAAAATAAGTTTGTTATGCTTTACATTTGGTGAGCCATAAAAGGGGATTTCTTACAGCTGGTGGAAAGATTACTGGGTATATTTAATCCCAGTGAAATCATTTGAGTGACTGAGTTCAACCAAGGTTGATTTTAAATAAAGTGAAGACTTGTGAGATGTGTAAATATGAGTGTGCATGACTGATGAAGAATAAATGAAGATGGCACGTTGCACAAAAGACAAAGATTTCAGGCTGGTTAAAAAAAAAAAAGAAAAAGATTATTGTTATGAATATTCTTTCAGAATGATGCAGCTGCAGCTTTAGTATTTAATAATAGCAGAATATGTATAATTATGTCTGCAAAGGCCCTTTCACAACATATAAGAATCTGTTCTTAAAATCTTTTAATGGGGGATCTTGGGTATTGAAACGGTAAATAAATATTTGTATGATAATTTAAGGACATCTAGTAAAACATTACTTTTCAGTATGTTTGGCGACACCAACTGGTGCCACCATTGACAGAGGAGAGGAGAGGTGTTCTCCGCTTTGATCGAAAAATTAATGTAAATTAAATTTAAAAGAATTTAAGAAAAATACTGAGCCATGTTATGTCTGAAACTACAACAGGAGAAACTAAGCATGAGTATGAAGTGTCTTTTTAAATGTGTAAAAGACTTCCTGTTATGTTTTTATTATATGAAAAGTGTTTTATAAATAAAATTGTATTTGATTGGATTTGATTTAAGTTATTCTATATATTGATACATACATGCGCCAAGTTCACCTATCAATACAAGGTAGATGTGATTTGAGGATTCATGTCTACTGTGGATAATTAATAAGAATTTAGGAAAGTTTTTACAAAGTTAGATCCAAGTTCACCCTGGACTGACAACAGAGGTAAACAGCTGTGTCTGAGCAAAGCCCCTTACACCACTGGCATGCTTAATCCTTTCATGCATGAATCAATAAAAAACAACGCAACATTTTTTACACACAATATTTTACCTCTACGGACATATACAATGATATTTTTTTATTAGTGATATTTAAAATTTATCATGATTTATGATTTATTTTCATTTATTCTATAAAATATTGATTCATTCATTCATTATCCTAACTGCTTAGTCCGATTAAGGGTGGAGCCTATCCAAACAGTCTTTGGGCGAAAGGTAGGGTACACCCTGGACAGCTCGCCAGTCCATCCCAGGGCTCTATAAAATATTTATAAAGTAATATATAATCATAATTGTATTATGTAAATCTTCTATGAAATATAGCTGTATCATTTTCTTATATTTATTGCAAAGGAAAGCTTGTGTAGTTATATTAAATATTTATTTATTCTCCAGTGAGTGGCAACGACTCACTAACATCAACTGAAGTGGTTTATTTACGAAAATACCATCCTCATCCATGAAAATTCAAGAAAAAAGCTTGTAAATAGGTGTCTACCATATGGTCACCATGCATGAAAAGGTTCAATTATAGGTAAAAGTGCAGGAAAGCGTGTTGCTCTTTTGTTAAAGGAGGATCAGGTTTGGTGCAAACTTTGAACAAAAGGGAAAACCACTGGTTGCAAAATCTCACCTCCATATCTCCCAACAGTTCCTTCATGCCACAATATTACTGTGGTTGGTATGTTTTACTAACATAAAACATAGCAACCAAGCTTTCTCTATGGGCTTTTAAGAATTTTTGTTTCCCTGCAGGCTGAGGTTAGCTGCTGAAGAAGATCATATAATGTCAGCACACGGCTTTGATCAGCTTCTTCTCTCCCTGCACCTGTCAGCTGGAATCTGGTTTTAGAGATCCATGTCGGTGATCAGCCGTTACTCATCGTCTCAGGCTTCACTTCATTTCCTTTTCATTTTATTCCTCTTGCTGTCTTGTCATCAAACTTTGTGAGACTCAGTTTACGTCTGCATTCAGGTGAAAAAAAGATATTCTTTAATCTGACCCCCATTTTATCTAGTTTTATTTATTTCGCTGAAATAACTGTATCTGTTGGTTGTAAAATCCTGTAGCAGACTGTTCACATGGCTGCAAGGAACTGAGATGAACTGATTCACTGATACAAAGTGCTGCATTCTGGGACTCTCATACCTGACATGAAATGTGCACAGTAACAGTTTGCTCAGCAGATAAAATGTTCAGATTATGAGATTCTCAGAACATTTTCAGGGTTTCGGCAAGGTCAGTGGAACTGATACTTTTTTTTTTTTTTTTTTTTTTTTTTTTTTTAGTACAATAATGAGCAGCGTGTCTCAGGTAGAAGTTGTCTGATTTTTAGAAAAGCAACTGAATAAATAATCTGACCTGAGCAGAAATAAAGTAACTGAAATAGTTGCATAGATCAACCAGCTGAGATGTTTTTCATGGAACACATCAGTCGTTATGAAACGATGATGCGGCTTCTCTGAGCTACATCATCTGAAAACAAGAAAATAAATAAAATACCATGCACAATCCAACATGACACAAACTAGAAGCTGGATGAAATGGTTTCAGACCTGCAGCTTTGCTCACTGTGCAGCCTGCATGCAAAACACACACACAGTGCAAACAACTTCAAACAGACACGATGACCTGATTTTTTTATGCTGAACTCACCTCTTTGGGTTTATCTGTGATTTCTGATGAGCAGGCGACACTGATGTCGGGGTAGACGGACGACCAGCCTTTCTCTGTGCAATTCCTGCTGAGGTTACCTAAGGCAGACGCACACAATCAGACCGTTTCTTGGTTAAATATGTTCTTCACACATCAGATGATAAAATATGGAAATGCCAAGTAGGAAAAAGTCTCGATCACGCACATCCCCATTAAGATAAAACTAGGTGCCGGATCTAAAGGCAAGTCATGACAAAAAGAGAAAAATAGGTCCACACATGAGAAGGAGCTCCAGATGTTTTATTAACAAAAAATAGTGATGTTTCAGACTACAGCCCTTCTTCAGACAGACGGTCTTCATTAAACATCGGAAGCTATTTCTAATATGCGTAGCTTTTTTTTGTTTTTTTGTCAAAACATGGAAATGCGCCACTCATCCACACCCCATGTCTCTCCTCATGTTTTCCTCATGTCCAATTAAGTTTAATTAACTGGACACAAAGCATCTGTTTTTATATCTCTCTGTGGCTGATGGGTTATATTAATTTTTTTATATTAAAGAGTTGTAAGCCAGCGTGTTGGGGGTATTTTTTTTTTCTTTTTTTTTTTTAAATTTGCCATGTTTAAAAAGCGTATACTGCATTGGTGCTTTTAGCCTGTGAAAATAGTTAAAATATTATCTGAAAGTCTGCTGCTCTCACATACAGACAATGATGCATTTTATTAGCTTTTTCATCACATGCGTCTCCATTTTTTGCTGGATTCAAGTCAGGCAGGGCTGGTGTCACCAACGGCTCAGCAAGATTGTTCTCAACACAGACTGTGTGATAATTCTGATGTTATGACTGACAGGAGGGTGAGAACATTGTGGTCACTGCTTTATTAGGGCCTCTGATGCTGAGCAGCTGTTGCCCAGGTATGCTGGTGTTGACTACATGTCTCATCGGTCCACCAGCTGACCTGATGTTTCTGTCTCTGCTGCTGGGAGGCCAAAAAAAACCAACTGCTGATGAAGAAAATGAATTCAGGACAAATAGGAAAGTGCAGTAAAGAAGATTGTTGAGCGTGATAGGATAGTGACAAGAGGCTGAACAAGCTGTCTGTTGGCCTATAGCGAGTAAAGAACAGCACAACCGATAGGAGTGAAAGTGATGGATGGCCGAGGAAGAGGAGAGTTGGAACTTCACGCACTAAGGAGCGGTGATGAGAAAGGAAGGAGATAAAACAAATGGCAGAGGATGGAAAGGCTCAAAGACAAACCGACTTAAGTCATTTAATTAATGGATAGATAAGAATTTGTAGGCTTAAGTTGCTGCAATATTTGACAGCTAATTAACTCCAAATAACAGGGCTGTGCATCATTGTGAAGCATTCAGAGGTGAAGACGAGGCGAGTTTCATCGTTGTTTTTTACTGTTTCAGAACATCAACATATTTATTAAACAATCACATTAAAAAGGAGTAAAATTCAGAGAAATCTCTGCTCAGAGAAGTCTCTAAGACTAAAAAGTAAGCTCTGCAATGAAAGCACATTAATGCATGACGCTGTAACACAACTCAAACAAGCTGGAACAGAACAATGTTTACCAATGTTTGTCATCCCCTCTTGTTTTAGTAACAGTCTGTAAACATCTGAGGACTAAAACCAGCTGCTGGACCACTGGAAAAGGAATGTTGTGCCATTCGTGTCTGATTAAAGATTCTAGCTGCTCAACAGTCAGGGGTCTTCTGTATTGTATTTTGTGTTTCACGTTGCACAAACCTTTAAGTTGGTGCAATCTTTGGACTGCAGGCAGGTTTAATGAGTGCTTGAACTCTTCTACTATGAAGCAACACATCTGTAATGCAGTACATGTTGTCTTTCTGAAATATGCAAAGCCTTTCCTCAAAATGTTGTCTGGAAAGGTACACATGCTGCTCTAAAACCTTTAAATATATCTTTCACAGATGACCAGTTTCAGATTAGAATCAGCCAGAGATCCAGGCTTTTGAACTGAACATCAACAATAAGTTGGATGGCTCCTCTCCTCTTTTGTTTGGAGGATCTGGCACCATGGATTTTAAAGTTTTGATCCATATGACCATAGAAGATTTTTTATTTGGCCTTTGACCATTGTAAACAACCATTTGCCCACAGAAGACCTTGTTGTTTCTGGATCATGTTCACATATTGCTTCTTCTTTCTAGGACAGACCTTTAGCCTGCCTCTGTGGAAGTTAGAGTTGACAGACAGGGATTTATAGAAGTGATCCTGAGCCCTTGCAGTGATTTCTATAATAGAATTGCATCGATTTTAATGCAGAAGTGCCTGAGAGGCCAAATATTACAGTCGTCACACACAGATTTGTAGATGTGACCACTGCACCCAAGGATGTCTCCAGAGTTGATATATAGATAAAATGTGCGCTTATCCATCCATCTATCCATCTATCCATCCATCCATCTATCCATCCATCCATCTATCCATCCATCCATCCATCCCAGTGTAATTCTAATCACCCTCAATGATCACAACAAAAAGATGTTTGAGTTATTCTTTAACTAAAATATTGTCAAATTCAATGGTTTTTTTTTGGGAGGGTGGGGGTTGGGGGGGTTACATTTTTGTCTGTAGTGGTGCATGTCTGTGTATGCAGGCAAAGGAGGACAGATGGAGGAAGGAGGAAGGAGGAAGAAGTGTGTGTTTGAGGTAGACCTCACCATTCTTGCCAAAAAGTAGCAGGAAAGGGGAGGGACAAGGGAGGGTCAGCACCTCGCCGACCGCCGCGCTTCGCCAACACGACACGTTGTTCCACTCTCCTAGACATCCTGCAAACACACACACACACAAAGTTAGATGACAAAGAACTTCCTGTTTAGCTGAACTGCTTCTCTCAAACCCACTTGAGGACATGAGCTATAAATCAAGTTCACATCAAAGCAATCCGGCTGGCACTGCTCTGTCATTTTGATATTTTGCTTCATAGAGGTAAAATTTTATGCTCAAAAGCCATTAGCTACAAATATCTGATATTCTACTGAACAAAATGTAACTAAATATAATTCACAGTCCAATACAGCATACAGCAGGACATTTTTGGGTTTTAATAAAGCTTAGGCAGCATTCCCTATCATATCTGAAATTTGACATATTGAGCAAATTTTTAATGACAATTATGTGCAGAATGAAGACACTACTGCACAAGATTAAACTGGGATGAGACAGGGATGGATCTCTGTGGGCGTCCCTGTCTCATTCTCTAAGGCAGTGTTTTTCAAGCTTTTTGGAGCCAAGCCACCTTTTTTTCACTGAAAAATCCCAAGGCACACCACAAACCAAAATGTTTATATTTAAAAAAAAAAAAATCCATATTATTAATATAAAGTCCATCTTGTCAAAGCCTCTTGAATAGAAATCTGATAAACACAAGAAGATGGAATTTTATTATCTATCACTGGGACTTGTTTGGATGAACACAGAGCTGCTTTTTAGACCAATTAGGTGAAATTGGGTAATTTCTCAGGGCACACCTGATAATCTCTTGCGGCACACTCGTGTGCCACGGCACAGGGGTTGAAAAACACTGCTCTAAGGTCCTCCAGCCAATAGGTGCCCTTTTGGATTTACTTTAACACTGTTCTTTTATTCATTTGTGTTTACCTTCATAAGCATTTTGAAGCCCTAAAATATTGATCTTTTTCTTTAAAACAGCTGAAAAAATCTTGTTTTCAATGAGGAGAAACCATAGACTGTATATAAAGAGATGGACGGAGCCTCTGTGACGAAACCCATAGGTTTCTGAAGAACTGAATTGAAGCGCGGTGGGCGGTTTCTACCGTCGCCATGTTGGCAGCGTCATGGTGGATGATTGACATCGAGCAAACTCCAAGCTCTCTGTAGCTAAAAGTTAACCGAGCTAACCCCAAGATAACGGGAGCTACCCAGCTAACGGAGGTAAGCGGGCTAAAGCTAAGTCACATTGTTAATCGGCTAAAAACCGCGGTTGTTCTACGTTCTTCTTACTTGAAGCCGGAGACTGGTACCTGTCAATCAAAAGGACACGCCCCTAAATTTGCCAAACTTTGAGATTAAACTACTTTAAAATGGGCGAGTTAGAAAAAAATTCACTCCCCCCACAGTTGTCATGAAGGTAAACCTGACCTATAAACCGAAAATGGATTTTTGAACCAGGCTGTAAACTTGTTTATTTCTGCTTTGAAGTTGGTCTTTTTAACATGGGAGTCTATGGGGATTTGCTCTGTTTTGTAGCCAGCCCCTAGTGGATGAAGGGGGAACTGCAGTTTTATCCACTTCCGCATAGGCTTCACTTTTAACCGCCGGAGGTTGCTGCTTGAGAGAAACATGTTTTTCACTACAAAATGCCTTCAAATTCACCATTTTTTACCAACGAAACTAATGAAGGCTAATGTGATTTTTGTTGGCACAGGTGAAGGGGGGATGGTTGTTGGGACAACCTGTATGTTAATGCCATCACAGCTGGCTTCAGTTCATGAGGAAATGGCAGCATGAAAATGTGCAGAAACAGCAATAATTTTGTGTAAAGTGCATGCCTGCACCACTTCCAGGGATTTAGCCAAAGTGCTGCGTATCAGATTACAGATGGTGACTGTTATCGACCTCGCTCTGTGAGGAAATATACCTAAGACAATTCTTATTGCAACGAGACTTATCTGCTTTGGGCAGCAAACTGACCATCCCGCAGCAGTTGTATATGGGTCTTTTTCATATCTTGCTTGATATGTGCCAGAGCCTGTCGTCATGGTGATCTGTCCATGACCAGAGAACTAACTATAAAAACTATAAAAAGGGGAAGAAGGGTCAAAAAGCTTAAGGGAAGGAGCTATTTTAAAATCTGTTTTCCCCTGATTAGTTTGAACCTCCTCCCAGAGGACAAAACGAAGAGCAGATGATATCTGGGGGCGAGTGGGACCCCTTAAAAATACAGCTGCCTTAACCGAAGTAGATGACAATATAATCATCTATGTTTCCCTGGTGACCTGCTGCAGATCCTTCCTGTTCTCTCATGTGCAGCTGTTTTACTAAATAATGCAGCCGTACAGTACTAGTCAAAAGTTTGGACACACTTTTCCACTTAATCTAATGGGAAAGTATGTCCAAAGTTTTGACTGGTAGTGTAGGGTGGGGGGCTCACTAGCGTGCCATGGTTTTGAGAAATGAGCTTGCTGTAACTTCTGGAGGAAGTCAAGTCTCCACCTTGTCGTCATCACCCAGTGGGAGATGGGTGTGCTCCACCGCTCTCTACCTGCTCAGCTGATCAGGATACATGGTTTGTTGTTTTTCTCTTTCCATTTGGTTTGTCGCACCAGAAATAGTCAAAACAAAATTATGTGTATGATGAAAAATGAAATCAGTTTGACATAAGTTTCTCTTGTTGGAGTGTTTTAAAATTAAAACATAAGGGAACCAAAACTTTTTTTAAAAAAAAGAAAAAAGAACATGCACAGACTGCAGAACACATAGATAAAAACCTTCATCATGGCTGTGGGGAAACATTCAGCACACAGACCCTTGCAGGGAAAGTAGAGCAGCTCCTCTCTGCAGGCACCATATCTTCATGTGCATGTGTTCCTGTATTACTGACGCTGTGTTTACACAACGTGGGAACACAAAGCAACAGCTTATATCGTCATTGCCTCATTTTAGTTTCAATTTGAACAGTGAGGTGAGGTTTAGGTTAGAGTTCAGCCAAGCCAGTGAAACGTCTACAGGTATGATGAAGTTTACCGCTGATCTATCTGAAAAACATCAACTTGTTTTTCCATTCTATTCATTCATTTTCTTTGAGCTGAGGAGTTGTTTATACACCACAAGCTACCTGAGTGTCGTTGCTGACCATGTCTGTTCCTTTACGACCACAGTCTACTTTAAGTTCTTTGATTCATTTTCATAATTTCCTTCATGTGTTTATTTGGAATATGACTTCTGTATATATGAAGTTACGGAAACTGTTGATATGTCAGCAACATACTTGCACCACAAGTTACTGACCTCCATAGGAAGCACAAAGTTCAGGGTTGTTGAAAAGCAAATACGAGCTCTGTGAGTGTGTGGTGTATTGGAGTTCAGGTCAGCATTGTTGTCTCCTGATGTCATTAATTCATAACCAAGCTTTCATGTTACACACATGTGAACACATGTATGTGTATTTTCTATTCATCACATTGTGAGCTTCCTTTTATATCATCACATTTTTTACTTATTTGCTGCCAGGCATTGTTGTAGCAGAGAGGCCGGTGTATTTCAGAGCATTTTGGGTCATTTTTAGGGACTACAGAATGTAGAGGGCTGATTTGGCAGGGTGCATGCGTCATTGGGGCGTTTTTGGAGCACATACTCAGAGTGCATATACACAAGATGTTAGGTGTGCACTGCGTGTGTGCTTGTGGGCGCATTTTGAAAGCGTTGAGATGTGTGCCTGGCTAAATCAGTTTTCCATATGAAGAAACTGCAAAGGACGTCAAAAGGAAACGAGTTAAACTTGAAGTTTGTGCTTCAAAACCCTCTGTAAGAAACTATTTGGCAAGATTTTCCCTTTTTTTTACACACTTGTTTAACGCAGACATTTAGTTTAAATATAAATTTATCATGTTTTTTTTTCTAAGATCCACAATCTTTTGTGACTGTCACTCTGCAAATCTGATATAATTTCCCAGGAGTTAGTATTTGTGAACAGACACAGCGTTAAAGCTGCATTTGCAACCTTTTTTTGGTTGTAGCCATGTTCTTTTTGTTTGCATGTTGTTGCTGAGCGTTTCTCTGGGGCCAGTCTGTCACTACCACCTCATCACCTTGGCAACACAGCAGGATGATCTGACTCCAAGAGCACAACTTCATTATATGCTTCTGTCAATAAAAGAGAAATTTGTCACTTTCTGTTGCACCAGCAAGCACAGAGGTTGTCAGACCTCTTTTACAGGGGGAAGAGACCCAGTAAAAGATGTTGGTTCCCTGTTACAACCTCAGGAATTAACTATCCAGCAGTGAGAGTTCAGGTGATATAACAGTAACAAGGACAGAAGATAGTTATGTTAGACTAATATGTGAATTTGAATAATACAGTTTTATGTGTACACAAGCTTTTTTCTTACCTCCATCCTCCAGGTTATGTTTTTACTGAAGTTTATCTGTTTGTCTGTTTGTGTTCAAGATAACTCAAAAAGTTATGGACAGATTTTATTATATTTTCAGGAATTGTTGGAAATGTGAAGAGGAAACACTGATTTAATTTTGATGGTGACCCAGATCCCCGTTTGGATCCAGAAATTTTTTAAATGCCTTGGCGGAGTTTTGCGGTTCCTGAGTGCTTTTCTAGTTCGCAGCTTTTTCCACCAATGATTTTCTCTTTCTCGGCAGTTTAGCCAGAGGGGGCAAAATAATTAATGAAAAATAAATGGGCAAATAAAAAAAAACGCGTTTGCTAGACTTCAGCCTTGTGGACAGTTTTGCTGAAAACAAAGCACTCAGATGGAAAACCTCAACAGTCTTCAAAAGAAAGGCTTCTTGGGATGTATACACTTCCGGTCAACGGCAATACACTTGTTTTAACTTGAAAAAGTACAATTTCCGGGTGATGACCCCTTTAAACATATCACTAAAACATTTGCAAACAGGGTTTTATTCCATGTCCTAAAAATATCTGTTTAAACAAACATGGGTTTACTTTGTTGGTTAGCTGTGTTTTTCATTCTCCTGTAATAAAACAAATTTTGGAGATCCCTGCTTTTCATCGGACAGCAGCGACATGATGTTATTGCATGTGTGATCAAAAAACATACATACAAATGGTTTTTTGTTTGCTTGTTTTGGTTTTGTTTTTTTAGGATTGATGATGATGATGATTCTTGCACACTTTTGCAACATTGTGTGTTAAACTTTGGGAAATGGCATCACTCACCTGAGTCAATGTGTTTTTATGATTTTAGATTTGCTCCTGTACATTATGACAGTTTTGTCCAAACATTTGAAACATCACGCTGTTTTAGTGTGTTTTTATGAACCTGCAGTAGCTGGCGTCTGCTGCTGGAGCTGTGTCTGACACTCTCCTCTGGCTCGCTGCATCTCCCAGAAGAGCACGCAGTGAGGAAATCTTCCAGTAACCTGTTGGGAAGTGGGGAAATAAATATTAGGAATATTATCTCCACCATAAACAAAACTCCTGTCAGTCACAAATTCAGGCTCAGCCTCTGTAATGGTGCGATGTAACCTTCTCAGGCCTCCCCTCACAAAGCAGCTGCTGAGTTTCATGTGACAGACATTCAAACATGTATAAAAAAAAAAAAATCAATTTATTTCATTGTTTTTGTTGATGTATTAATTTAGATCCTATTTAGGTGGATAATATATTAATTGGCCCTGCGATGGACTGGCGAGCTGTCCAGGGTGTACCCTGCCTGTCGCCCAAAGCCAGCTGGGATAGGCTCCAGCTTCCCCGCGACCCTGAATTGGAATAAGCGGTTCAGAAAATGAATGAATGAATGAATGAATGAATATATTAATTGAGTTTATTTTCAGTAGCTGTTTTGTTTTGCCTCGAACCCCTCTCTCTGTCTCTGTCTCTCTCTCTCTCTCTCTCTCTTGTTCTTTGTCTGAGGTGATCTGGGAGATCATCACTATCATGGAGGTACATCAGGGGTGCCCAAGTCCGGTCCTCGAGATCTACCATCCTGCTGTTTTTAGGTGCAACCCTTCTCCTACACACCGGAATCAAATAAGTGGCTCATTAGCAGGCCTCTGCAGAGCTGAATGACATGCAGAAAAGGAATGCAGCTATTTGATTCAGCTGTGCTGGGCAGGGGTTGCATCTAAAGGTTGCAGGATGGTAGATCTCAAGGACCGGACTTGGGCACCCCTGAGGCACATCCATGAGTGTCGCTGACAAGCTCCTGGTGTGCTTAATTAGTTTGGCTGGCTCTAACCACATGGCCTGAGGAAATGGGGGAGCGGGGAGTTACTCTTTATTTACTTTATTAGTATTGGTTGTTTTGATGATTAAAGTAAATGGTTAAGGTGTGATGTAATTTAGTGTCTTTTATATAGCGTTTAGAGTTAAGCTGCATTGTGTGGTTTTAAGGGTCAATTGTAAATACACTCCTGTGTGCAGTTGTGGTTCTAGTCTATGCTGGTGGATGAATGTGAATTTTAAAAAGAGAACAGTATCTATGATGATGCATGATGAACTGTGATAGTAAAAAGTAGGTAAAAAAAAAAAGAAACAGAGCTCTGCAAATATTGGAGTCCTGTGTTTTCTTCCTTTTTTTCCCCTTTGCTTTTGCACCTAATGGGACGTCGTTATTCTGCACTAGGGTTAAAATTTACTTTCTCTTACTGAATAATAATAAATCACAGCAAGTAAACCATGAGCTCTGCTAAAAACTGAAATCACACATTGCTCTACAAGATATAAAGAACAGAATCAAAGAATATTATATTTCATTTCATTTCATTTTTAATTGGATCCCCATTAGCTGCAGCAAAACTGCAGCTATTCTTCCTTCCGACACATAAAATGCAGAACATTTTTTCATGAATATGAACAGATTAACATTCACAAATGTTTGCACTGAAATAAATTCAGAATAGATAGACAACAAACTAACATACAAATGAATTGCTGCAACGGCAGCCTTGAAAGCCTGAATACACTGTATATGGGACAAACATCAACAAACAGGTCAAAGCAATTAAAAAATTACACCAATTCCTGTTACTGAGGACAGACTTCAGTTTATTTGAAAGTATGTGTATCTGTTAAAATAATACAGGACATGTACTAGGAAAAGGACAGCACTTTCTCAGCATTGTAATGATACTCTGGGGGTCCTCTCTTTCCTCAGGCTGCCAGACTGTGAAGGAAAACACAGGCCAGCCTGATGTTCAGCCTGGGCTGCCCCAATCCACACCGGACCAAAGTGGTTTACAGAAGAATAACATAAAGCCACAGTCATGAAAGCAGACACGTAAAATAAAATAAAATAACGAAACACCCTGCATCACACAACAAACCAATCGAATAAAACAACGATAACAAACAATAATAGATAAATCGTATCACCATCTTATGTTGTGTTAAAATCCAAGTGGAACGGATGGGTTGTAAGACATTTAAAGTCCAACCTGTTTAATGTGGTGGAGATCATTCCACACTTTAATTGCTACAACAGAAAAAGTGCGACCCCCTCTGAGGTTCGGCTTGATTTAGGCACCATCAGGAGCCGCTGATCAGCTGACCCAAGAGAACAAGTTGGCGAATAAGAAAGGAGAAAGGTCATGAAGGGACTTAAAAGCAAATAAAATCATTTTAAAATGAGCTTGAAAAAGAACTGGCAGCCAGAGAAGAGAAGCTATAACAGGGCTTGAATGTTCTTGATCCAGTTAGGAGATGTGCAGAAGCAGTTTGCACTCTCTGGAGATTGGCTGTGGAAGATACACTAACCCCTATGTAAAGTGCATTACAGTAATCCAATTGGGTTGAAACAAACGCATGGATTACCATTTCAAAGTTCTGCCTTGCAAGAAAGGGCTTTATTTTAGCTATGTAGCAGCCTTATCTGATTGGTTTAATTCAACTAAAGAAGCTAAATCCACATTTAGGCTCATAGTCTACCTCTATCTTGTTATTACTATATTTCAAAAAGTGGGTGCAGATCCAGAGCTTGGCATCATCACAGGGAAGTAACATTTTTGCTGAATCTTCTGTATCAATGGAAGATTTGGTGGTCATCTGCTTAACTGTGGAAAGATCCAAGTCGGAGTCTGACCACTCCAGTCATGTCGTTCAGCCAGGGCTCCAGTTTGGTCTTAGGCCACAGTATCCAAACCGGTCCGACAGGTGGAATAAAACCATAAACAAGGTCCCCAGTCTCAAGACATAAAGACTTAGTGGGGTCACATTTTTGGTTAATAACAGCTTAAAACTGCAAGACAGTGAATGGTTTAATTGAGATGGAGTTTGTGTCCATGTCCATGTGTTGGAGCAGAAACACAAGATTAAAAGAGTCCAGGAACTCATGTCTCTGCATTATGCAGAACAACTTCTTCATGCATTTGTTTTCAGTAGTCGTGACAAACATTTAACGAGTTTTTAGTAGTTGTTTTTTAAAGAAAAAAAAAAAAATCAACTGCTACTGCTCATTTCCTCAAAAAAACCAAAAGGGAAGATATCACTCCAGTTTTCAGATCTTAACATTATGTTATGTGAGCAAAAGGATTTGTTTTGAAATTTGGTTGCTGGTTTTAAAGTGTTCTGGTCCAAAATATAGACACATGATCTGCTGAGGCTATGTGATCACCAAGACCCCTAAGATCATCTGTTTTTTTTTTTCCATCCTGACATAAAACTCAACAAGCAGAATTCACATTTAGTTTTTATGCCCTCAACATCTAGAAGAAATTATACCAGAAAACCTGAAGTCTGCTCCAAACCAGAATTCTTTAAAGTTAAATTATAGTATCCAGGAAGAAACTATCATGGACTTGGAAGTTCAAGTGATGAGAGAGTTGTTATAGTGATGTCAAGGAAATGGGACTATTTTAATATGGAATTTAATTCATTCATTCATTTTCCAACCCACTTAATCCAATTCAGGGTTGTGGTGAATCTGGAGCCTATCCCAGCTGGCTTTTTGGGCAAAGACAGGGTACACCCTGGACAGCTCGCCAGTCCATCGCTGGGCTAACACAGGCTCACTCCTAGGGGCAATTTAGAGTAACAAATTAACTCAACATGCATGTCTTTGGACGGTGAGAGGAATCCAGGAACCCAGAGAGAACCCACACATACATGGGGCGGCTGTAGCTCAGGAGGAAGAGCAGTTGTCCTTCAACTGGAAAGTTGGGAGCTCAATTCCAGGCTTCCCCTAACAGGCCAAAGTGTCCTAGGGCAAGACACTAAACCCCAAGCTGTGCCTATCAGGGTATGAGTGTGTTGGATGAGTATGTGTGTGAATGGGTGAATGTGACAAGTAGTGTAAAGTGCTTTGAGTGGTCTGCATGACTAGAAAAGCGCAATAGAAGTACAAGTCCATTTACCATTTACACATACATGGGGAAAACAAGCAAACTCTACACAGAAGGCCACTGACCAAACCTTGCCTCAGCCAAGGATTGAACCAGCAACCTTCTTGCTGTGAGGCCACAGTGCTAACCACCAGGCATTTAATCTTACACTTCTTTACAACTTATTTAATGTTTTCAACTTGTTACTTTTATCATAATAATTTACATAACATAACAATACTTTGGCTAAAAATGCAACCTTTTTATGATTGGTAGTTTGGTTAAATAAAATCCAGATGATCATATATGATGTAATATATTTTTTGGAATAATTTTTTAAGAAAAAAAAAAAGAAAAAACAGTATACATATATATATATATATATATATATATATATATATATATATATATATATATATATATATATATATATATATATACATATATATACATATATAATTTTTTTTTTCTCCAATTCAATTCCATGAAACTTTATTTGTATAGCGCCACTTCACAACAATGTTGTCACAGGGCACTTTACATACACAAATTAACATACACATCATTTCAAGCCAATTCATACATATCCTCTAATAGAAACCAACTGATTGCATCCAGTCATAACTTCGATCCAATAATTGGCATTAATTTATCAAATCAGTGCTAATATTAATACTAAAAAAATGAGCGAACCCAGCATAATAATTTGGAACACAGTATACATAACTTACTGTACACTGTATATTCTCGTCTGATTGTTTCTTTTGATCATGTTTGGAACATTTTCTCGCCAAATGTATAAAATGAGGTTTGTCATCTGATATGTTGATTCACAACATATTTTTCCCTTTTTCTCCCTGGGCTGTTTGCTTAGTACAATAACAACAGATGTAGCATTTTTTTTCTTAACTTAACTTGAAATTAAATGAAAATATCCGTTGAGGTGCAAATGGAAAATCAAGAAGTTCTTCATCAAAATATTGCAAATAGTTTTATAACTATGATTTCAAACATTAACAAACCTGTCGGCCACCAGTTCAGACTCGGCCTGTCTTCACTGCACTTTGATAAACGTGTTCCAGCACTTTGGACTAAAGTTCATGTTCCTGCAACTTCACAGCCTCTTGCAGCCAACTGCAGCTTTCTCCAATAATCACCACCTTCATACCAGAGCTGAGTATCTGTGCGTGGGTAACCAAGGACACACACACATCCAAGTGGAGCTAACACAAAGACCAGCGATGATCTAGACAAAAGGAAAAACACTCAGGCAGAACGAGCTCATGCGTCAACTTGACTTCACTGATATACGGAGAGTTTGTGTGTAAGCAGGGAGGTCTGTTTACACTGAGATATACCACCATTCTCAACAGCATGTCTGAGCTGTCAGTCTGTTTATCACTTACACACACACACACTCTGATTCACATTCACTCTCTTCCTACTTGAATTCCATCATTTTTAGACCAAACTGCTACTTCAGCTCGTTAAATCACTTTGTTTCGGCTGACGTCGGACCAATCAGAGGACAGAATAAGATTTGAAACATTTTCATAAACTACAACTCCTTAAACACTTAATAATGCTCCACTAATTATGAAAGCAGAAGAAAGCAAGTAAAAATATCCATAGTAACCAACATGTATCGTGCTACTTGCCTGTGCTGTCTTAACTGTAAACCCTCTGTCTCCTACTGCAGAGTTGAAGCTTTAAAACATCCCATAATTACTTGAAAAGGACAGAACCTCTTCATTCAGTCCTGAGGCTTTACATAACATATCATAAAGAAAAATCATCTGGTCCTCCCCAGCACTTAAAAATTATGTAAACATAACCTCCGATGAACAGCAATGCATAATACATGACAGCTTTTGTTAAAAAATAATGATACTAAGCCAGAATGGAGAGACATATATACATAAAAAAAAATAATAATAAAAAAAAACCACCCTATGAGTCAGTGGCTTGTAGATCCACATTTGGCAACAATAAATTCAAGTAATGATTTTCTGTATGCATTATCAGTCTCTGGCGTCATTGTGGAGGAATTTTTAGGCCCTTCTTCTTTACAGGGTTGCTTCAGTTCATTAAGGTTTGCAGCATTTCTCTCTTAAGGTCCAGAAACACTTTAACCAGGTTGAAGTCTGGACTTTGACTTGATTCTTCTCTTTTTCAGTTGGTTTATTGTAGATCCAGTGCTTTGTTTTGGATCATTGTCTTGTTGCATGACCCATTTGACTCTGGCATACTTTGGTAGAAAGTCTATGGTCAACTCAGATGGCAAGCTGTCCAGGTCCTGTGAGTGCAAACCATCATTGCTCCACTTCTGTGCTTCACAGTTGGAATGCTGTTTGTGCTGATATTGTGTTTGTTTTCTCTAAACTTGCTCCTGTGCATTATGACCAAACATCTCCACTCAACCCTCGAGTCTTATCAAGACTGAACACTGAACAGGTCTAACTTCAGGCTGAAACAAACTCCTGGAAAGACCTGCAGCTGTCTTGAATGCTTTCTACTTATGAACGTTCTCCCTCACTGGAGAACGATTAACTCAAAATAGTTTAACGGGCAACAAAATTTGCTTCTCCGGGATTATTATAGGCTTTTGTGTAGTAACCAATAATGTAATAATACCCATTTATGTAATAAGTTTGAACATTTTAAATGCAATAAATAATGTAATCATTTATTATACTATTGGTCAAGTATTGGCATGTAAAACAAAACTTTTGAAAACATAATTACTGCCGCCAGTAAGGTAATACTACTCAAATAAGATTAAATTTCTTAGTATTTACAAAAAAAAAGAAGTTTCTGTGCAGTTTGGTCATCAAAATATGTATTATTACCTTGTTGCCAAGTTATTATTCTGTTGTCCATTACATTACTAGTTGCTACATGATCTCTTCCCCCTCTTTAATCACTACCACTGTCATATTGTCCATTCACAACACAACACTCTCATCAATAAAAGTCAAATATGGGCATATTGTGCTGGAAAAGATGGCAATGATTAGGCCACTTCTATTTCTTTAGTGCATGTTATATCACTTCCAGTTCTGACACTGGAGACTCAAAAACATGTCTTTTAATTCCAGTCTGCTGTCTTATTGGCTTTATTTAATGTGTCATTTTGGAGTGAACAGGAACTACGAAATTAAACTCATTATATTCTTCAACTTGCTGTTTTTTATCTGTTTGTCAAACTTGTCAAACTGCGTGCAGATATTTGAATAAAAATTCTTTTAAGGATGGAAACTAAGAGGTCTACTGACAAGTAAAGAGATTGGTCTGAGTCCAGATGTCCCTGGACTAAAGTCAAACTTTGTTGAGATTCCACATCCAATTCAAATCTTTCTTGTTTCCATTTTTGGCAAAAACAAACAAAAAAACTATGAATAGAACACAAGCAGCATTTGGGAAATGGTGAGTTATTTGACTTCTTTTAATCCTAACATCAACCCGGTCGTGTAATATGCAGCACACATATCCATGACAAGGTAAAGGATGAATTGTTGAGGATTTATTCCTAGTTTTTAATCCTGAACCCTGTGTGACCTTGACTCGCTGGTCAGACTCATTCAGCTCAAAAAATGAAAAATGCCTCTAAATCAACAGATATGACTACATCATGCACCGATAATCACTGATCATCAACCAAGTCACATGAAAACCAAATCTTTTGATCAGGTGCTATAAAGACACACTCATGTTTATGTTTCTATTAAAATAATCTGATTTTTTTTTCAACATGACGACGATCAGAAAGATTTTCTTCCACTTACTTCTTAATTTATTAATCTCTTAAAAGACTGGTCTCCAGAACTGTATAATGGAGAAACATTGCACCAATAAACTGGTTCATACTGAATGAACCAGTTGACACAGTAGCAGCGTGTAACTGGCACACTGTGCAGCAGTCGCAGCAGCAGCACACGCATACGACTCAAACACACCATGTAAACATTAATTTTTGTGCGTTGCTGGTCAGAAGACGTCCAGACGTCTGGACTAAAACTAAGTTAATAATTTCTAAGATGTAATACAAGCGAGGAAACATCACCCTTCACTTAAACTTCCTACTGAGTGTAAATTCTGCAGCCACACTCTTCTTTTAAAAGTATTTTTGGTTCAAGTTTGTGAAAATCTTAGAAAAAAATGGTCCAAATTTGAGTTATGACATATACAATAAATAAAATGCAGGTTTTCCTAATTTTGAATGATTCTTAAAAAGATAGGACATAATAAAAAAAAAAGAAAACCATCTGATGAACATTAACAAATGACATGATCTACTTAGTTTTTATTTACTAAACAAAACCTGAGTCAGAATGCAGAAGTCCATCCTTGTTCCCTACTCAGGAAGTAAAAAAAGCAATTTGCTGATTCCAATGCATTCATTGATCGCTCCAAGTGTGAGCACGTCGAACAGAGCTGAAGTTTTGGTAGTGTGATCTAACACAACACCAAGGAGAAAAGAAATCAGCAATTGTTGCTACCCCTCAATCTGGAAAGATTATATATCTAAACTATCTGGATTCCATCACAGAAATAAAGGCTATTTATGAGTGGAAACATTCAAGATAGCTGCCAGTCCTCCCAGAGAGATTTACATCCCAGCAAGTTCAGCTCAAAGTCAGACCATGAAGTGATCGGAGAATCTGCAGCAAAAAGAGCTTCATGTCAGATTCTACAGGCTGCAGTGAGCATGTTACTCACTTTACTTTATCCTTTATTTCAGACCCAAAGGGATGCATGTCACGATAAACACTACAAAACTGTGGATGGTTTAAAAACAAACAAACAAAAATTTAGCATGTCAGTTTACAACAGTTAGACACATACTGAAAAAGTCCAACTTGTTTGGAAGGCTTGCCAGTGAAAGCTTCTTTTTCCTAAAAAACGTCGCTGCACGGCTTGCATCTAAATAAATGACAAGATTTCTTTAACAGTATCTTCTGCAGTCAAGGCAAAAGTGGAGCTTCTTGGTGAAAATGCACGTCAGTAAAGACAGCATATCAGCGCAAACACCTCATAACAACTATCAGGCACAGTGGTTGAGGGCTGATAATCTGGGTTTGTTTTGCAACCACTGAGTCAACTATGACCTCCTCTGTGTACCAAAGTAGTTTATAGTCAAATGTGAAACTAGAGCTTGGCAGAAACTGGGTCATTAATTGGACAATGTACCCAAATACAGCACCAAATCTACAACAAACTGAGTGGGGGGAAAAAAAAGTAACCAATATGCTGCAATGGTCCAACGCAAAACCAGAAAAAAGTATAGTTTTTGGAAGTGTTTTGAGACTTTTAAACGTCTCTGCACCAGCATTGCTGCAGGAATAAAGTACAAAAACTAACAAAATGCAGGATTTTCTCAATTTAAACTCATTATCTATGTTGTATGTAGGCTGCAATGCATCTTTGGGGTTGAGAAATAAAAAAAACCACTGATAATGCAAAATATTTTCCACCTCTATATTTTTCTTTGAACATCAGTTTTATTTTTTCCCCTTGTGATTAAAACACCTAATAAGTCACTGTTTCTTTGACTCGAGGGGATTTTTGAGCGACTGACATCAACTCGAAGCATCTACTGAAGCAAAATCGTGAGTAAATCATCCACTTAAGTTGTCTGGTGTTCAAGGCCCAGAGAAAGAACACATCTGGCTTTTAGTCTCTACAAGTTGAGCCGAAGATGAACACAGAAGATCAGCGAGAGCAGCCAGAAAGGGAATTAATGCTTTCAGTCCGCCTTCCAAATAAAAAGAAAAACAAAAAGGGGTCCAATCTCTTTATTTCTAGATGTATTCGCAGGAAGGAAGTAAAAAGTTGCAGCAACTTACTGAAACGTGCAAACAATAGTTACTGAGATAAAAATGCAGTTTGCACATTTCTAGCGACCACGACAGCCTATATCTGCTCTAAGCAGCTTTATTCTCACAGACTGTCTCCTCCTAGATTGGCTTTGTGGTAATTCCTTTAAGCAGTCTTCAGTAATAGTTCTCCAGTATTCTTGAAGGACTTTCCAAAGCTCTCCTTTGGATGTTGCTGCCTTTTGTTCTGTTCTCCGCTGAGATGACCTCACTACTTCAATAATATTGAAGTCAGGGCTCAGAGGGGGATTCGTTTCTCCATAAGACCTGTTGTCACTGGTTTTTTAGACCAGTCCCTGTCTCATTTGGCAAACATCCTGTTTTCTCCCTATTTTCCTTAAGACTGACTTTTTAGAAGCCACCCATCCAGGGAGACCATGTATGATGAGGTTTCTGCCACCAGCAGATGGATCCATTAAAGGTCATAAACAAACTGTCAGGTTTCTATCAGGTCTTTTCATATTTTTCCCCTGTTCATGGAGGACATCATTTTACATTCTGGTCATCTCCTATACATTGTTTTAAGCCTGATGTTTTGTATAAAATGTTTTAAGGAGACACAACACATCCTGTGCCAAATTTTCAGCTAATAATTTTATTTAGTGATCAAACTGAAGTCCTAAAAATGCAGTTTAAAGTTGGTTCTTTACTCAGTTTTCCATTATGTATAGACACACAACACTGGTTCATCCCTTCAGTTATAAGTCTGAATTTATTATTATTATTATTATTATTATTATTATTATTATTAATAATAATAATAATAATAATACTAATAATAATAATAATAATAATAATAATAATAATAATAATAATAATATACATATCTATACATATACATATCTATACATAGATAGAAAGTGATAAAACACGACAAAAGGTTGGACTTAAATTATTTAAATAAATTAATAAATCTTCAAAGCAAATCTTCGGGACTCCTAAAACAAAAAGTCTGGGGAACTATTAAGACTTCTTGTGATTTTGGTAAAACCAAGAAGATCACAAAATATCTTGGAAGCAAAATACAAAGTTATAAAACGCGGGTCCATAAACACATCATAGACTATATTATTTAATCAGAATATTGAACAATCTTGACATTAAATTATTTAATCAGAATATTAAACAATCTTGACATTTTAATTGATAATAATAACTGACCGTATGGATGAAGCCGAGCAGAAGCAGAACGAGCTGGTGCGTAAAGGACATCTCTTCCAGCGGAGGGTTCAACCCACCTGAACAGCAGCCCTTCTCTCATCTGATGGTCATCCTCTGTAGGAGCACGTGTGCTTCAATATTAGCAAAGTGCAGGCGGAGAGACTGATGATTTCAGCAGACAAACTTTCCCCTGCAGTGCAAAATTCTGCCGTCTAGTCGTCACTTTTACGCGCGTTTTCACCACATCCTTCCCATGGACCAGGTCTTACTTTGGCTCACAGCAGATGGTGCAGAGAGCCGGTGTGTTTAAAGATCCCTCCAAATAGCGCAGAGAAAGTCAAAATTACTCTGAGAAATGAGTCCAAACTGAGGTGAACCAGATGCAGGTTGGAAACCAAATCCAGAACTGGAGCTTCACTCACAGAAGTCAGGCGATGGTCCCTCCCTGTTCACTTTCAGATAAAGTGCGTCCTTGTTACATGTGCCACCCTCAGGACTCCCAGGACCAATGCGCGCGCCCACAGAAGCAACTTTCAGGAATATAAGTGTTTGTGTGTCGATGCTAAAAACCCAACAGCGACCTCATGTGGAAATTTCAACCAACAGAGAAGATTCCTTTCTGGGAAAGTCTTCCAGAAGTTCCGTTTAGACAACTTTTCTTCCTGGTGCCTGATGATTTCCACATCCAGGATAAATCGTTCATAATGAATCCAAAGCAAAGGTGTCCAGGTTTAGCTGATTGCACGAAGCCAGGATGACCAGACATTTAGATTCACCAAGTCAGGTGAAACTTAGAGAAGTGCGCGCTCGCAGGGTCATTATTAAACCCCCTGGATCTATCAATGACTGGTCAACCATGGCAACGAGAACGGCGTGCTTCTGCCAGTGGTATGGTACTGGTATTAGTCGTAATGGGAGGACTAGAAGCCGAAGAATCCAATGAACAAATTAAAAAAGAAGGGAAATACCGCAATGGTTATAAAGCAAGGAATGCGTGAGAAGTGCACAAAAAGCTCCACACGCACTAATATTCATCTGAAACCATCACAGTTACAACATACATCAGGGGTGGGAAACTCCGGTCCTCTAGGACGCAGTCCTGCAAGTGTTCAGAGTTTCCCTGCTGCAACACACTTGACTCATATCAATGGGTCATTAGCAAACTGGTGCAGTTTGACTTCAAGCTCTTGCTTCATAAGTCTGACAGGTATCAGGATGCGTTGCAGCATCTGTTGAAGTTGCAGGTGAGACTGATCCAGATGTGAGTGAAATGGTGTAAATGTTTGTGTCTGGCTGGACATTAGATGTATTTATCTCCTCTCTTGGACACAAAAACTCTCCAGTATTAAAAATGATTTTATAGGACCGCAGTTATAGGAGAAAGGACACATTACAGCCTAAAGTGTATCACTGTTAAATTCCCAAGCATAGAAGGAGACTCGTTTTGTGTCACATGTCCTTAATATCTCTAGTGTATTGGACTGCTACTACATTTTATTTTAATTTTTTTTTTTTTCAACCAGGGAAAGTGTAATAACACATTCCTATTTACAGTTTCAACCTGTTGGCTAAAAAGCACATTGAAGGATCAATAAATCATCACGCCAAAGTAAAATCCTCCTCAGCTGCCCATTGGGAGAATTTATAGTAAATCCTGTCCCATCGTTAATGTTCAGATAATCACCTCAGATTTAGATAGTGTCCATCAGGGAAGACTTTCCTTGTGATGAGCGCTGATCGGTGCTCGTCACAAGGAAAGCACAGACTTGGTTTAATAGTGTACATCTTGTCATTTTAGATGGTCTGCAAAGCTAACTGGCTTTGTTTAGGCAAAGTGGGCTGTCCCGGTCCATGACTCTGGAGTCTTCCAGACCTCTGCAGTCTGTCAGCACCTGTCACACAACCTCTAATGATCACTTTTAACGCCATAGCTGTGTCAGGAATGTCGCTGTATTTATGAGATTTTAATGATTTTTTTTGTATTATCGGGCAAATTTGCTGATCTAATATGGTGGGCAGACGGTACATCTTCCAGCCTTTTCAAGAGAAAAGACTGGAAGATGTACACAAATGCGAATGACCTTTGACCTACTGAAGGCACGCTTTCGAAGTCTTCACTACTTAAGGGTCAGGCCAGGTGGAACATGGGACTTAATGGTGGCCTGTGCTGTCCTTCACAACGTGGCCATCCTTTAGGTTAATATGCATGCTTTCAGTTTATGTTAAGAATGAACTGTAATGGCAGATGATTCATTGTGATTTTAAATAAATTTGTCATGTTACGATGCATGTGTATATATACTGTAAATACGAGCATGTAGGGAAGTGATTGCATCCAATCACACATCTGTTCATTGGTTGTATCTGGATCTGTCCTGCGTTTGTTTCAGTGTGCAGACATGAGAGGTGTATTATATACAGACCTCTGAATGTTTCTCTATTCTTGTGTTGTGTGAAATCCATTGGTTCAGTGCTTTTTATCTTTTCTATCGATATATCATTGTAAAACATATAAAATATACACGTGGGGTTTTTTTTGTAAATATGTATATATATATATATGTGTGTGTGTGTTACATACACACACAAAAAGTTTGGGAACCCTCGTCAAGGACAGTGTTACTTCATTTTTGCAACAGAGCTCAATAGGTTCGATTGTTCCTCTAGGTTCATGCTACTCTTTGTGTATTTATACAGGATGTGTGTTTTATGTGAAGTCTATCAGAAAAATGTAAAATATCTAGTGGTTGCCAAATCATTTATCCAAAAGCGATTGCAAGTAATGATCATAAGTGTTTAAATAATGACTGTGGGTCCAGTTTAACGTCCACATAATAAACTTCCATGGCAACATGTCAAAATATATCCCCCCCTCCCCTATCCTAGCTTTGGGTGACCAGATCAGGAATAAGTTGAGCCAGGGTGACTAACATATCCCAGCTTAATCTCTTATCTTGGTTTTATACAAAAGGCACGATGATTGACAGTTAATAATTTCATACATTTTCTCAAGACGCCCACAGAGGCTCCTCCAGAGGGTTCAAAGTGAATAATGGGCGTGTTTAACTACCTATATTCACCATCTGAGATAATAACTTCAAAAAACATTTTCAGAGAATTCCGATTTCTAATCATAAACTAGTATATAAAAAGTATATAAAAATAAATAAATATAAATGGGAATATAAATATAAATATAAACATAAATGGAAATAAAATTTCCATCTTTTTTATTTAAATCAGCATCAAGTGTGCTCCACACCGACTGGAGTGATGGTCCTTTTTAATTGTGTCCCCGTTTAAAGGCAGATATAAACCAGAGCATGCACACAGAGTCTGATGGTGAAGATCTGCAGCAGATCAAAGCACGGCGGAAGAAGAACGGAAACATCATCCATCAGCTGAAAACATCTATGTGACCCCACAGATCAGTCAGTTATGACTCCTCATTAAGAAAAAAGGATTTCACAAAAAAATACATGAATAGGATTGAAAATTATAAACAGATTTATGATAACTCTTTAAACATGTACCACATGCTGGTCTCCAGTCTGTTCTTTTATTCAGTAAGCAAATTCACATTTCTGGAGATGGGATTATCTGTATTTAGGAAGCTGGTATTTTATCTGAGTGGAAATACAGGAATGCAGTCAGCAGTGATGGAGACACTCAAAAAAATCCATTTTGACCTGCCTTCGTCAGATGGTGTTAGATAATTGTGATATTTTATGTGTTTGTACAAACATAAAGTTTAACTCTTTAAGGTCCTGGTCTACCATTTGGTAGAAGTAAATTTGCAGTGACTAATGAATTTCTTTGAAAAAAAATGCCTTGAAAACCTGCCTAAGCCATCTCTACCATGTGAAACCAAAACTGTTTATTATTACACTACTTTTTCCACATTTCAACCATTTTACTGTTTCTGCATAATTAACTTCTTTTTTTTTTTTAACATCTCAACCATTTGCTAAAAAAGTTTATTATGTTTATGCATGTCCAAAACAAATGGAAAAAAATACAGAGAAACATTGTTCTCTGGCCTTTTCGCTGGTGTAAAAGTTAAAGGTTATGTTCATGTGCTCTAACAGGAATGTTCTGCAAAGGTTTCCTACATTATAAACAGAACATTAAAGGAACCAACAGGCAACTTCATGACAAGCAAAACAAACTCTAAGTTAACCTTTCAGGAATGCTTCGAGACAAATTTGTGATAGGAAGATACCCAAATAAAAATAACATCATAGTCATAAAAAAGGAGCAGTCTGAGTTGTAGCCAATCAAAGCACTTTATTGCACTGTATAGTGTGACGGTGAGCCAGTAGCAGGCTCTTATAAAAGTGTCATTTAATCTTTTCATCATGTGTACAAAACAAGTCAAACACACCTGTACCGTACAAAATGAACACTATTTACATACAGTATACACACACACGCACACACATCATGCAGTCTCTCTCCCATACATCCCTGAACACGTCCTCCGGGTTTTTTAATGGGATTTCCTCCTGACACACACACACATACACACACACACCGGGACTGAAACATGAGCGCTACGCTGCTACCAACAAACCTAAACTGCTAAGTTAGCCAAACTAGCGCTAAGCAACTTCTGATATGCATAAAGATTTTTTCATGACGATGTAAATGTGGAAGAGAAAGACCATGATGTCAAACAAAGATGAGATGATGATGTCACACATTATTTACCCATAGGCTTGTAAACAAAGTCATTGTTCAGGATTTTTCTTTTTTTCCCAAAACAACATCAAGACTGAGTAAAATGCTTAATCACGACCTGCAGCATCTGCGACAGTCTGATGATTCCCAGAAGTCATTAAACAAGAAGTCCTGGAATAAATCCATATTTTCTTTAAACTCTTCATATAACTCTTTTATCATCTATGTTAAAATCTTATATACCCTCAGTTCATTTGAGGAAATGTTTTGAGTCAGTGCACATCAGGTGGTAGGTGTCGTACCAGAGCCCAGGGAATGTTCTTTATTGGAGATTTTCACTGACAACAGAGAAAGTTTTTTTCTTTTAGCAGATTCTGCTGAGACTGTTTCTCTACTTCAGCTATAATGCTCATATAACGCCTGTCAATGTGAGAAAACTGTTATCTCCTCTTAGGATGTGGCGCCATCTAGCGGCACAGATGACGAATTGCCAAAATCTGAACACTGCGTTAAAAGACTGTAGTAGAGCCACGGTTTGGTTTGTCCCTTCTGAGCCCCTGTAGAAACATGGTTGAGGGCAAGGAAGGTGACCTGCAGTATGTTTTGGTTTATAACCTTCTTTGTCACACATCTGTACACTGATACAAGTACAGATATGAAAATTGTATTGCACTTTTGCCAATAGATCATCATAAAATTTGCACATCAGAAGCTTAAAATCACACAAATATGACTGAGTTTGTAATGATTAAAGCTGGAGTCAGAAGGAGGAACTACTGTCATGAGATAAATTTATACAAGAGGAATCCAGACAGCCAGTAAAGAACATCCTCTGAGTGATTATTGCTACAATAGGAGCTTCTCTATGTAAACTTTATCTGGAGTTCCTTTTGTCCAAACAGTTTTCAGATGTTTCTGCAAATAAAATCTACACTAATGGCAAGGCTGTAGTCACATGGTCCAAAAAATAACAAATTCATGATGTGGAAACAGCAGTAACAGATTTTTTTTTTTTTTTTTTTTGCTAATTAAAAATCTAAATTAACATCAAACAGATCGGCTTTATGTATTTCAACAAAATCTTTAATAATAAAACTTGGCATATTTAGGATTTTTGTGCGTTGTTAAATATCTTTTTTTTTTTTTTTTCCTTAACACAATGCCTTGTTTAGCTGAAAAAAAATAAATTGTTTGTTGTTTATGGTGCTTTGACAGCCACTGGTCAAATATAAATCCACTGCAGCAACATCTGGAGGCTGTTATCACCAAAATGTAGCTTCTTTAGACTCCATTTACATAATGATAATAGTTATATTTCTTCTATATATTCACACAGTGCACTCTGCTTGACAAGATGCTTTGGGACTGAATTTCACTGACCAGGAATTCAGTAAAGAAAGTGAAAAATTGGTTAACTGGCAATAATGAAGTGTTTTTATTCTCCATCTGGAAATCTGTAGCACTTTTACTTGATATGAACCACTTTTACTGAGACAACACACAATGGTCTCCTTTTTGTGGTCTTTTTTTCTTTTTTGCCAGAAAAGTCACAAGAAGAAAAAAAATGCTTTTGTCCTGAACCGTTTTCAGGTTCAAGAAGGTTCTAGGACGAAACAAAACACTGAAAACACACACTGATGTTGGTTTTCAGTGGGTTTCTTCCTGCTCCATAAAACGGTTTATCTTTGATCATCTCAGGATAAAATCTGCTTTTAAAATGTCCCCGTCACACATCAACACAGATAAACAAGCATACGTTCACACACACATACAAACACGTAGAGTGCGGGTGGAGAGAGCTGCATATAGGGGCTACTACACCTCATTGTGTTTTAGGATCCACCCCATATAGATTATTATATTTATGTACATTATTTATATTTTTACAATAATCTGGATGCCCCTGTTCTAATTGAAATAATACCACGAATCTGGGATTTTGTTTCGACCAGTAAAACATGTTGACAGGTACGGTTTCTAGTACTCTGGTTCTACTTCAACCTCCTAAAAGCTCTGAAAGACAACACGCGGTGTGACAACCGGAGCTGTGGCCCCGAACACAGTGTTCCTCTAAGGCTTCCTGCAGCGACAAGCTCCTGGTAACGGTTACGAGATCGAGCGAGGGTGTTTTACCGAGCAGTAAGTCAATCACTCAATGAGCCAATCAACCAACCGGCACAACACGAATTTAAAGAAAACGGACGACTGACGACCACACCATATGCAGGTTCAAAAATACAGTACATCTTGATTTTGAGAAATAAATGAACAACAACCGCAATATGCACAGCATACAAAAGCATGCTCGCTCTCGCTCACACACACACACACACACACACACACACACACACACACACACACACACACACATACAGAGAAACACAAGCGCAGTCAGGCTACATGTTGTAGGCCACATAGATGGGGTCCAGCTGGTCTTGTAAGAAGCCATCGCGGAGGTGCATGCGCTGTTTCTCGCCACGGGAGTTGATGGGGATGACACCGATGTCTGTCACCACGACAACACCCACGATCAGGTAGTGCTCCTCCAGCACTGCCTTGGTCACCATGGGAACCAGGTCCAGGGCTTCCTGCTCGGAGCCCTCCAGCTCCACCACCACCACCAGCAGGTTGGTCCAGGTGAAGACGGCACTGATGAGGACAGAGCATCACTTTTGACATCGATATGACTTCTGAAGTTAAATCTGTGTGAAACTGGACTTTTATCGCCAAACAGGAAGATGTTTAGGACGTTAATTTAATGATAAAATAAACCCACCACTCCATTATGCTCTTGTGTGCGCGGATGACGGAGGTCTCGATGTCGATGGGATGGTACCTCATCCCTCGCAGCTCCATGGCCTCCTCCAGTGCCCCCACCACAAACAGGGCGTCATGCCTCTCTGCTCACAAAGACAAACAGAAAAATCAGTTCTGGCTTTGGCATCAGCAGATAGAGGAAACTTCAGAGACAGAGGCATCATCACCTCCGTTGGCATCGGTAAGCTCAGTGCGGCGCAGGAAGCCCAAGTAACCTGTCCTGGCCCAGACCGTCTGGGTGTCACCAAAGCTGAGCCGGGAACTGAAGTGGTCCGACTGAAGGACCTCCTCGCCGTAGCCACTGTAGTAGCCGCTGCCATTATGAGCGCTGTGGACCCAGATCTGCAGGGGGAGCAAAAATACCCATGAACACATTTTTAAAAACACCTAAATAAAATTTATGTTACAAATATAAACGATAAAATATGGTAAAGACAGTAAAAAGATAAAATGAAGGAAAGGATGTTAAGCACATGAAACATGAAAAAACTAAACAAAATAAGAGGAAAGTAGAGTGACTGGTAGAAAAACAAAAGGAAAGAACTAAAAATAAAAGTAAAGACTTTGTTTCTGTCAACCTCTCCAAGATGAGAGTCTCCCAGCGGTCCTTTGGTTTCTGGGTTGGCGATGATGATACGAACTCCAGGAAGTATCTGTGTGTTTGTGGGGTTGGGTTGGGGGGGGGGGGGATTTAAAAAAAAAAAAAAAAGAAAAAAGAAAAAAGGTTGCTATGGTTACTAGTTCATTCTGAATCACACCTTTGAAATAGATGCAGCTGTTTACATTGAACAAATACTTTATTTTCACCTACATGGACTTTCATGACTGATATCACCATTAGATTTTTCCTCTAACACAACAAACAGTAAAACCTCATGTTCTACTGGTTAACTTGGAAACATTTTTCTTCTTCCTCCTCCTCCTCCCACACACAATGAGTCAAAATCAACAGCACACTGATCGATAACCGGCCCCCAAGCATGACGTCCTGCCTTTGTGTGTCAGTGTGGGGGAAGATCACATGTGACCAACTTTCAATGCTCAAAGTTAAGTTCAACAGTTTAACGTGCTTCACTTTCCTCACAGATCAGAGCTCCTTTTGAAACAACGCAACTTGATAAGCGGCAAGTTTCTGCCATCTGTTTAATGACTTGTTTAGGAAAATGTAATTGTTTTTGCTCAGATGTAAGATGTATAAAATGATTCAGTTGTATGCATGTTTGGTTCATTCATCTGATAGTCTGGAATTTATTTGTTGAATTCAACAGCATTTATTATCAAGTTGCATTAAAGAAGTCAGGAAATCCCAGAAGCCAGCAGGATGCCATCATCACAAACGCTGCACCAAATTAATGGAGATAAACAACATTTCATGGCTGACAAATTTCAGTCTGAAATTGCTGACCATCACTTTTATCTATGATACGAAATGTAATGATGAAACTGGAGGTGAGGAATAAGCTGAATAACGACAGCTGTCAACAAATCAAAATACTCCTGGAAGAGATAATGAACTCCAAACTACACTTCAATTGGTTTCTCACTTCTAATGTGCTTTAAACAAAGTATTTGCTGAATAAATGTAATACAAACAAGAAGAAATGTGCTGTATTAGCCATCTTGGTAAATGATGCAGTCTAACAGCATTCACACTTGCTTCATACACGACTGACACTTTTAGAACATGATTATTGTCAGTAAAATTGAACCAATAAACAAAAACGGTCATGTCTGTTTCTCCCCCTCAGACTGCCTGTTACACATTTAGCCACTGCGTACTGGTGCGAGTCATCCTGCCAACCTCTGTGATGGAGTACACTGGGATTGCACAAACTCTGTAATGAGACTGAAATGAGTGCTGCTCGGCCATTACATAAGAAGTGTGTAATTTGCTCCTGATTAAAACTGGAGATTTGAGACACCACAGGAAGACTCAGTATTTATTGAAGGATAAAAAAGACCAAATTGTTTTTTTCCCTGTGTTTGTATGGCTACTGGAAGGACAGAGTGGTGAGAGGTGGATGAAATCCTTACATGTCATCAAAAAAGTAATTAATAAGTAATTAAAAAAAGATAACTAAGGAAAACATTAGGATACCAGATTAAAGTACAATATGCAAAAATAAACAGGATACGAAACCACTATGTCAGAGTATAAGCGATCAGCCAGTTGCCATGGTTACTAGGCTCTGCCTCCTGCTTATGGTTACTAGGCTCTGCCTCCTGCTTTTAGAGGAAGAGCTGAAGCACAGCAGAGAGTGAAGTGGACAACACAAGACAAGATGTTTACACTTATAGTAGTGATGCACTTGGTTTTTTAAATAATATCTGAAAAAGTATACACTTTACATGATCAGACTTTGCATGTGCAACTGAACCGAGAATCTCCATCGCATGGTGTGGATTTATATTAATGTTACCCGTCAGCATTTTTGATGGAAAATATATGTTAATGTTTTATTTTTGCAGATATAAACTTGCATCATTACTTCTGTAATGAGGCTTATTTCTAATGATCTTAGGAAACTTGAGTCCTCCACATATTTCTGCAAATGTAGGGAATATTTAGGGTTTTGTTTCCAAGATGCAAAACTTCAATGAGCGAACATCCAGCATCCCTGCGTTTGTTATGTTAAATCTGGCAGAGGAACAAAGAAAAAACCAGCTGTCCTTCCACTCAAGAATGATGACAGAAATGGACGTGATCAAGAGGCAGATAGATGCTGCTCATCCTAAACCACCACGACAGCTGCTGTCTTTAAACCTGTTCTAAAAATAAACTCGCTTCACTGGACTTTATCGAGTGTGAACAAGCTCTCCACCCCAGGTTAGGATGTTTCTTCTGTTTCTTCATCTGTCAGTCTTTGATTAGTAGTTTATACCTTATTTTCTCTTCTATTCTCTTTAGATCAAAAAATGCATAATTTCAGTCTGATAACAACACAAATCCTTCTATTTTACTTAACTGCTTAGTTGGAGTCGACACACGCTCACACTCAATACTAACAGGCATGTGTTTGGACAGTGGGAGGAAGCTGGAGTACTGGGAGAGAACATGTAAACTCCACACAGAAAGGCCAAAGTTCAAACCTCCTCCCAGCTGAAACCATCTTTCTGGTTTTTTTAAGATAAACAATTTTAATCAAACAGTCCTCTAATGGTTGGCAAGAATGTACATAGTAAAAAATACTGCTTTATTTTTATATTATGGCTTCAATGAGCAGAAAGAAATTGCACACATAACTGCAGTCACACGATTACCGTCATCACCACTAAACAAACTTGTGTCTGACTCCAGGGTATCTGCACGAATCTCAGCTTCTCTGTCAGATAAGCACAGATGGAGGAAAGTCACCTTTGACTAAATCTAGTCAGCCAGTTAGCAAATCTATGGAGCAGCATTAATACATATATGGCCTCTTTATCTGTTGTGAAGCCTCGGCGAGCTGGAAGGACGGGGACAGTTTTTATACGCCCTTCTAAGAAAAAAGAAAGAATTTAGGCAAATATGAATAATTTTTCTTTAGGCAAAATAAAGGAAACTGGACACAAACCTACACAAACTGTTAGTAATCTACAAGAAAATTTAACTCAAGTTAAAAAAAAAAGCCAACAATAACGTGGTCACAAAATCATATGCTCCTATGGTCACGCCAGCCGACATCATTAACCAAATAACCTGACCACCTGCCCAGACATGACATAGGTACTTCTCCCGATCATCAAAGTGTCCAAAAAGCCACTTCCGTCACCACGAGGTGTCTTAATAATAGACTTAAAACATAAATCACTGTTGCTCATAATTTACATGACAGCCATGTCTGATCAAAAGGAAATGAAATACACATAAATGGCTGATTGGCAGATCTGTATTCACTCTAAACAGAGCAGTGAAGGAGTGACTATTTATTTATCTGTTAGGTTAAAATGTGATGAATCTGTGGTTTGATCAACCTGCTGCTCCTCTTCTCACAGACCACCACTAGCTGCTTTGAGAATGACTGCAGTCTCTGCAGGCAGCAGTCTAAAGCCTCGTATAGCCTCATGCTTCTCCTCCACTGCAGCTGCTTCTTTACACACAGAGGAGAACCATTTCAGACTTTTCTCATTTTTGGTTTCATGACTAAGGAGCAAAATGTTGTATCTGTTCTAAGTGCTGAATATTAGCTTTTAATGAGCTTCACTGGGTGACATTAATGGAGCTGAAGTGTGCTGAGATCGACAGTAAACTGAATTTAAGAGAAACTAAAACTGGGGAAATTTCTTAGATCTGCAGTTCTGCAGTGTTAATAATGGAAGAAGCAGCTTTCTTAACTATGTTTTGGAGTTTCCTCTCCCACATACTCACAGACAGAGAGGGAGGATGAACACTGAAGGCTCAGCGTTGACTCAAACCTGCTGTGTGTTGTGACTCACTGAATGTGGGAGGACATGCAATTAAAGCAGAGGAAACATCCTGAAAGGTGCTGTCAGTCACTTTTCACTCTAACATCTTAAGAATGTCCTGATTTATTTGGTATTTAAGACTTTAACAACTTGCTGTTCCCAAGCAGAGTCCAGAGCAAATCAGGTGTGTTTAAACTGATGTCTAGTTTAATCCACTCACCTTTCCAGACTCCATTAAGGGCAGGCTGTGAGGGGAACCTCTCTCCACTAACCGAACCCTGGCAGAGACAAAGGTTGACACGTCAAACTTTTCTACACCGAGGAGAGAAAACCAAAGCTGACAAGACCAACTCACAGACTGTCGTACCTGTCATGGCGCAGTGCTCTCATGTCCACGTACACCGTGGTGGGGTCTGGTCCAGAGGTGCCCTGCAGACAGTCACGATGGAGACAGTTTATTTAAACAGTTTCTGAGTTTTCCAGCTTTTTTTTTCCACAGAAGAATGAGTCTTAAGAATATATATATATATATATATATATATATATTTCAACCTGTAGACAGATGGCCAGGTTCACTCTGCAGCCGAAGGCCGTGCTAACAGATCGCGGGTGAAGGCCGAGGTCTTTGAAGAGCTTAGAAAAGGAGTGTGTAAGTGACATCCGGGGCCTCTCCTCGGCCACGACCACACAGGCCCGAACTCGGGACAGGTCCAGACCTCGAGCCTGGATGAAAGATGTAAAGATAACAAAATATTTAAAATCCTTTATTCTTTTTAATGCTTTAAAGCGTATTGTTCTCTCTTTTATTTGTACATTTAATTCCTTTTTTTTTTAAAATCTCAAGTCCCGTTCAGTTCTGAGAAATCCAAAAAGCTGTATCTGAAATCTCCTAAAGGTAAGAGAGCTCTGCTCCTGCTTCTCGATCTGCAAATAAACTGTTCTTTAAGGAAAAAGTCAGTAATAAAGAACATTTCAACTCCTCACTCTGTGTTCAGTCTCCATGGAGACTTAAAGACAGATAATGACTAAAATTAACTCTGCCGCATGTATCGGTGAACCATCAGAGGCATGTGTGTGTTACTCCAGCTCTCAGACGGTGCCTCCGGCTGAGCAGATGGAGACAGAGTTTATTACCACTGAACCAGAGGACAGACGCCTCCTGAAGAGGATGATGAAGCGAGTTAGATAGCAGCAGACTCTGTAGCGCTGCTGTCTCTGGGACTCAGGCTGTGGGTTTATGTGGCATTTTACATTTAGACTTCAGTCAACCTGTGCTGATGCATTCTGGGTAAAATGACAACACAGATCACCAACAAGGATCTCAGTGGGGGACTTTTCAGGACAGGATCAGGAGAAAATATGTTGTTTTTAATTCGCCATGGAGTCAAACTGTCTTTCATTCAGTTAAATATCTTTAGATGGCACCACTTTCTTACATAATTAAACCTGAGGTCATCTCCTGCAGTCAACATGAGTCCATATAAGACAGGAGAGTTACCAGAAAGATTTCAATAATGTGGTTAAATAACAGCATTTAGTTTTATGTCAAATGTTTCTAACGTTTCATTCAGAAACACCTGAGAAAGTTTTGCATGCTCACGACTGGAACATCATCAAGTGGGATATAATAACACATTCATCGTCAGTTTTCTCTCATGTCTCATCAACTTCAAAGTTCATATGAGTGTACCAGGCTATTTGTGGTTGTGTAAAACCCAGCAGCACTGCGTGGAATATGTTACATTTTTACATATGGCTGGTTTCACACTCTTGTAAGTTTCTTTGTAATTGCAGTTCTCCTATGCAGTTGCCACAAGATTAAAGGGAAAGGAAAGTTTATTTGCATAGACACGTCATGTACAAGACAATTCAAAGTGCTTTACATAAAACATTACAAGAATAACAACAACAAATCTGTGCAAGGCCAAATACTGAAACAAGGATTAGTAGAACCGATGTGTGTGGCATGCCGACCTTGAGTGCTTCTGTCTGCAGACCGAGTCCTTTGGTGCAGAGCTCCATGACGCTGTAGGAGCAGAAGGTGTCTCGCACCCTCAGCTGGCTGACAGCCAGCAGCCACAGTGCCGGGTTGGACTCCAGCTCCACTGGTGGGATCAGGATGGACTGGTGGCCAGAGTAAACACTGCAAACAACACAAACATTTTCTTTGCATGTGTCTCTGACAGTGGAACATAATTAAAACATAAAGTTTCCTGTAACAGTGTTGAAGCATTTTGCCTACTAATCATGAAATGTAGGAAATGATGAATTAACAAAACTAACTGCACTTCATATAACTATCCAATCATGTGAGGATTGGGATATATGTCCCAGAAAACCTTCAGAGCCAAAGCCACAGGGTCATATCTCATAACAAGCAGCCGCCAACTTCAGAATTTATGGAGAGAAGTAAGGAGACGTGCAAACTCGAGGATTTAGGGTTTGCAGACCTGTAAGGTTCATATGAGGAGCTTCAACTCAGCTCTTCCTATTTATGAGCTTTTTTATGTAGGTAAATTATAATCTGAGGGATCTGGCTTTTTTTTCCCTTTTATTCTGCTTGTCAGTATCATACAAATTCAGATTTTAAGGCTACAGTAAAAATAAAACATATTCAAATAATGGTTTATTTTGTTACTTTAAAGTATCTTTGTTGATGTCTACTTGAACACAGAAATCAAAATCAAAACCCCCTAAATAACATGCAGTGATACTGAGTTAAGAGATGTTAAATCTTTCTGCTCGTGTTTTTGGAGCTGCAGCTTCAGCAACACTTAAAATGAACATCCCAACATCAGCTGCTTGGAGGTTTAATGCAAAAGTTTCACATTGAATCACTGAAAACTTCATTATTGGTGTCAAAATAAGTGGCGGCACATATAAGGGTTTGACCAACCTGCAGAGACACCAGAGGACAAAGCCGAGGCCACAGTAGGGATCCAGACAGATGGCTACCTCTCTGGACGGGTACAGCTCGCACTGCAGCTTCACCGAGCGACAGAAGGCTCCAACTGCATTATGGGACATCTGAACAGCAGAAGGGAATGACAGAGAGACAGAACAACATACACACACAGACGAACAAGGAACAAAGTAGAAAAAGTGACATTTAGTTTTACACAAACACTTCCGTTGATTTGTGTGTTTTTGAGCTTAATGTGTTTTTTTCCTCTGCTCATGTTGCTGCCTTTCCCTCTCGAGAGGAAAAATAATTAACGAAGGAGGAGGAAAGCAGGCCCTGGTGACAGTGTGGTGGGGTGGACAGGATTAACGCTGAGCTGACCTGAACTCCGGCCAGCATGCCAGTCGTTGACACACTGAAGTCCAGATAGGCCAGCCCGTCGGGGTTGGTGGGCTTATGGAGAGCTGGAGGCTTTTTCTTTGGCAGGTCATCTGGAGTACAAACACACACACACATATTTATTTCATTACATTTAAGAGAGCAGTCTGTTGGGTTTTATCCGTTTCAGCAAGCCTGACCTGCAGCTGAACCTACAGAGTCACTCTGGCACCTCGGAGAGGAAACCAGAATATTCTGATGTAGCAGCTCACATGCTCCACTTTCTTTACTGGCAGCAGCTCATTAAAACACACGTCTTGTCATGTTATTAGTTTTTCCCTCATTGTCGATAAAACCCACGAAAAGACACACACCAATCGTTTCTCTGATGATCATATTTTCTGTGTGTTTATTCAAAGGCTGATGCAGTTTATTGCTCTGTGCTGCAGGGCTCCATTCTGGTCTGAAATTACTAAAAATCAATGACTCACTCTGGTAGCAGGTTCCTTTATAACCATGAAAACACACACTGTACTTTAATTTCACTACATCATCGACATCCACAGTCGTGAAACAAGCAAACCAGTGTCAAATGTGTGTTATTGCCTTGCTGAAAAAAACTCAAATAAAAAAACAAATTTTTTTCAAAATTAAGAAATCCTCTCTATTTCTTTGGAGGACTTTCCGGTGTGAGATGCGGTTTATTTAGTGGAAGAAAAATCATAAAACCTCTTGGCTCTGTACTGAATTCCTCTTAAGAGATAAAAAAAAAGATGACATGTCTTGTACATCTTCATGCAGTAAATAAGCATTTGTAGCTGTAAAAAAGGTGTTAATTATTGAATTCTGCCATTTCTATGGTAACGCTGAAGATGTAGCAGTGGCAGGGCTGAATGAAAGGATGAATGTCTCTATGCATGTGTGGACACAGTACCAGTGTCCAGGACAGGTGGCCAGTTTCTAATGTCCACAGTGGCCATGGCCTCCTTGGAGCGCAGCAGCTTGCAGATGACCGCTGTGGTCATCACGCAGGCTGAATGGCTGACCTGCAAGATGCAAACAGGACAGAAAGAGAGGAGGAACTTTGCATTGAAAGAGGTCATGTTTAGAGCATAATATGGATACTTATTTGTAACTTAGGAGGGAAGGTCATCATCAGGTCATCATTAAACATAGTTACATAATGCCTGTCTAAAGGCCAGTCTTGCATATTATTACTGTTTTTATGTGGTGCCACACAAGCCACTTGGCTTGAATTCAGCTACACTCATTAAACTCTGGAATTAGTTGGCAGCAAAGTCTGCATTCGCTGCTTGAAAACTGGAAGTCTGATTGGCGAATGAAGGACAGTTTTAAAGCTCTTTTTTGGATGTTGCTCCCTTTTGTTCCATTCTGCCAAGATGGTCCCAAACCGCATCAGTAAGGTTGACGCTACCTGTGGAGAGGATTCACCATAAGACCTGCCATTACTGGCATTCAGTCCAGTTCTCCCCCATTTCCCTTCCTTAAGAACCAGGAGGAGTTCCACTGCACCGCTCCTCTATCAGGTCTTTGATGGAGTTTTCCCATTATCTACTTAACATCATTGTGAGATACTTAAAATCTGCAGAAGATGGTCTTTTTAAACACCGACACTTTGTCTGTTCTCCTCCACTTGTCCAGTTTCTTCAAATGTTTTAAAGGACACACTGCGCTGCATGCTGAGAAATGCCGAATTTTCACGTAACACCTCTCTGAGAATACTGTTTCATGTCTGTAAAACTTTTATCTTCATTTTCATCAATGTCTACCTGAGAGGTTGCTGGTAAAAACTGTCTACAGATCCAATTTAAAGTTGGATCTTTCTTTTTGTCAGCTATGCGTCAACACAACACTGGTTCATGTGGCTGAACACTTGGCTAAAAACATTCAAGCTCAAAGACTGAAGAAATTTGAGTAAAAAACGAGTCATTTTCCAAAGAAACCTTCTCACAGACCTTCTGAAAGCCTGAAGAACTATTAAAGACTGCATTAATAAAAGATTGCAAGAAATTATGGCTGCTTAAAGGTAAAATATAAAGATATGAATGCTGGCTCCTCCAGTACAAAATGAGAGTCTGACCTCAACGATCATCTTGACGGTGGGCAGGGTGGTGGCGATGTTCTGAGGATGAGGTGGTCGGACTGTGATGGGAACACAGCCAGCATACAGGCAGCCATAGAACGCTGCAATTAGATCTATACCTGCAGGATGAAGACAAAGACAGACAGGGACAGGTGTCTTAGTTAGGACTTCTATGTTTTGTAAACAAAATGTTTTAACATGTGCATCAGTTCTGACCTGGAGGGTAGACCAGAGCAACATGGTCTCCTTCCTGCAAGCCTCCTCTCTCCATCAGCAGAGCCGCCACTCGCTCTGCCCTCTTATGCAGCTGCAGACAGGTGAGGGAGCTGGACACTGCCCCCTAGAGGATGGGAGAAACACGATAGATGTTGCGGAAGAAATGTTTTGTCATAAATGATTAGATGTGGTATAGCCTACTTTTATGTGGCACGAGTTATGACCATGGTCAGAAGTAGGGCTGTGATGGGGTTTTGTCCCGATTCGATTCTATTGCAATTTTTTGGGTGCCGATTTGATTTAAATTGCGATTCTCACAATTCTTCCATATTAATGATTTTTGTAGATTAAAAAAATAATAATAATAATGTCGCTCTTCATTTTTCTTGATTTCAGTTAGGCCAAACAATCATTCTGCTGCTATAATAGAAGGCAAGGTAAAAGATTCATAAAAACGATCAAAATGACAGAAATTTTAGAATGGATCATTTTTACTTATTTGAAAAAAAAAATTTTTTAACAAAAAAAATCGATTTTTAAATTGTCAAACAAAAAAATCCGATATTTTTTAATTAGATTTTCCCACCCCTAATCAGAAGTGTGTGCCGTTACCCGAGAGCTGAGAAGAGTGTAGAGGACATGGTCCGGTGTCGTCTGAGCTCTCCACTGCAAAACCTCTGACAGGAACAGAAACTACGATACAGAGGCATCAGTTATTTTCTATGTGCAACATTTGATCAAAGTCCTGCTAATAATCTCATATGTACCTCAATCTGAAAACTGAAATTCATAGTAAGTAACAACAGGAGTGCTTATGGTGTTTCTATCTGAGTTTTACTGTAACATCACCATGAAAAAATATCTCTTCAAACTGCAAAATTCTTCATTTTAGCCAACGTCAGAGAGAATCTGCAGAGCGTCTATGCATACATCTTCGGTTTATTAGCCATCAGATGGCGCCTGGGAAGATGTGCTTACTCACAGCTGCTGCACAACACAGTATGATTTATTTTTACTACTGAGTCTCCATCTACTCATTAAAGTGGTCTGATCAATATCACACCCTGTGAAAATTAAAAAAAAAAAAAAGTGAAAATATCACAACCTGCTGAGACACAGAATCAGTTTATTGATGAAGCAGCTGAAGCTTTGCTTCATCAGGCAGCTGGAAAGGTGATCAGCTGCTCAGGATGCTTATTGCTACTTTATGATTGTAAATAAATAAAGGCCTACAATGAAGTCTAGATGATTAATTATACAAACTCAGTAAAATTACCAACTTTTCAAATGAGCGTAATTAATTTAAGCAAAAATAAGATTTACTAAGTTTACTAAGAGCTAATTGTTTTTATCTTTTCTTTTCTTTAGAGCCACTAAACATTAGATTTCAGTCAGTAAAAATCAGTAAAAATCATTCGGTTCTAACTGTGTTGTATCTATTTCAAGTAAATGAAATAGATACAACACTGTGCCACTGTTTGTCAAAAAACAAAGTCGTAATTCAGAAGCAGTAGGTGAAACACTAACTTCATCCCATGATTCAATATCTTGTAAAACCTTCTTTACCGACAATAACTTAATGTAATTGTTTTCTGTATGCTAAGGTCAGTTTGTGACATCAGTGAGTGCAGAGAAGTTTATTCCCCCTCTTATTTACAATGCTGCTTCATTTCACTGAGGTTAACCAGCATTTGTCTTGCATTTTGGCTGGATCATTGCTGCAACTTCACTCTTTTATTTTCAGCCATTCTACTGTAGGTTTGCTGCTTGGTCCAGAATCCGGAGCATGACTAAAGTTCAGCGAAGTTTTACCTGTCAGACAGGGGCCTCACATTGGACTCTATAATACTTTGCTACAGAGAGGAGTTAATGCTCAACTAAATGACTGCAGGACATCCAGATCATGTTACTGCAAAACAAGTTCAAATAACCTGCCCTTCCCTACTGTGTGTAGCACAGTAGGTGCTTGTGTTGACATGGTGTGTTTGGTTTTTTGACGTCCTGATGCCCATTATGACAAGTTTTTTGTTTCTCCTGTAACTTTTAATGCTGAATTTGCTGTTACTTACAGCAAATTCAGCATTAAAAGTAACTTACTTCTTCTTTATAGGGATGCTTACACTGACTGGCAATCAGTTAATCAAGTGTATTGATTAACAGCTTTGAACAACTAGTTCAATCTCTTTCTAGTCTCTTTGCCACAGGAAAACAGATTGAAAACTTTTTTGTTTTGATGCAGAACTGAGTCTTCCTTTTTCAGGGGAATATTTTTTATTATCATGATAACACTGAGCGTGTGCTCACTTGGTCGTTGTCATCGGTCTGTCCCAGGTCTCTGCCGCTAGCTTGAGCGATCCTCTTCCCTGACACCAGATTCCCCACCATCACAGAAGCAGGTCCGATCTCTGCAACACAAACACCACATGGTTCAGAAAATGTCCACACAGTCATGACAGACGCTTTGAAACAGAAAAAACACGCTGTGAGTTCAGTCATTCCCATCCAACCTGGCTGTTTCTGCCGTGGTTTGGGCAGGTTGGTGACGCAGGTGTGAGGGCACATCAACACATTGCAGGGGTGTAGCCCCCCCTCCAGGTACAGTTGTTTGATCTCTGATAGATGGATGCCCCCCAGAGGAGTCTTGGGAAGGGTGTTGGCCGGAACTAGAGCCAGACAGAAGACTCCCACCCCATGGATGCTGTCTATAGCCTGAGACAACAGGACAAGAGGTGATATTGTTTAGCTTATTTGTTTTATTCAAGTTTTTAACTTTTTTAAATGTCAAACTAAACGTATTTCTTATTGGCATTAAAGTCCGAATAAAGGTCTTAATCTAAATCTTCTATCTTCTTCTGGGTTAAGTAATTAAAAACTGCAGATTATGGCAGAAACTAAACACAAAAACACCACAAGATTATGAGGATTAAAGGTTAAGAAAAGTCTGCAGTTCTGTTTATTATTACTTAATTTGGGGAGCAAATAATAAAGATGTTACAGTAAATGCTGGACGGTTACTTAGAATAAAATTGCATTATTATCTGACACAAACACTAAACACAAACACTAAACAAACAGCTTTTCTGCAGGACAGCTACCTGCAACACACGGCTCATCCATTGGAAGCTGTCCTCCTCTGTGGAGTCCGGCCTCTGTTCAGCTACCACCACAATCCTCTCGTCTCTCAGGACCGTCACAGAAAACACGGCTATCCTGCAGCGGCAGAGCAGAAACATCCACAGTCCAACCTCACTTTACCTCCCCCGGCATTTCAGCAGCATCATCATTTTCCATGCTCAGCAACAATAAACTTTTTGTTTTTGCATACGGACAATAAAAACTGTTCAGAAACACTAACATAAATCTTTATATGAAGAAAAAAATATGCAGCAGCTTCACGTATGAAATTCCTCCCGTTGGAGTCTGCATTTGGAGTCACATTACAAGGATCTAAAAACAGGTGGGAGAAACTGATGTCGTCACTTCTAGACAGAAACTCCACTACAGAAATATCTCACTGTGTTAGATGCAGGTGAGCTCCTGCTCTCACTTTATTCATTTTGCTGCATGTTTAGATAATGTGTTGCACAATACTACTACTTACTTTACAATTTTGATAACAAAAAAGGTGGGCTGAGTTGCTAGCCGATGATATGTGGGCTCCCCATGTGAGATCAGAAAATATGTTGTATCGGTTTCATGTGAGCAGAAACAGTTTAAACGTTAAACATTACATTTCAGCTGATGCACAAACACAAGGCAACGTGATGAAGATGTTGGATCACTGTCCGACAGACATCCGCTCAACCAACAGCTGATCAAGAATTATAAAAATACCACCGTGTCCCGATGTGTCAGCTAGTATAATTAAATAGTTAATTTCCTTTCTAAAATCCCCCGAGGGAAACAGCAACTCATCATCTGCTTGTGCGTGTGCTCCGTTATCTCTACAATCACTCTGATGTGAAAGTCTAATCTTTCCAAACTGATTTAGTCAAGTATGAACTTTAGGCTCCTTCAAGCCTGATCGTGTAAAAGTGGAGCAGATTATCAGTTTGCTTCAGGAATATACAGAAGATACACACAACCCCCCTCAGGTGCTATTAAAGCTTTGCAAACAGATGGAACTGAAGCTCCAGCACAAATACAAGAAGCTAGAATAGAAATGATCAGAACTGGATTGCAAACACTGTAAACCACAAAGAAGCTGATATTAACTAAAAACAAACAAGCAGCTTTCTTTACGGGGGTTTAACGGGGATTTTGTGTGTTAACAGTTCCTGCAGCTGCTCTACCCCCAAGTGAAAACTTTAAATAGCTCCAGACGACGTCATCAGAGCCTGTCAGGTAAAAGATGAATTTCCTCTTTGTTGGCTGTGGACACAATTAAACCTCACTCCGTTGCCGTGTCTGGGTTTATGCGCTACTGCTTTTCTTTATTAGATTTATAATGTGTGGGATAGTGCTCATTTATCAGCCGGACATTAAATGTGCCAATGCTGGGCCTGGCTGGATCCAGTTGGTTTTATATGGCTGTCAGTGGGAATAATAAAGTATTTGCTCTGCTGTGTGGTCGTCATGTGGCAGGAATATCACAGAATAAATATGGTTGAAGACGTCTGCCGTTCCCTTTCTTGAAACATAAGTAGGAGTCATGCTGACCTGCCCCTGTAGACAAACTTCATGGGCTCCACCGCCAATGCCGTGGCAACGATGTCGTCCGCGTTGTGCCTCCGTCCGCTCACCATGATGAGTCCGTCCATCTTACCGGTGATAAAGACGAGGCCGCCGGGTCCGATGAAGCCCAGCAGACCGGTCCGTACGAAGGCATACTCGCTGATCAGCCCCCCAGTGGAGCTGACCGGGTAAACCTGCGAACACATAGAGAAGATCAGCTGCACAGTTACTATGGCAACCAGCCAGAGCTGGAGCTAAAATAAGATATTTCATTACTCTTTTAACTTCTGAAATCCGACCGATATTGTCATCCTGCTTTTTGCTTTATGAAGTCATAGTGAACCAGATTTCCATCTGGAATATATACAGGCACTCACCTAACTTTGTTTTCTCAGTCATATAAAAACTTTGTTCCGACCACAATTACATAAAAAATCATGCCGCAATTCAGCAACCTTTAAACGGAAATCTTGCTCCGAAAGGTGACAGATACCTATATATATATATATATATATATATATATATATATATATATATACACACACATATATTTATATATGTATGTGTGTGTGTGTTTAACTGTTCACAGTAGCAGTTGTAGCCTTATTTATAGCCTGAAGAAAAAGGAGAGGCAGATAAGTGAGGGCAAAGTGAGACCGTGCAGGGAACACAAGCACCCGAAGAGGTTGGACACATTTTAGTGTTTTTCTCCTTATTGACCTTTTAAAAACAAAACAAACAAAAAAGCAGCCGAGCCACCATTAAAGCAAAATGACATACACTTCTGATCTTAAAACTTCTGACTTGTTTTGATGGCAAAGTGACATCCACTATGTGGATTCCTGGAGTCGTTGCTGCCCTGCAGCACCCAGGACTGGGAGCATTACATGACAGCTACAAAATGAGTTATGCGTCTGCATCACATTGGCGACTTTAGATGCGCACCATCTATTGATTGGAGAGCTCAGACGGAAATGGATGGAAGATCTGAATTAACCTTTGCTGGGAGAAAAAGTCCTAAACTTTGAATCAGTAATTTTCTCACAGTGAAACACAGTGGAAGCCAAAGCTACAAGACTAAAGCAGAAAACTATCAAAGAAAGAGATGTAACATGTTTGTTTTATAATAAATAATGTCACTTTAAAATAAAATCAACTTTATTAAATCACTTCTTCAAAAACAAATGAATGTGATCTGAATGGCTGACATTCAATCATTCTCACTGCACCTTGGCTTTAATTAAACATCCGCTAAACAGTAGAGTAAGGATGTTGCATAATTTCTGGGAATTTTCAGAGGGAATCTTTACAAGGATTACTCAGAAATGAAGGTGTTGAATGCATACATGTATGTCATTATTGTCAGATGGCTTTTACAGTGATCATTTGTGTTGTAGTGGTAATGAAAAGTTACAATCATAAACAAAAATGGAACCTGGTTTTGGCCTCTTCCATCAGCTGCTTACATTATAGGCCTAAGCCCACCTCACCTCAAAAGTACTCTTGGTCATGCCCGTCAGGCCATAGTAGGATGTGCCGGTAGCGATAGAGCAAACGCAGAGTTCACCAATTTCATCTGTCTGGCAGAGCTGAGGGACACCCTCTGGCTTTACCACACACACCAGTCCTGAAGAAAACAGATGGATTCACTTTATTCTTCACACACTAAGAGGATCCCAGCCACTCTTATGTCATTTCTTACCAACCTTTGAGCATAAAACAGGTTTGTTTGAGCTGACAAAAACAGGTTACAACTATAACTGGGTTAAAAACAGACTTGTAAAAGAAAGAAATTATTCCAACTTTCTGACTTTTCTAACTTTTCTATATAAACATTACACATCATGAGGTGAAACTTTTGCTTCCAAACTTTCTCCGTAAAGTTAAAAGATCCATAAAGTTGGTCTTAGTTTAGTTAGATAATCTAACTAAACTAAGATGTAATTCCCATGGTGAACACTTGGTGGTGTGAGTGGACAGCGAGAGGATGTAAGAAGCTGTGGCAGCCAGTGTGTTTGATCAGCAGGGTTTACATGCTCCCTTCTGCAGATTACTCACGTCTTTTTGGATTAAAGGAGAGCAACCTTCACTTACTCATGTGAACGCCATTTACATTCAGTCAGAGTGCTCACTGCACTGCAGCAGAAAACATAGACTTTTACTTTCAGTACTGGATGAACTAACTACATTTTACAACCATCTGCATATTTTCTACGGAAAACAACTGTAATACTGGTATGACTTTCAAAAAACGATTGTGAGTCTGGGTAGGAAATGGGTACTTCTACTGACTTCACTGCAAGTAATTCAATTCAGCTCAACATATGTTGAGATAAATATATATATATATATATATATATATATATATATATATATATATATATATATATATACATATATATATATATATATATATATATATATATATATATATATATATATATATATATATATATGTATATATATATATATATATCGAATTTCCCTTTAGGGTTTAATAAAGTATTTTTCATTTTCATTCATATGAACAAAGAATTGCATTTTAATGCAAGCCCAGTGGGGATGTAGTGCAACAAAGTGTTCTTCAAGATGGCATTTTAGATTTTATATTTAAGATGGATTATTCGCACAAAGACAGATTTGAAGTTTAAAATTATGTGTTTTATACCTAGTCTGATGATCAGCTTTCTTTACAAAGAAATCTGAACAAAATACCACAAAGTGAACATGCTGGAAGAGTCATTGTAGTCTTTACTGGTTGATACTACTGAGGTGACGATACCATGGTTTACGTCCTCATACAGGATGCTGTAAGACTTCAGTATCGGGGGAGTGATGAGTCAGGTTGTTATTTTCACACATACATTCAGCTTTGTAATGTTTTTGCTTTTAATAGTTGACATGTGTGTTGTTTTTTTTGTTTTTTTGTCTTTTTCTTGGACTTATGTTGTGGTAAAATTTCCTAGTTTGGTTCAATCAGTCTTGGTTTAATGAAGCACTTTGTTGTTGAATTAATTTTTATCTGTGTGTTGCCCAGATCCTGCTTATTGTATCTGCTTTGCTAAAGGATTTCTGTTATTTTTCTAACTGTATTCATTAACCTGCTTCTGCAGCACTTCGTATTTTTTGCTCCAACCTAGTGAATCATTAAAATGTAAAATGTTTGTTGGTTCAGCAGCATTTGAACAAGCTGTGTGGATGGGGCGTAGGATAGGCTACTTCATAGAGATGAGAATTCATCAATAGCAAAATATTAGACAGCATTTATTACTTATCATAAACTGAATTAATCCATCTATGACATGATGATAATAAGAATTTAATAAATAATCAGACTGGTGTGTGTGGATGAATTATGTATGTGTCTTATATCCTGGCGAGTGAAACTCAGCTGATTAGGATGGATTTTAGTCGTATTGAAAACTATTTTATCTTCTGTTTTTTTCCTCTTTTCATTCAAGCAATCAAGGTTTTGATAATGTGAAGCTGAACACACTTAACTTGCTCAGTCAGGAGCAGAGAGGGAGGTCCAGAAATTGGACAATGATGAACAAGAGAGGACACTCATTTTCTCATTCTTATAACTAATTTAACAATTTAATGGACTTAATGGACTTTTTGCCATTAAGTCATGCGGTGCGTGAAACAACGGAGGGCTGATGGTTTAACTCTGAGGAGCAGAGAGCAGCCGCAGGCTGATGCTTCATCACATACAATAACCTTTACTTTGATTTAAGATGTTATATTAATGCGGCTCTAGTCTAACTTTGAATACCACATGGGGTATTAAATAAGTTTACCTAACTTTTTTAATGAACTGTCAACAAAGCAGCCTTAGCCTTCATTTGTAAGTGTGCTTATGTTTGTCATTATTTTTCCTTTCTTTCTGGTCTCTAAGAGCACATCTACAGTGTCTTCATGTCTCTTTATGTGTTTGTTTGTTGTTTGCCGTTTTACAAATAATATGCAGGCTTTTTGGATCTTTTACTCACTAAATAGGGTACCAACAGATAAAGTAGGAACTAAAACAATAAAGAAGCTATGAAATGACCTGAACACCATCATAAATCTCCCTGTAGTGTTTTCATGTTCTAATTTTCTAAGGTTATACTTGACTGAAGGGACTATTAACAAAAACAGGCTGCACTCTTTGTTGGGAAATATCTCATTTACTGAGTCGTTCAGATTAATTGTGGATTTCAACGGTTCACTCCCACCTGTGAGCAATAACATCAAACTTCCTCATCTTTCTCTCCAAACAACTTCAACTTTCTCTTGATTTTTGCTTTAATATTAAAAGCAAATTCCTCTCAGCAGCTCCTATACAAGTGTTTTCTTGTTTTCTATCAAATCAAGGAAATCTGACTTCTTGTAAATGGTCTTTATTATTTAATCCAGGCAGACATTAGAATTTATCTTATAGCTGCTGTCACTACATGCATACACTGCTGGTCATAAGTTTAGGAACAAGTTTTTGGACACAGAAACACAGATTTACCTCCTGGAGTGACGGTGCCCACATCCTGCACGGTGAGCACAGACAATCGTTCTTCTGTGTCCACCCGGACCACTCCGTAGCTCAGACCTTGCATGGACAGGACGCCTCGACCTGGAGGCTGGCTGCTGTCCTCCACCGGCCTAAACATCAAGCATGACATGCACACACACACACACACACACACAAATACATTGATGAACTACAGCACATCATCATGAGAATTGTTCAGACCAGCAGCATTACATAAAATCCACTAGATCTGTGTGTGCCAGTGTTTGAATAAGTTGTTCATGGAGTATTTGACACATTTGGTCAATACTAAATGTGTAAACCGATTAATATTACTGACTAGTAAACGACTGGTTAGTTACAGTGAGTTAAACATTTGTGCATCATGGAAGTTTAAGTAAAAACATGACCTTCTCGTGTTATACTGTGTATTCACTGTAGATTTTTGTGTGTGTATGTGTGTGAGGCTGTTTGCATATTTATGCAAATGTTTGTATTTGTGTAAACTGAAAAGTTAGTGTGTACCTCCTGATTGCGACAGTGAGGGCCTCCGGGGAGCTGGCGCAGGGACAGATGACCTCGGCTCTCAGCCCTTTCGTTTGAAAGACGTTGAGGAAGGCGTCACATGACGAGATGGACCCTATCAGACAGAAACGGTCGCAAACATCAGAGCAGACATAGAGCTGCTTCTACACAAGCTCCTCAGATCTGATCATCAATCAAACACCATGAAACTGAACTTAATATATTGCTCTTCATGAGTCCAGGTGAGCTGTTATAACTTTAGGATGTGATTGTTATCATCAGTTTGGTCATCAGCGAGGTTATGTCTTTCATGTGTTACAAGATATATCATGAGCCAAATCAGTTTTGTGCTATGTATGAAGAGGAACAATAGAGGAACCAGTTCTGACAACTTGTAGGGTGAAGTTTCAGAGCGTATTAGGATGTGCTGTGAAGAACTGATGAAGAAACAATGAGATATAGGTATGCTGCTAAGATGAGCATAGGCTAATATCAGCGGCTGGCAACATGTTCCCCTGCATAATTTTGCTTGCTCTTGTTTAAAACTGCTCTTTAGAGTAAAGAAGTAGCCGAAGCACAGCACAGTCAGGCTTTAACAGAGCAGGGACTTCGTTGTTGGAAGGTTTTCACACAAGCACAGATCTCCATTCGTGTAGTGAGGAAAAAAACTTGTTGGATGGAGACATTTTAACACATTAAAGGTAGAGTATGTAAGATTTTCAATATTTTCAAAATAAATTAGCTAAAAAAATTACTACAATCATAATTAGATAGTTTTTTAAACATGTAGGTTCCAGTCTGTCCATATTTGATGCATTATTAAATTACAAGTTTAATTAATGACAAAGACCCTTCTTGAATGTTTTCTGACCAGTAAAAAAAAAAAAAAGTACTTTTTTCCACCAGTAGGGTGAGTATAAACCCATTTATTGCAGAGCGGCTCTGAGCTACAGCTCACAAGCAATTCCTGCTCTCATTGGAGCTGGCAAGGAGGGGGGTGAAGGGTGAGTTTTGCTCATTACTGGTCGTTTGTGGAGGTAGCAGTTTTGTGGTTTTGCTCACAACCTGGTGTTTGCCACCTAGTGGTGGAAAGAATCGCCTTGAAATCTTACATACTCTGCCTTTAAACATCTTTCATTGCAAAACTATAAAAAAAAAAATACAAATCTTAAGAACACATTTGAGTTTAATAACTGCTGGAGCAAGACTTAAAACATGGTTGGGAATTATTTTTCCTTATTCCATCACTGTATAAACAGAGATGGAAGAAGGAGGCTACAGTGTGCTACTGCGACTGAAAGGGATGAAACATGGTTGAGTCGTTGAACCACTTCTACAATCTCAGCAGGGTCTTGAAGGGAGTATAGTATTTTTTTTCCCAACCAGATTGTGCCTTGTAGGTTTGGAGAAGTTATTCAATTATGTTCCTTGGAAGGTGATGTGGGGGAGTGCTTTCTGTTGTCAGAGCTTGACCCGCATTGCTGGCAGTCAGTCAAATCGGTTTACACTTATTTAAATATGTTATAATGTTCATAATATTTTTCTGGGGACAGCGGAGTTGTAAGGGAGTCCAGTTTGGTGAACTCAGGATGATATAGTTCTGTTTTTTCATTAGGTTGGGATCTTCAACTCTTCAGAGTTTGAAGCAGCTGGTATGAGAATCAACACTTCCTAATCCACAATCATGGTCCTCAGCTGGAACACTGTGATGTGTCCTCTCTGGGTTGCGATTGAGATCCACCCCAAGTGGAGGAGTTCAAGTAACTTGGTGTCTTGCTCTTAGATGTGGGAAGAATGAGATATGTGGATTAGTCTGGGCTCAGCAGTGATGCGGCTTTACCGTGGAGAGGGAGATGAGCTGAAGGGTAACACTCTCCATTCACCAGTAGATCTACATTGCTACTCTCACCTGTGTTCATGAGCTGTGGATAATGACCAAAGGAACGAGATCACAGATACAAGCATCAGAAATGAGTTTTCGCTGCAGGGTGAGTGTCTGACATGAAGAAAATACTGTTGAAAATTTCATGGCTGCAATGCTTGACTGAATAGCTGTATTGTCAGAAAAACAAACCTAATGTACTTCTGAGGGCAATAAGACCAAAACTAGACAGATGTGGAAACAGTCTGTCTGTATTTCAAGTTAATGTTTTGTAATGAAGCACCAAAGAGAGGCATCACCTTCTACAAATAAAAACAACATGTGATCATGATGCTGGTTTCACTAACTCAATGGTGTATCGGTAGGAGTGGGAAATCAAATTGAAGAAATTGAATATCTGGATTATTTGTGGGCTGCACGGTGGCATAGTGGTTAGCACTGTGGCCTCACAGAAAGAAGGTCGCTGGTTTGATCCTTGGCTGGGGCAAGGTTTGGACAGTGGCCTTTCTGTGTGGAGTTTGCACGTTCTCCCTGTGTATGCGTGGGTTCTCTCCGGGTACTCCGGCTTCCTCCCACTGTCCAAAAACATGCATGTTAGGTTAATTGGTTACTCTAAATTGCCCCTCAGAGTGAGTGTGAGCAGGAGTGGTTGTTTGTCTCCGTGTGGCCCTGCGATGGCCTAGCAAGCTGTCCAGGGTGTACCCTGCCTTTCACCCAAAGACTGCTGGGATAGGATCCAGCTTCCCCACAACCCTGAACTGGATTAAGCGGTTAGGAAATGAATGAATGAATGGATTATCTGCTACACAATTTTAAAATCAATTTTTTTTTTGGGTTAAAAAAATCAATTTATTATAAAATTGACAAAAATAATTCATTAAAAAATTTTTTTGGTCAATATTGATCTTTTTACTTGTCTTCTTGGGCATTACAGCAGCAAAATGATGGTCTGGCTACTGTGCTGTTTCTTTCTGATTGAAACCAAGAAAAATTACGAGCAAAATATGTTTTGCAATATTTTTTATGTTTTTAGTCTACAAAAGTCAGCGATAATAAAAAAAAAAAAAAAAAAAAAGGGAGCATCTCAATTTAAATCAAATTGGTGCCAAAAAAATCATTATTGAATCAAAACGCAACAAAAGCATATCGTCACAGCCCTGTATGTTAGTATGCTAACATCAAGGGAGTTTCATCCACAGCTAGCGATGCAGGAAATAAAAGTGGTGAACTCGGAAGTAAAACATACAGCATTCAACATCAAGACCTAAAAGACACAAACACCATCTGTGTAACTGTTTTTTCAACCTTTCTTTCACTTAATTCTGGCTGGAAAACATTTACAGTGCCAAATGTGCAGAGCTGGACACATCTTAAGTCTATTCTTGTAAAGTGACCCAGTTTCCAGGTATCCCAAGAGAATATATCAACTTCCTTGACATTTTCTGTCTGAAAAGCACCTTGCTAAAGAGCTAAGCTGTGGAGGCCGAGTGTGACCTTACAAGGGTTTGATCCATCAGCCACCAGCAGCATGCGCAGCGAGCTCAGGTTGATGTCCTTCTGGTCTTTGTGAGCCACCAGAGCCCAGTGCATGTCTCTGGACTTCACACACGCTACCTTAGCTGCAAGGCAGAATCCACGCACAAACAAAGAAAGAGAGAGAGAGAGAGAGAGAGAATGAGCATTTATTTGCTTGAGAGACGGGAGGATGGCATGACATAAAGGAGCTGAGCAGGGAGGGGTTTGACCTTTGTACTGGCAGACTTTCTGGATCCACGACAGAGGATTGACCTTCATCAGCGAATACGGCACACTGATCACATGCATCATGTTCATCACACTCTGCAGAAACAGACATACACACAAAGATTACTTGGTATATTTGAAGCTTTTGCTTCATGTTATACCCTTGCAACAGATTTATAATTAAATCTGTAGATTTCATGTGTTTATAACAGACATAATGAATCTTGAGTTGACACATCTGCCAAAAAAGGCTTAGCAGCAGGTTTTACCGTCAAGATGCCGTGCCAGAGGCCCACGTCCTTCTTAAAGTCCAAGACGTTCACTATGGTCTCGGCTGCAAGTCAAGATGGACACAGAGAGGCTAAGTGGCTCAGTCAGGGCTTGGACAAACAGAATGTGTATGTGTTTTTGTTGTTATTGTTTTTGGGTGTCTGTGTGTTTGCCTACCCTCAGTGTAGCTGCAGGACTGGGTGAGAGCCTGGCAGTGTGTGAGCAGAGCGATCCTCGTCACTGTGACTCCCAGCACGCTGCCATCCTTACAGGTTTTATACTGCCATGAAAACAACAGATGGATCATTCAAATTTGAGGAATGGGAAGCAGTCAGGGGGATTCACACTACGCAAAAGTCACAAAAGAGGCACAGTTCTCAGAATATGTGTTGAAGGGTCCTCCGCTGCTTGTGAAAGAGTTGCAAAAGGTTAATAACAATTCAAATGTTCACTTTTGCTTTTTACAGTTTAATTCAGATGGCTGAGCACGGAAGAAACCTCAAGGACCTCAACAGGACAAGCTTCAGTATGTGACTGGCAGCTGCGGTTTGGTCTGGGGAAACAGTTATCGTTTCCAGAATTCATTGCTGCAGCAAGACTCAGGCCAAACTCGGTCATAACACCTGTCTCCTCCAAGAGAGTGGTGCTTTTTGAAACTTACAGTCCCCTTGGGAAGATCCAACGGAAGAGGCCAACAAGCAAAAACAACAAAAGCAAACTATCAAGACTTTGCTGAGTTCTGCAGGGAAATGGATGGAAAGCCCATTGCAAACCCATTACGAAGGGCACCAGAGGGTTGCAGAAGAGGAGATTCACTAAGAACATTAGTAAAACTAGAGGTAGCACACTGCTTGGATACAAGCCAGGGTCTGACCGTTGCTGGATGGGTCACTCAAGTGAAGGTGTCCAAATGATCTAGGAATCTAAACAACTGATAATCCTGAGTTCTTCACTGATAACATAACTAAGCTGCCCATAAATAAAATAATGTTTCCTTTAAACTAGCAAAGTCAAATATTACTGGCCAATACTGACTTTAAATGCAATATCACAAATTATTGATATTGGTTTTTACTTTTTTCATGACTTAGCTTGTACACAAAATGTGCATGTTATATATCAAACTCTTCAGCTAAGTTGCCTCTAACTCAAAATGACAAAATAAAAGAGATGTCATGTATAGTTTTCCAGTTATTTTTGTTTGTTTATTGCACAACTCGCTCCAAAAATATCAGTATGGATTGATATTGACAGAGTTGGACAACATCAAATCAGATATTGGTAAAAATTACAATATCATCCCTATTTTAAACTGATTCTTTTTTCATTTTGAATAGATTTTCATGTCAAATATCTTGTTTTTGTTTAAGGTAAACAACAAAAGGCAGAAAATCCTCTTGCTGGCAAAGACTAAATTTAAATATCTGGCTGCATTTATGTTAGTTTATACAAAATGGTACTAGATCACTCGTAATGGCTGTTTCAGTTTGGATGTTGATCTGTTAATGTAATTGTAATTTAGTTGACATGAACCCTAAGTCTGCAGTTTTCCTTACATATGCAGTTTACAGCAGGAGATCCTCAGCATGACAGGTGTTTTAACTGCAGCAAATACTATAGTGTGACATCTGCGTAGAGCTCGCAGGAGGCTAAATATGATGCAAAAGTCACATTTTGCTTTGTTCACAGATCAATGAACACAGCAGAAATGTTTGTTCGGTGAGGATGGCAGACGAGGCTCTCTACTCATCTGTTTTTATGTTTATGCCAGCGCCATCTGTAAATAAAAGCTTACACATATAGACATGCTGAAGACAATATTAAGGCCAGCAGAAAAATGCAGGAGGAAGTAAATGTTTACACAGAATGCAGATGTTGTGTTTTTTAAGATTGAGAGCCTACAAAAATCAGCAATATTGAAGAATCGTGAGAATCGCAACTTAAAACAAATCGGCATCAAAAAAATCTGAATCCAATCGCGTCGGGATGAAAGCATATCGTCACAGCCCCAGTATATATTACGTTCCTGGAGGTTGCACAAACTTTCAGGAGAGAAGAATCTCTATGACTTAAAAAAACAAACAGAATGCGTTTTCTTGCCTGGATGCACCATGTGCAGGTGAAAAGATAGGAATTGGTGAAAATAATATTCATAGTTTTTATTTTCTTAAATCTAATCTGGAAACTAGGCTCTGCATTTTAACCATCTCTACATTTATCAGAGGGCAGCAGGTTGCCATATTTTGGCGCTAAAGGAGAGGTTGAAGAGTCAAGGGCCTTGCCTAGGGGCCAACAGTGACTCATCTTTGTTGGCACGCCAGAGACTTCAGCCAGGGTCCTCTCGTCCTAAGCTCACATCTGTAACCACTGGCTACAACCCCCCCGTTTATGATGCAGCTTGAATAAAACCATGTGGGGAGGTAATTTTAGATGAGAGGATTATGTACCCACATATTTAATGGAGTTCCAGATGGGATGTAGGCACTGTCAGAATTCACTGAAATTGATGTCAGAAAGCCGTTTACTGTCCGCAGCTGCTTCTATGGTACATTCTCATTTAAATCAGGCTTCCAGTGTACGTGGACAAGCAACCGACTATGACCCCTTGCTGAAATACAGCTCGACGGAGGCGTGGTGTGACGCACTGCAAGCCGTTCTCTGTTTTCCTTCTTTCATGTCTCCATTGATCTACCTTCTCTAACTCTGACACATGTAGTGTTATACAAGGTTATATATGTTGAGCTTTGATATGCCGAGTGTGATATGGCCAAAACCCACCACCTGATCTTTTAGCATTAGGTTGGGATTTTAAATGACAGTCTTTACTGTCCTTACACACTGATACGTCAGGAATTATTTCCCAAAGCAGCCTTTCCCAAACTGGATGTCTCGTGTACGTTATCTTGTGAGCCATGGCTCAAAAAGCTTTGGAACCACTGATCTAAAGTAAAAAACTGCAGAGTAGCAGTTCTGTTCTCTTTATCCTAACATCAACAATTAATTTCTCTCTGGTGGAGGGATGATATTAGACCTGGCCATTGTCATATCCATGTCTCTCACACATACCAGAACCATTATCATTAGGCTGTGATCTACGATATATGTGGATATATTCTTCCCTTAGTGCTATATAACTGTGGAGTTGTGTGATTTTTAAGGGTAAAAAAAAGTCTGTTTCAGTAAACATAGTTCTTCCTATATGCTGTTTGCCTGCACATACTCACTGTGGTTGCTAATCTGCAAGTGATTGACTGCTGCACCTCAAACCTATGAAGCTGAAACTTTACAAAAATACTCTGAGTCTGAGTTTGAGATTTGTTTTCTCACATGCAACGCTTCTGAAAAAATGCCCAGATATTCCATTGTTTGTAGAATATCTGTGAAAACATGTTCACACATTTATTGCAGATAAATACATATTTTGAAAAACATAAACAGAATAGATTAATTAAAAATACCCCGAGGCTGTGATATGTGAGCTTAAATTAGAATTCCTCATGCTGATATTCCTCTTAAATCATCATGCTCTCACAAATAAGCTGGTTAATGTATTTCTATATTAATAAAACAGCTGAATAGAAATATCAACTGCATACAACATGGCTAAATGTCCACTGTGAGGGAAGATGTAACATACAATGTCAAACCCAGTGGGCAGTGAGGTGATCAGACGAATGTCAGTTCAAATTTAAGCCAAGTTGATGCGCGTGCTTATATTGGTGTGTCAACAATGTGTCATTGTTTGCTTGTGTTCGCTTACCTCTATGTAAGCAGTGTCATTGTTTGCATCTTTGATGTGAGGGAACCAGTCTCTGGGAGGTTTGGAAAGGTGCTTGGACTCTGTTACAAACCACAGAAGCTTGGGCCAACCTGCAGGGACGATGCATGACCGTTTGGAAAGAGTTACAGGATGAAAGGATAAATTCCAACAGAGCAGAAAGATTTGTTGTCATAAATTACCCAACCAGACAAAAGAACTACTTGTCTCTGAAAATTGTGAACTTTCTCAGTATTTTAAGCAGTCCCATTATGTGCACCAATACAAGCAACCCTCCAACCCTCCCCCCATTAGGCTTTTACAATCCCAGCTTGATTGATGATCTTTTGCTCTCACCTTTGAACTGTGGGATTTCGCCTGTTGCGCTTTTGGGAAGTCCCTTATGGCAAGCATCGCTGGTCAGCGCCACGGTAACGCCACAGCTGCCTAACAGGAATCCAATCTGCTGGCTGCCGGCATCCTATTGAATAATGCAAATAGTAAATTAAAAAAAAAAGAAAAGTAAAAAGGCAATAATTTTGATTAAAATGTGAAAATAATTCAACTACTGCAAATAATTTCATTGTTATTTGGGAATAAAAAGGCCTTGTCTGAAGTGGTTAACATTACAAAGGCTAAAATGATCATTAATCTTTTACTTTACAGCAGATGAGTCACTGGTTGGATCTAAATTCAGAGTCCCACTGGTTAGAAAGTGAAAGGTGCCTTGTAGCCTTTCCGAAACTACAAACGTTCCTGTTTTTAAGTATATCATTTAACTACTGTTCACTTCGACATTTTGATTTTAAATATCTGGGCAGCGAAGCATTAGGGGCAGGCGAGGGGCAATGGCACTAAAATCCCTCCTATGGCACAATCACTATTTATTGATAGTAAACTGACCATTTACAAGAGCCCCATGGGCAGGTAGTGGAATATATATGTGCCAAAGTACATAAATGGGAAAGATTGCTAGCAAGTTTTTTTTGGCTTCTACTTACAAGATCCCTAATCAATAATCACTCAGGAATTTATTGTTTTAGACTACACTCAGCCTGGAGACACACAGCATCCAGTGGGACTCCGAACTAACACTGGATCCAATTGCTGCTTTAACTTTAAATGCCCCTGAGAAGATTGTATTGCTTATTGACCTGCAAATTCATTCATTCATTTTCTGAACCGCTTAATCCAATTCAGGGTTGCGGGGAAGCTGGAGCCTATCCCAGCTGGCTTTGGGCGACAGGCAGGGTACACCCTGGACAGCTCGCCAGTCCATCGCTGGTGAGCTGTCCATCAATTTTATATCCTCTGATTACACAACTCCCTGCAACCCTGCATTACACTAAGCGGTATAGAAAATAAATGAATGAATGAATGATTATGCAATTTAAAGGACAATATTGTAAGATGATGTGAAAACTGAACTCATCAGTTGACTAGTTTTAACACTTATACAACACCACAGAAAAGATATCTGATGGGGTGAACTCCTGATCCATACTGCACCTTCTGCCCATACAGAACAGTCGGCACTTTAATGTATTCTCTGGGTAGGTTGCCCAGAGGTTTTTTGTTTGTTTTAGAGTAAGATACTAAAAACTGCATTACAATTAACAAATACAAAATTGACTATGGACCCTGAATTGTTTTTTTTTTTTATTAGAAAGTACAAGATTCCAAGTCATGGTGAAATCACAGAAAATGTGGTTGATCTGCATGATGGCCGCCAATAAACCATTAGCTCAGAGGTGGCTACCTCCCCATAAATTCCCAGTGAAACACTGGTTTCCCAGCAAGGCAAAGCTGTGTTCCATCTTTTACTTTCCAAACCTGGTGGAAAGGAAATGATGGAGTGAAAAAGCTTCCTAATACTACTTGACTTGATTTTGATTGGTTAATGTCATATTTTATATTGTTAGACTTCTCTAAAATATATGTCCTTTCATGTATTGCACTATTGATCTGTATTATATCTTCATCTGTTTATCTATCTTGTGTTGGTGTTCTGGAAAGGGGCGGAAACATTGCTTTTTGTAAAATTGGATGTTTTCTTAGGTTATAAATATCGATTGAAACATAAAAAAAACCAAAAAACTTTATATTAATTCCACAGAAACATAACACATGGTAGTAATGCTGATCTAATAAAAGTGATTTTGTTGCATAGTTTTTCCTGCTTAAACTGGACTTTTATGAGAAATGGTGCAGCATGTATGCTGGCTGGAGAAAAGGGTTCAAAAAAGAAAGCCAACGTTTAGCAAACAGCATTTTGTACTGCAGCAAGTAATCACTGTGTTACCATGCCAACCATAGTGCTGCAAAGACAGGCAGTTATGTCTCACTGCTGGTCCACAGTGACCACAGATTCAAGCACAAAGAACTGTGTGTACTGAAAAACAGCTGTCAGCTCAAAACACATTAAATCAAGAGAGAAAAGATTTTTTTTGTTTTGTTTTTTCCTGTACAGTCCAAACATGAAGCGCTATGTAAAAGTTCAGCCTTTTAGAAGATTTAGTTTAAGTTGCTGAAATTCAACAGTTGGATGTAAAGGATGACTGGGCAGCAGGGGGGCTGGCAACTTGCGTGTCAGCCATGTTTTTCTGCTCCCTGTTCAGAGAGGATTATCTCCTCAGAAACACTTGCTGCCAGCAAACAGCTGAGACTAAAGATCCAAAACACTTTTTTCAAGATGGCTTTACAAACTGAAATGACCACATAAATGGGACTGACATAAAACGCAGCAGGAGTCTGGAGATTCTTCTTGCGTGTGAGATGAAAAACGGATGTGATCAAACCAAAGAAGATTAACACGAAGCAGCGGCGATGAAGAAGTTTACATTACCTGAACTCCAACAGGGAAACGATCGTCCTGCAGAACAAGCTGTGAGTGACTACTTCAGTGTTTCTCAATGCAGGTCCTCAGGACCGATTCCTCTGCATGTTTTAGACATGTTCCTCCTCCATAACACCGCAGTCAGATTATTGCATTCCTCATCAAGTTCTCTGCAGCCTGTTAACAAGTCCTTTATTTCATTCAGGTGTGTTAAAGTAGGGTTACCTATAAAACATGCAGGGCGGGCTTCCTGAGGACCTGGATTGAGAAATGCTGAGCAAAGGCAAGGGTGTGGAGAGCTAAGATCTAATGTAGTCTGTTTGATCTGCTGTGAAGTTCCGTCAGGGGAAAACATTTTCTGTTCAACTTGACCCTTATTTAAGTGTATTTGCATACAAACCTTCCGACTTAGGGGTACTTCTATGGGAACAGGGACCACCTCAGCCAGTAGACATCCATAGAAGGCCACCATGAAGGCCACTGGGTCGTTGTTAGGAAACACTAGCGCTACCTGTAAAGGAAAGAGGATATAGGTGTGTTGTCAGACATTTGGGAGCCTGTTTTTGGGACAAATCCCTGTCCTTCTTAGTCCTGCTATTTTACACCACATCTCTGTTTAGCAGAGGTGATGCACCTGTTTTCTTCTTTTTTTTTTTTTTTAAAAAAGGCACATTTAGTGCTTATCTGGACCCCAGTTAAAGGACTAAAAGGGGCCCCTTTCATCTGCAAGATGGAGTGGTAGTGCCAGGGGGAAAAAATCTGAAATTAGGCTGTAAAGTATTTCACTGCTATAAAAGTAGACAAAAGGGTGGAAAAGCAATAAATATTAGTTCCGATAAAATTACAGCTGGGCTCGTTAGTAGCATTAATTTTTGTTGACGGTTGTTTCTGACAGATTAAAAGAGTATTAGAGAAATGAGCATCAGAAATATTTTACTGGCAAACAGAAATTTATTTCAAACATTCCCAGGTAAGATGCCAGGGAACTAAGAAATGCAAGACTCTAATAATAATGCTTAAATTTGAACTAATTTTGTCCCTTAAATTGGCTACAGTTACATAATATTTTTAATTTGGAATTAATAATTCTGGATTAAATAAGTCTGAATAAAAGTATTGTCGTTTGAGTTTACATGGAAAAAATAAGTCTGAATTGAGATTTACATGGAAACATCTCATTACTTAATTCCTCTGTAGATCGGCGGGTTGAGAGTGGTTCTGATTGGACAGAGGGTGGACGTGGCATACTGATGTCTACCGGAAATGAATAAAAGTCCACTTCCTGCTTCTCATCTTTTCGGTTTGCAACTACATAATCCGTACCAGTTTTACCTTTATATTGATTATAATTTTGAAGTACCAGCTCGACACAAGTATACTACTTCACTTTTTTTCAGCAGCTGAGAAGGAGAAGGAAGGTAGACTACCAGAGACTGGAGGCAGAACACCACACGGGATATGTGGGTCATCGGGAAAGGACAACGTAACGAACATGTGCCGAATGATTGGAATTAACTTAAAGCAAAACAAACATTTACATGATAAAGAAATTAGTCAGTTTGGATTTAAAATGTGAATAAACCAGCCATTTACATGTTTAATTCTGAATGATCTTTTTTCATTCAGAATTATGTGTTACGCAATTTTTAAATTTTTTTTTATCAGATTAAAGCTGCAGATTTAACTTTTACTTGGAATTAAGGAGGAATAAAATCTCTCACGTAAATGTCGCGATTAACTACTTATTTTTACATTATTGTAATTGAGAGTGGTAAAAATTGTGGTTTTACCATCTCTGACATTCACCTTTTGCCTTCTTAAAGGGATCAAGCTTTTCCTTCTCATCTGACAAAAAAAAAATAAAATAAAACACAAAAATGAGGGTGCAGATTTTGGAAAACAATTGAATTCTGAATGAAATTTGTATTTCTTTATTTTCATCCAACTTTTTTAAACAGGTGAAACAAAAAATAAAAATCAGCTCTAAACATGTGAAAATCAACATAGGTACTTCATCATCAGCATAGACTTGGCACCTCTATTAATAAATAACACAAACACTTTTTTTGTGGGTAAAGTGTCAGAGAAATGTATACTAAATAATGATTATATGTTTTTTTTTCAGCCATCTTCCAGAAGAAATATATTAATGTCTTGTATTTAGCCACTTTTATGAAACAGTAGCCTTTACGCGATGGGTATAGACATAGACAAAAATTTTAAAATGGGATCAGAAGCATTATTTTTTAAAGCAAATTAAAAAATAAAAAATACATTCTGATTGGCAGAGCAGAGTCGGGCTCACAGTCTCTACAGCTGCTCTTCGCCAAGCTACGCTAACTACCTGCAAACTGTCATTAGCAGGTAGTTAGCGATGTTATAAATTGGTGACAACATTCCTCGAACGAAACAAATAAAAAAAGTAATAGTTTTATAACACAGAATGAAAAGGAAGAAACAAAAAAAGACTCCTAGGTCATTACGAACAGCACACAAACAAACAAATATGTCAGAGTAAAAGGAGCACAATAACAAACTAACTACAATGTGTGTGTGAGATGGTGGGAGAGTGTGACTCACCCGATCGCCTGGTCGCACCATGGGTTCCTGCTTGCTGCCCAGTTTGTGGAGGATGTTGTAGGCAAGCTTGATGCTGCGAGACCAGAGCTTCCCTGCAGGGAGCAGACAGCACAGACAGTATGAAGGTGTGAGAGGCTGAAATCACATGGTCTGAAAGTATCTTTGTTTTCTTTAAAAAGAAGTAAAAACATCTAAAGTGATCATATTTAACAGTTATCAGCTGTCCAGAAAAGTTATTATTGATTTGGCTGGATGGGGATTATCCTTAAAAGCAGCTGTTGTTTATTGGACTGTCAGACACAGACACAAAGAAGAAATGGATTAATGTTTAAAGGGAAAACGTCATCCTGCTTCCTGTCAGTGATCGCATCATTAAAAATGCCCACACAGTTTCCTGAATTAGACTCTACATTAAAATAAGACCAATTTAGGTAAAATGAGAAGACTTATGGTGGAATAAAGGAAAACACCAAATTTTAACATAAGAATCTTATGCCAGCTGTGAAACATGGTGGTGGTAGAAGCATGGTTTTAAAAAGCTCACCATCTTTGATCAAACAATCAACCGGAAATAATCTGTGGATTCAGCTTTATAAACTAAAACAACATCCCTGAGGAGACATGTGGTTCTTCCAAATAAAGGTGAAAAGAAATTAGATTTAACAGTTTGCAGTGCTAAATATAACCACTTACATTAAAATATACCAAAATAATGATGCAATTTGTGTCTGGTTACCGTATGTGAGGACATAGAGGGGTTTCCCTGCTGTGTCCAGGCTGGTGAGGCAGGGGGCTTTTGGGGAAATGGTACCCCAACGTTGAAGCGCAGCCTCCAGGGAGGGTGGCCAGTTGGTGACAACTCCCAATGCTTCTCCGCGTACCGGCATCATCTCTGCACCCTCTGGCCGGGGCTGATTGGGGTCCGGTTGCTGGACTGGAGATGAGAAGACAAACAGGGTCATGAGTTTTTACTTTATGGTCTGCTTGGGTGTGAAAACATAACATGGAAATATTTCACTGTAATGAAATGATTTAGAACATGTTATTACCACATATTTACAGGTGGAGATGTTTAGATTTTAAGTCTGAACGGCTGATTCATTTTTGGAGTGTAAACAGCAGGAGGGGGGGGATCTGGCAGGATTCAGCTGTAAGCTGCTCACATCAGAAATGGAGTGTGAATGTACTGAAAGTCTTAACCACAGCAAAGACTGACTGGAGATGAATATATGTAGAAGAATGAAAAACACAGATGGTGAAGGCTGAGCAACCTCAGCAGTTTATCTCTGTGCTTGATATGTGCTAAAATAAAAATTGCATTTTAAAAAATGTTTGAAAACTTGTTAATATTTGTGCTCTCTATGAGCCAATCAGATCGCGGTGATCTGTTGCACGAGGCTATCTGATTGGAAAATATTAATTACTCTGACTCCAGGATGTGCAACTGAAGGCAAAAAAAAGAGTGCCTGAATAGAAAAAAAAAGCTGACGTATTGTGAGTATTAAAAGAGGACACTGATTTTATTTTTTTCCAGCACAGTTTAAGCTAAACTTTCTTGTATTACCAAAACTACACAGAAACCATGTTTGTACGATAATACCTAACTTCTAACTTTCATTCCCCAGTATCACTGGTTTAATTATACCCTAACATTGCTAAACATACCCAAACACTATACTAGTCTTATCAATTTATTTATTAAGTGCAGAAAGGTTTTTTATATATACCATTTAATAACAATTAATTTTTGTATCTAATTTAAATATTTAAATTTGAAATTAAAATTTAAGATATCTAATTTAAATTCTGGTGTTCCTCTCCAAACCTTCTCCCAACTTTGGGAACCACTGCTTTCTAGTCAATTTTAGGTGGTTGAATAGAAGGAGGTAGTGGTGGGAAAGTCAAATCAAAAAATCAAAAATCAAAGATTTTTTGCTTCACAATTTTAAAATCAATTTTTTTTTATTAAAAAAATCTGATTTTTACCCAAATAAATATAATTAATTCATTATAAAATGTTTGTCATTTTTATAGTTTTTATTGATCTTTATACTTGTCATCTTGGGCATTATAGCAGCAGAATGACAGTCTGGCTACTGTGCTGTTTTTTCCTATTTGAAATCAAGGTAAATAACAAGCAAAAAAAGTTTTATGCCTTTTTTTTGTTTTTAATTGACAAAATTCAGCAATATCAAATAATTGTGAGAATCGCAATTTAAATGGAATCGAATCTGGACAAAAGGATATTGTCACAGCCCTAGAAGGAGGGGAACCAAAACTTAACTAACCAAAACTGATGACCTTTTAGTCCCAGCTTAAGACGAACATCTGTCACTTGCTTTTTATTTTTATTTATTTATTTACACCCTTTGGTCTACTGCTGCGGTTTTTTGTCTCTGTGTGGCCCTGCAACGGAATGGCGAGCTGTCCAGGGTGTACCCCGCCTTTCGCCCAAAGACTGCTGGGATAAGCTCCAGCTTCCCCACGACCCTTCATCGGACTAAGCGGAAAGGATAATGAATGAATGAATGTTCTACTGCTGCATGACTTCAAGTATTCAGTTAACAATATGCATTTAAAGCATGTTAGGTTTGGTCATAAGGTATTCGGTTTGGGTTAGGGTTAGGTTAAGAAAACATCCGTGTTAGACTTAGATACACTGCGACTGCTACAGGTTGGGACATAAATATAGTGAGCTCCAAAATCAAGTCATCACCTTGGGATATGCTGCTGTATTCGCCCGCTCTTCACCAAACCTAACCCATACAAAGTGTCCAGTTCAACTGTCAGAAAGCCCAACCTCTTTCCTGTTTTCCACCCATAAGCTAACAGGCTCGCTTCGCTGCATCCACCTGCAGTCTCCATTCTCTCTGTGATGCTGAACAAAGATGACAAGCACCGTTCAACAACACTAACATGCTAAAATGTAAGGCAACAACTTCCAGTCTCCCTCTCCGTACTCTAACATACCACCAACATATTCTTTCTCAAACATGCAAGAGGATCTGCAACATCAACACTCATAACGCTTGCCCTCATCATGTCCCTGCATCATGCCAACCATGAGCTTTCACATACTGAGAACCACAAGATAGAGACTAATTATGATCATTTATCAGATCAAAATGCAACCAAAGACAGACAGATGGACAGAAAGGATGTCATGCAGACAAAAAGACAGTTTCTAACCCTCTAGAAGCTCATCGAAGTCATCAACAAAGAACTCTCGTAGCGGCGGTCTGCGAGGCTGCTTCAGCGTGTTAACGAGCTGCTGGATCTTAGCCGACACACGACTGCTGACTGGAACACCTGAAAAAATCCCAATGGGAAAAAAAAAGGCCTCAATAACTTTCAAGACTGATCTTTTCAATAACAGCTCCGAAAAACCACAAGAGTTACACGTTTTGCCAAGAATGAGTTCGTATCTCAAGACGGGCTTTTAAAACTTACAGAAAATCACTGAATGACAAACTCTTTCATGATCAAGGAAATCATCGGCCTGCTTTGTGCTGATAAAGATGAAGATCATTCTAAACTGCTCGCAGTTTTTTTATTTACCCACTATAAATGAATAAAGGTTCTCAGTCAGCTTTGCGTAGAAAATAAAGTGTAAAGAAGAAAAAAGAAAAAAGGACCAAAGCATGTTTTGTTCATCCAGGACATCAACAGAAACAATGTAATTGGCCAGTTCTCTGAGGCACTGGTCCAATTTGAAAACACTTTCTGATTAAAGAGCTGCTATTTTTAATCAGACTGGCTGCACTCAGCCGAACAGTGTGCACTGTATCTCAAGGCGATGACTCTTACCATCGCCTGTCTCCATGCGCTCTGCGTTGCCGTACTTCTGCGTGTTCCTGGCAATCGTTCCCATATTGGACATGTGGTGACGCTCGGTGTGGGAGTGGGATGAGTCCGATGAGTATCCCGTCACATCCGGGGGGGCTGAGTGATTCTCTGTAGAGAGACGGAGATAAAAACGGTGAGGCAGACGGGTGGAGACAGAAGAAAAAAAAAAAAAACAGCAAGTGGTGACTCACTATTCATCTTTATCACTGCACTGTTTGTCAAGTGTTGTTTTGTCTCCATGGTCAATTAGACAGATTTTGATGGTCATTTTCTTTCCTGCATAACTGGGTCACATCTCTGGCATACACAGAAGTGAGTTGCACTTCTGCTTGTTTCAAGACAGCGATCCATTTATAGAAAGATAAATAAATGATCATACAAAACATAGAATTTCCAACTGATCCTACTCTGAAAATATATTCATAATAAGATTTTTCTAGCTTCAGCTTATAAAGCGTACACTTATAACAAATCTCTGGTCATTTACTGTAACAAAATGTAAAGGCCACTTGTCAGAAGTCCTCAAGTTCTGATCAAAACTCTTGACAAAAATAAGCAAAAATGTGCTAAAGGCTATACGTTTCTAAAGTTATCACATTTATCCTAACAACTACAGGCTCCACTGGGATGAAATGTAGGCTACATTCAGAGACAGAGATGAGGAAAGGATTTTAATTTGTTGGACTGACCATCAGACTCCAGAGGTGGCGGCCACAGCATGTCAGACCCAAACTCGCAAGATCGTCGCAGAGATCCGCCGTTCTCTGCTACACTCAGAGCTCCCTTCCTCTTTAGAGAGAGGTGGCCAATCCCTGGGGGCATAATATATAATGTTTAGTGTGTTTATTGTGAAGCTAAATGTACAGTTGTTGTTTCCTTTTGTCCCTCTGAAGGGGTCACCCCAGCAAATCATCGCACAGGAGAATTGGCACAAGTTTTATGCCGATGAAACCCTCTGCATTTATCCAGGCTTGGGATCGTGTCCCCATCGGGGCTGCAGCAGCGTAGGGGAGCAGGACTCGAACCTCACACCATCAGGTCAAAAGACAAGCAGCTCTACCACCTGAGTCACTGCTGCTGTAGCTTAGAGTGAGTATGCAAAATAGGCAAGGGTTTCTTATTTGGCTTAAAAAGTAAGTTACTTAAAGATTACTTAAAATGGTGGATATTAAAAGGTTAAAATGTAACCTCTGCCATGTTTAAAAGTCCATAGCCCATTAAGCATTTAGCTTGTCAAACTGAAGATAGAAAAAGAAATTAAATTGATTAAATAACATAAAAAAAAAAAAAAAAGCTTCAAAACAGATGTAGGATGTGGAGTCAAAGCAGCAGTCGGACATCACTCTCCCTCATCTCCGACTGCATCCCTTCATTTTGCTGCTCTTTTATATCTTTATGTTACTCATCATGTTTGTAAATTTTGCCCAATAATTGAAAAAAATAAAAGAAATAATGTTTGTAGCAGCATGTAAAGATCCTGCTCAAAACAGCATGTACATCCGGTTCGCAGCATTTAAACTACTGTTTAAATCACATTTCCCCCAAGAGGACATAAGCCAGTGTCTTCCCTGTACTGATCCCAAGCCTGCGATAATGCAGGAGGGTTGTGACAGGAAGGGCATCTGGATTAAATATACCAAATCAATATGCGAATCGCTTTAGTATCTTGGAGACAAGGCAGATGATTCGCTGTGCCAACCGCTGACGGGAACAGCACAAAGGAAAAGAATCTGTGATATCAAAACCCCAGTTTGCAGGAAAGCTACTCGAACACAATGAGCTTTGAAGATAAAACTCCACCCGATACCTAAAGAAATTCTGATTTATCTACAGGGAATAAACATGCGTTGAAGGGATGTTTAAAGTTACTTCATGACACAGTAGTGGCTCAATCATTTATCTACTGATAGCTATATCAGCTCATAGTTCTGTCATACACATTTATTGAAGTGGTTATTTATTGAAGACTAATTAAAGGTGATGGATTTGGTTCATGTAGTTGTCATGGAAATTATGAATAACCTAAGAAGAAAATATGCTGTTTATGTGAGCTTGAAAGTCCATCTGTGGAGACGAGTCTTAAGTCTGGAACTGCTTCTATATAGAGATCATGTTCTTGTATTCACAGCAGCAGTCTGGTAAAGAAAATGCTCCAAATTCAGCTTATTTTGTGCTTTCTGGCTTTGTTTACCTTCGGCTTAATGCAGACAGCGATTTGGTACAGCAGCTGCTTTACAAAACTAGAAATATAATAAAGCTGTCGTGTGTGTGTGTGTGTGTGTGTGTGTGTGTGTGTGTGTGTGTGTGTGTGGGTAATTTGCAACCGATTTCATCATCAAACGATCATTTTAAGTACATTGTGAAGCATAATAACATTAAATGAGGGCTAGCTCTATGTTTCTCACACACTCAGAGGAATAGAGGTCTTACCATGGTGTGACTGAGACAAGTGGCTTTGCTGGTGGTGCGACTGGCCCAAGTGCGTGTGCCCCAGGTGTGTGTGACCCAGGTGCGAAATGTGCGCGTGCGCCAGTGAGTCGGCCAGGCGCCCAGCGTTTCCGCTACCTCCGCTCTGCGTGGATGAGGACGAGGAGGAGGTTGAGCCGAGGTGGGCGGGGCCAAGCTGGGAAGGGCGGCTCATCCAGTGCTCCATGCCCGACATGTCGTCGCCTGGCCCCGCCTCCTCCTCGGAGCCCGACGACGAGTCTGAGCACAGGGGCGACAAGCCTAGTGAGAGTCAGTTATAGGTTAATATCAAAGCTTCAAACAGCAGAGAAATAACAAGAACACAGTAAAATATCAATTAATATATCAAAAACAATGTTTCACAACAATGAAAAAGGAAAGTTTGGGAAAAGTTTTTATCTAACAGCCAGTTTGCTTAGCATTAAGTGTTGCCTGGTTACCGGTTTTCCGTCTTTAAATTGACTTTTGCTACATTGATGCAATATGTAAAGTATTAAGATGCCTTTTCTCAGTAGTAGAGGAAATCCTGTCTTCTTGTTCACTGTTGCTGGTTATATTGTTAAAATGCATTAATTATGTAGTAATGTACAATGTCTAAACGCAGTGAGTCTTCTTTCTGGGTATTGTGGTGAGGCAAACACAAAGTTCATTCAGCCTCAGTTTAAATTCATGTGTAATTGAAGAAATAAATATAAGACTGAACACTTTACTAGAAATATTCATCAAGATGGAGAGGATTCAAAATGTGTGAAGGTGAGAGTGAAGGAAAGTCTGGCATCCATGACAACAGCTGAGAGTTTCAGCCATCAGCTGTATGAGCTAATCATGTTTGGGAGTCTAGGTGGGTGATTGATCGAGAACCGCTTCATTATAGTTTTTGCAAAGATTATGGAGACCATTCAGTTCACGTCCAAACTGTAATGTGATGCAGTTGTGGCTCAGTTTTGCTACTCTGGACGTGGACTTTTGTACGTTTGAGGTCTGAATTCCTGAAAGCAGTGCTAAATCTGATAACCAATGACCACAGGGGTGTGTCCTTGTTACCAATTGTTGCTGTTCGTGGTGATTTGTGAAAGCAGACGTAATTGGCTTACCAGCATTACCTTGGGAGTAATAATATCAACAGTTTAGTTCTTATATCCTGTGACAACAAGCAACACCCTATGAGTGTATTTCTATTGCACTAGTAGACAATACTACTACTACTGCGAAGCCAGTCTTCAGAAAGCTGTCAGAGGTAGAGCTAAGCTTGCAGGCTGGATGTCAGAGTATGCAGTGGAGTACAGTGCAAATATAAAACAATACTTAAGTATCAGAATCCAATGTTTTGAGCACAACCTCACTAGACCTTGAGTTGGCAGACAAACTTTGGGAACGAGGCCATTTTTGCTAAGAATGGTAAAAGAATTTTTGGTTTTGGGCCGTCACAGTTACATTTAACTGAGCTGCCTTGCCCTTTGAAGGACAGATCTGATATCGACCCGATCTGATGTGAAAACTTATATGCCATGTCAGTATATCAACTTATCAGTTTAATATGATACAAAATAATCCAGCAAATTTCTTTTAATACAAAGCTGCTGCAAATGAAATAAAGTTGTGTACAAGATGTGTAGCTGAACTGAAAAAAATGTCACATAAACTGTGTTTGTTTGGGTGGCAAAGAGGGACTTTGTAGTCTTTGTAGTCATTATGGAAACTTTCTGTTGTGTGGACATTTTTGTGTGTGGATCAGGAAGCTTGGATAGTTGTGCTTTAAATTTAAAACAACCAGGGTGGCGTATCTAACCCTCCATATTGATTTTAGATGTAATAACAATATATACTTGTCAACAAAGTCCTTAAATGACCTCTGAGTGATCAAAACAACAAGCTGGAGATCTTGTAGACAAAATAATCTATAACTAGTCAGTTTACACAGACTGGCTTCAGGTTGAACTTTAGTAAAGACTTAATCATTTGAGGACAGGATCAGACAGAGGAGGCCCAGTTGGCATCAGTTTGAGAGAAAATATTTAGATCTGAATAAAAAAACAGTGTTTAATATTCAGACAAAAAGTTACGTGAGCCTTTGGGGAGATGTCAGTTTCACTTAACAAGGCTCTCAAAGGTTAAAAAGCAAATTACCGAGGGAATAAAGTTATTATATTTCCTTCATTAAAATTCAATCAACCTCAAAAATTATACCATCGACTCTGATTATGGTCAATCTAATGAGCTCATATTTGAGGTAAAGGTCAGCTCTGCAAGCCCTTTCCAGCCACGATTTAGTAGTCACAGAGTGAACAAGAAACACTGAAATATTGCTAATAATCTGTATTTCTCTCTATTCAATTTTACATTTAACAAAAGCTGACAAGGTGTAACCTTACAACTCTCAATGGCCAGGTTTTATCTGTCATTGTGTTTGCCATTTTTTGATGAGTGTGTTTCTATTGGAACCACAATGTTTTAAAAAGTTTAGCCTATCTGGAGTTATGTGATAATCTGCTTTTATCATGTTTTTAAATAAAAAAAAAATTGATGCATCTGTCCCTCTATCTATGAAGGACCATGACAAAGAAGAGGAAGTCCAGGTGAGAGTTTTTGTCTGTGTGTCTTTACCTGGAGGAGTGTATGCATCCATGGAAGTCTGAACCACCAGGGAACGTCTTTTGGAGGGCATGGGCACTGCCATCTTCCTCTCTACGTGTCGTGCCAGCACAGCCTGAACTGCCTCTGTGTGGACGTCTGACAAACAGATGGGAAGTCAAGATCAGGTAGCAGAGGAGGAAAATTTTATCTGAAAAGTGTAACAGTAAGGTGTTGTGTAGTGGATCACTTTGAATCCTCCTGTGCATCAAACAATAACAAGGTTTAATGAAACAGCACTTTTTTGCACAAGTAAAGTCAACGGAGGAAGCACTGACAGTCAGGGCAAGAACAGACAAAATCATGCACTACGTTTCTTAAATTAGAAGACGAAAGAAACGCTCTGATTTTAGCTGAAACGTTTGACCTGAACATCAACATTAAGGTTAGAATTAGATATCCCTCCAAGATGTCAAATAATGTGGGTGATATCTGAAAGACTGTCAAGACTAGAAACAATAAAAGGGACAGAACTTTAGCTAACAAACAATCTGCTCTGTTTGCTTTTATGTCACTGAACTTAAGGAAATTTGGAGCAATCTCGGATTGGATGCCAGAAAGACAAACTGTGAGACTTGTAATGCTAGTGGGTTTTATGCACATGTACAGTTGTGAGTTGGGGCAAAGAAGAAAGAAACGGTTGGTAATTGTCAGCTTCATCAATGTTGTAAAGACACAGGAAGCCAATTCAGAGACTGAATGAAAGGCTGGTGTCAGATAGACAGTTTTATCTTTTTCAGTTTTTTTTTTTTTTTTTTTTAAAAATATAAATCACATAAGGTTTCATTAGCGGAGTCTTAGGGTACATCCACATCAGGATAGTCTGCTAGACTGGGTAAAACGGGGTACTCGGCTCAGTTATGAGGGGGTGTACCCATGTGGACCGGTACAGGTTGCACTATTCTAACCAAAGGTGGCGCTGCACTAGTATTTAGCAAACGAGAGGAAAAGACCCACGGGAAGAAAAAAACTGTTTCCTCCCCTTGTGAGCTAAACATGGAGCACAAAACTAAAACTTTTTTAATTTTGTCTTATGTAAGTATACTGCAGAAACACACTGCAACAATGGACACAGTATGAACAAGAGACGAGGCAGAGAACTCTTAACAGATACCCAAAATGCAATATTACACCAAATGCAGGAAGTGACTTTTTTTAAAGTACGCTTCCTGTATTTGGTCCACATGAAACAAACCGAGACCTGCGTTTGTAGGCGGACCGAGTTTGCTTCTTTGATCCGAATCAGAATTTGTTTGGCGCATTCACATTTCAGCAAACGAAGCAGACTTTCTGAGCAAACGGACTCAGATTCAGATCAAAGAGGCTGATGTGAATGTGTCCTTAGAACAGTGTTCCTCATTGCACGGCTCGCGAGCTGCATGCGGCTCACTGACTCTTGACTTGCGGCTCGTGAAGCAGCCACTGGCTTTCTGAAAATGCGATCTAAATAAGTCATAATGATCCTCAACAGTGCAGTTCTCTTCACAAACAAGATCTGCAGGCTGCTTGCAAAAACTTTGCTGTCGTAAGGGCTCTAACTTACCCTGTCAGAGTTGCCAGTTTTGGCTGATTTCAGCTGCACTGAACTTGCCAAAGAGTGGCTCCATTGGTAGCTCCGTATATATATTGAAAAAGAAACGCCCATATTCTGAGGGGCATTATTGTATTTCCACCATATACTGTTGCCTAAGAATGCCATTACTCCGTGCAATATTTAGGATGATTCCTTGCTAAAAAGCTGAATGTTACTGATTTGGCAACGTAGCATGATACGTAGCATATATAAAAAGATGGACGGAGCCTCCCTGACATCACCCATAGGTTTCTGAAGAGCTAAATTGAAGCTTGGTGGGCGGTTCCTTCCATCGCCATCTTGGCATGGGCATGCATGTCGTCTCTCATTATATGGGCAAAGAGGTAGAGCTGAGGGCGGGTCTGTGAGCGTCCTGGTAGATCATTGACATCGAGCGAACTCCGACCTGCCTGTAGCTAAGAGCTAACTGAGTTACCCAGAGATCGCAGCAGCTAATCAGCTAACAGAGGTGACGAAAGCTAAGTCACATTGTTAAGCTGCTAAAAACTGTGGTTGTTCTAGGTTCTTTTTACTTGAAACGGGAGATTGGGTACCTGTCAGTCAAAAGGACACGCCCCTAAATATGCAGAATTTTGAGATTAAATTACTTTTCAACGGGCAAGTTAGAAAAAAAATTCACTGCCCCCCCATAGTTGTCATGAAGTTTAACCTGACCTATTAAACCAAAAATGGATGTTTGAACCAGGCTGTAAACATGTTTATGTCTACTGTGAAGTTGGCCTTTTTAACATGGGAGTCCATGGGGATTTGCTCTGTTTTGCAGCCAGCCCCTAGTGGATGAAGGGGGAACTGCAGTTTTATGAACTTCCACATAGGCTTCACTTTTAACCGCCGGAGGTTGCCGCTTGGTGGGAACGCTTTTTTGGGGGGTGGTGGCTCTCCTCTTGTCTTAGTATATTGAGTGCAGCTCTTGCTGAAATAACAGTGAGGATCACTGCCTTAGAATATCAATATAGAGCAAGAAATAAGCACAATGAGGCTCATTTTGAGTTATCATAGCTGTGCAGCATGTGGAGAAAACATTTAGTAAACTTTAATAATAAAGGACAAAAAAGCCCACAAAGATGGACTACAGTTTCAAAGAAACGTTCTTTACAGATCATCTAGTATGCTATCTTATAAGTATATATACAAGTATTATTATTATATAAGTATTATATTATTATACAAGTATTAAGGTAAACATGATTTTACTGCACGTTAATATTGCTAAATATAAATTAGACAAAAATATTGCTGAAATGTCTTCCACTATAAGTCACTGGATACTCTAAATAAAATATGTAAATTAAAAACAATTTTCCAATCTGCTTAAAGGACGCAACCAGATGATGTCTTGTAGTTTCTGTACCTGATCGGTAGCGCTCATCTCTCGTGCCAGAGGTTCTCCGCCGGTGGAACCGGGCAGCAGAAGGAGGGCCAAGTGGGGCTCGATGAGACATAGGCCCTTCCATCCCTAAAGAGGCAGGCATGTAAGCAAGCGGACGGACACACACATATATGCAGACGCATTCACATTTGCACATCCACATTTGACAAAAGCAATAGATAGAGTGCCAAAAAGAAAAAACAAACATGGAGGTGACTTGATTTTGCAGAAAAATTTGTATTTTTCTGACTTTTTAACATAAAATAACCAAAGGAAATAACAGAAAACAAAAATTTGAAAATATGGTAATTTCATCTCTGCTTTGTAGCAGAACATCCCTCAGTATCCTGTGACCCTATTACTGCTTAAGCTTGTGATGTATGACAGGGATAAACCCGGGTGTGTGATGGATGAGTGTGTGTTTTAGTAACTTTGAGGCCTGTTGGGGCCTGTGAGTGTGGAGGCAGCAAGTGACTACAGAACGATTAGCTACAGATACAGAGGAGCAGGCCCAAGCTGAGCTCTAGGGAGTCCTAACCTACAATGACGGCGGCTGAAGACTGAATCGATTGATTAGAGTATGGTGTCAACGCAACTGTATTTGTCATGATACCAGATCGATGCTCCAGTAGAGGTATAGGAATATTTTAGCTGAGTGAGGGTGTGTGGAGGGGTCAGAGGTTGCTAAATTACCTCCAGCATATGCCCTTATCAGCTTGGACCTCTTCTTCTCATAACCCTTCTGAGTGATGTCCCCTGTAAACAGACAGAAATAAATAGAGTGAAAGAGCTGGAAATGGCTGAGTGGGCCGTTTTTGTCTGTTTATTCATATCAGTCTGTTTTATTACCATTAAATCAATTCTGTTTTTGGTAGTTGCTCATACTATTATTATAATCTTAATCTTTACTTTGTATAAAGAATTCTTGAAACTTGTTGAAGAAATAAGTTTATCTGGTCTGAGACATTTGTCTCACGTCACCCAGCCAGTTCCATCTCTCCCAGTCTTTAATGTTTGTCTCTGACCGGTAATTAAAGATGAAAATGTGAACATAAATAAAACATAAAATGAAGTTGCAAATAAGGATGAAAATGTAAAATTAAGAAGAAAACATTGCTTTTGAACAGTGGCATTTCTGTGTGGGGTTTGCATGTTCTCAATTTGTGGGTTCTCTCCAGGTTCTCCAGTTTCCTCCTATCCATCACTTTGGTTAATTGATCACTTCTCACATGTAAGTGGTTTTGGATAAAAGCATCTCCAAATGACTGTAGAGTAGAAGAGCTTAAACGAAATGGTTTACATCACATCACAAATGCTGATCTTAGCTGACAGGTAAAGAGCTCCTCAAACTTCCAGTGGAGAGATTTCACTGGTGTATTCGCTTTAAAGGATGCAGAGTTTTAACATTTACATGAAGTTTTTTTTTCTTATTTCACAAAAAACTTTGTCACCAATAAACATCCAAATGCAGCACAACCATAAGCAAAATCCATTTGAAGGAGAAAAAAGACAAGCATGTGGGTCCGTAACTGTATCTTTTGGCATTCAGACCATCAAGCTGTTTTAATGAAGGAGGCACAATGACAAAACCAGGTTCAGCAGATGAGTGATGAGGATGAAGAACTGACAAATTACGAGTTGAAGACTGACACTGGAAATATCAATTGTGATAAAAATGGATTTATAATAATCAGAATTCAGAAATTGTATCAAAACAATTTTTGATCACCTGAATCTTCATGACAGTTGTCTGACTGAGCTGTTGGTCACATGAACGTTGATGTCTGTTGATCTTCATGTAAGTCACAATTATTGACAAACAACCTGATGTTGCTTTACTTTTGTGGTTTGGATCATTGTCTTATTGCAACACCCAACAATTCCTAAGCTTCAGATCATGGACATGCATTACAGTTTTTGATAAACCTTTATCTAAATTACGACAAACATCAGAATCCTGAGACAGCAAAACAGCAGTTTACTTCCTTCATTCCAGCCTGTAAAGTAACTGATTGTATAGTCAATAAAGAAGTAAACAGCACAAGAGTTTGGCTTGAAGGAATGTTTTTGTAGCTCCGCAACTATCTTAAAAATCCATATCATGACAGAAAGCCAGTGTGAGACACAAATCTGTCCATCTGAATCTTGCAATCTGATATGACTTTTTTACAAGCCCATGATAAAGGGACCTGCTGTAACTGACAGTGCTGAAAACTAGACAGTGGCTACGGTTACATGATGTTTGTTTTTTTTATCTGAATGAATTATTCCGAATTAAATAATTTTCCTTTTTACATGGAAATAATAATTCTGAATAGAGGTTTACATGAAAACACATCGATTCCGCGTTAGATGTAGGGGTTGGTAGGGGTTCTGATTGGAGAAGGGATGGCGATGACGTACTTAGGTATATGGAAATAAATAATATGCACTTCCAGGATATTTTCTTTTCGGTTATACGACAAAAAACCCCATAATAATTTTTATTACATTTTACAAGCTCGACACAAGCTCGACACAAGCATACTACTTCATTTTTTTCTTCAGCTGAGGAGGAGAAGGAATACAGAGTGCCAGAGACTGGAGGCAGAAGACTGCATGTGCGTCATCATGATGGGACAAAGTAGCAAGCATGCGCTGTATGACCGCAATTAACTTAGAGCGGTATGAACATTTACATAATAGAGGAATTAATCATTTTTGGCCCAAAATGAGAACAAACCAGACACTTTTTTCAAAATTAGGTTTAATTGCAAAACATCCTTTCTATTCGGAATTAGGTGTTTACATGATCACGCAGATTTAATTTAACTTTGGAATTAAAGAGGAATTAAAACTCTTATGTAAATGTTGCCAGTCACAGGATACAGAATATCTGACTTTAGCATACTTACATGTGAGGACTCTCATGGTATTTGCTTCCTGTTTACATGACTTTACTGGTCTGCTTGATTTTCATAGCAATGTAGAAAACACAAGTTAATCAGGAAGTTACAGGGCAGGTAAAGCTTGTTACATACTCCACGAGAACAAGAACTGAGTTCTTGTTCTCGAGGCTGCAAGAAAAAGAAAAAACATCTTGTTCGTCAGGTCCATACATACTCCAGGAGAAGCAGGTCTGCAGCGGGGAGGGATCACTGCGGGGGGCGATGTCTGCTTACATGTGCAATGAACCCGGTTGTTACCTCCGCCGAGGAGGTTATGTTTTTCCCTTTAAGTTACCTTTGCTCAAGGTAACTTAAAAGTTTACGGACAGATTTTTTTAAATATTTCAAGAGTTGTTGCAAATGTAAAAATGAAGAACAGATTAAGCTCTGGTGGTGATCCGGATCACCGTTTGGATCCAGGAATTTTTTAAAAGGATTCTTTAACATTGTGCTTGGCGGAGGTTTCCGCTCTCCGAGTGCTTTTCTAGCTTCATATTTAACGAGCAACTTCGTCCGCGGCTAGGTGGGTCGTGCACTTGGCTGGGTCCGAGTGTTTTAATGCCACATGTAAAAATGTTGGTACTTTCTCACCACCTCGATCAGCTGTTTTATCAAAACAATTCGTTTTACCTACAACAGCAAACACACGGAAGCAGCAACTCCGCTTCATGCTTTCTTCGTGTTTACGACGCCCACTTCAAATGTCCGACCAATCACACAATACTTCTCGCAGCCCTGCAAGAAAAAAGTTCTGCCAACCCGGTGTGTCAAGAACTGTCTTCAAACACGTCCGTGAGAACAAAATGACGTCATTTTCTTCTCGGAGCCTCGAGAACAAGAAAAAAGTTCTCGCTTCTCGTGGAGTATGTAACAGGCTTAAGAAGTCAAGTTAATAATGTGCTGCCCTTCACCGTTCTTCTAATGCTCTGATGCTTCCATCTACAGCTTCTAGTCTTTGGTACTTTCAAATTATATTCTGTAATTAAAAGGGAGTACTAATGATTGAAGTTTCCCCACACTGGAACAAGTGTTCAAATTCTGAGGGTAACATGTGCTAGTATATTACCACTTCAGCCCGAACTTGTTTGTTTTTGATTGTGACTTTTGATTTTGGGATTTTGACTTTGGTATTTTAGCAAAGCTAATACAACTCAGGTAAGGACTTAATTAAAGTTATTCTTAAGTCATTAAATGGGCTAAAAATGCATGTAATCTGATTCAGGAACAACAATTTTATAGAGCATCATACATTTCCTTTCTGTGGCCTTACATTTTCATTTAAAAAATATAAAACATCTAAGATACTTCTTAAGACGAACAAGCATCAGCCACCAGCAGTCATGACCATGGAACTGGACTCATGTCGGTAACAGGTAGAGACAGATCAGTTTGGAGGGCCTCTATGGTAAAACTCATTACAGTCCCTGGGGGAGGTCTGTGTTACCTTGGCAACCTCCCTCCAATCGACACAAACAACAAGCCTATCAATCACAGCACCCTGGGGTCCTCACAGCAGGACTAATATGAGCTAATACTTCCTTGTTTGTCCCAATTAAATGCTGTTAAACTGCCTCACACCAGTTTGCTAATTACTGACGCTCATTTAATTGTCAGAGAGACTGGAAGTCTAATCAAATTCAATGATAAGAGAGGAGGTGCATCTTTCCACACCAGTACTCTAAAATATCATTCTGCACAGAATAAGTGGAGGCAAATTTGGTAGAAGCCATTTTGAGCTCTTCTAGAAACCAAAAACAGATATTTTGGTTTGATGAAAAAGTTAAAAAGCACTCAAGATTTTTTTGCTAATATCAAAAGACAGAATTGTTTTTACTTTTCTTTGTATTTTTATGATGATTTTTTTTAAAATAACAACTGTAGACATTTTAGAAAATGTTACCCAAACATAAGACGGTGTATCTGTTAGGGACTATTTTCAGCGGTAGATTAATCCAGCGCTAAGCGAGTTCATCCAGCTGCAAGATGATTTATGTGGGATTAAATCCAAACCTGTTAAGAGTGTTGTGTTTCTGTGGTTCAGAGAAAAAATACAAGAATTTTAGATACACCATTGATAAATATAGCTCTGGTTTTGATCCTTTTATTTGGGTTGTTTTGATAATGAGAAAACCATAGAGCTGTTTATGATCTGCACATTTATACCGCTACAGCTCCTCATGCTACATAATCTGACATTTATCTGATAAAACTAAACAAAAAAAGCACACCTAACAGTAAAAGGGGATACCTTATTACACCAGAGTGGGGGTCTTTGTCAGATTAGAAAAAGACTAGCTCAGCAGTTCATATACTGGCCACGTGAACTGAGAGCGCAGATGCAGACGTAAAGCTGTTCAGGCTACAAACAAACACTGAAAAATTACATTTTTTCAAACCGAAGCTTCAGTAATTCAAGTAACCCTAACCCTATCCGTGCACAGCAAGTGAAGCGCAAAAGTCTTCTACTGCAGCTCTGTAAATCCTTCAGGTAAAATGTCAGAAATATACAAAAACGGACAAAGAAATAGCAACAGATCTGTGGTGTCTGTGAGGCAGGAGTATTTGTTTTAAAACCTAAAAAACTGAATGAAATGTTGTTGAAAAACTGAATGAAAAGACGAAAAGATATAGTATCATATTTCCATGTTTTCATGAGGCAGAAGAAAGCCAAACTCACAGAGAGACAAATATGCTGATTTGGAAAAGAGATGCAGAAAAAGAGTCTGCTTTCACAATCTGATGGTGGAAAACAGCCAGAACATCTGGGTCCAATCAGCTCATCTGTTCTGCTCAGCTGTGTGTGTGGATCTGAGCGAGGCTCCTCTCAGATCAGCCGCAGTGTAACAATATTATTGGTTCTTCCCTTCTCTCTCTTGCTCACACACACACACACACACACTCTCACACACGCAGACACTCTCGTGGTCTGTGGGGAGACGCCATCTTCCACTTGCAGCGCAGCAGAGCAGGGAGGGAGTTGCCTAGCAACGGTTCTTCTGGAGAAGGCCTAAGACAGCCATCTTGGATTTGGAGCATCAGATGTGAGAAGAAGGCTAATGATACCTGCTCAGGTGGATGCATATGTGTTGTGTCTCTTATGTGTGTGTTTTTCCTCCCAGCCTGCATTGGCAGTCTGATTTCCACCCTGCTCCTCATTGCACCTCTCCTCCCTCACACTCGGCTGTTTTAATGACACACAGTGGAGCAGATCGATTGCGGCCAACTTCAGATTGGAGTTTTTTCTGCCCACTGAGACTGTGCTTTGTCAGGAGCAGCGCAAGCTAGTGATATCCTCTGCAGCAAACCCATCCATCCTGATCTGATGTTTTTCCACCCGTTTTCTCCCTGTCTGTCTGCAAGCTTAACTGGTCACAACTCACAGAAGCTGCTGCAATCTGTCAATGCATGAGCTGATTATTTATGTTTGTGTCTAGAGCTGCAACTATCGAGTACTTTTGGAATCGGGTACTCTGTCGATTATTTTTACGAGTAATCGAGTACTCTAACGATTATATTTTTTTTATTATAATTTTTAAAACATATACTAGAAACTCATCCAAAGTAAATCTATAAATGTATATTTGTGAAGCTGTTGCATGTGTTGTTACTACCTAATGTATGAGGATTTGGTGCAGCCAACATGTTTGTGCATGCGCTCAATGTGTGGAGAAACAATTCTCAACCAATCGCAAATTCCTGCCTTTTAAAAGATTTAAAGAAGAATTCACGTACAAAGAAGGATTGACTTGTAAACATGTCCAAAGTATCTAAGAACTAGTCTATGTCTTGGCGGACGCCTGTTAAAAGTGTGTCTGTTTATTACGGAATAAAAGAGGCTACGCCTGCCGTCACACGCTCCCTAAAACATGCGCTTTGACTCTGCGTGTGTGCAGGAGAGACAGATGAGGGATGGATTACAAGACTGTTAACGTGCGTTAGCAGCATTACAACGTCATTGCTGACTAATATCACAGGTTATAACACTGTAGATTTTAACAGTCGCTGCTGTTGTTGATATAAATCGGAAAGTTGAATCTCCGCTTGGAGCGTTGAAATGGGGGGCGGGGTTCCTTTCAGGTTTGAGATTTGCTTTACAGCACACACACTGCACTACGTTTTCTGCCCTTTTCAGTGTGAAATGGTCCCACACTTGCGACTTTTTCGGTCTTTTCCTCCCCTCTTCTTCATTCTCTGTCATTAGAGACCAAAGAAAAGAGAATCTTTAGACAGAAAGCAAACCGCTCGCCGGTGCTGTTGGAAATGTCCGTCATCAGTCCGGGTGAAACAGTCATACTGTACAGACACACCGTAGGCGACAGATTGTGTTTTTATATATTTTATAAATGTTTAAATATTTTACATGTTTACTGAAACAGTGACGCAGCGCACAGCGCAGTGGTCTGAGAATTCCACAATGACATTTAAATTAAAATATATCACCACGTGATATTAATTAAACGGAGACTTGAGGCAAATAATTTGCCTCGATCAATTTTTGTACTCGAGTTACTCGAGTTAGCCGAGTAATCGTTGCAGCCCTATTTGTGTCAGACATCATCTGAACAATAAATGGTTGTTACAATTTCCTTAATCTCCACTGAATATTTTGTTTTGCTTGTTATATCTGACCAACGCTGCCAAACCCAGATATTAAAATATCTTCTATATATTTTATTAACTTCAGTAAAAAATATAAAAGCACTACAGGCACTGCTGGGGGCAGTGTTGTCATTTTGTGCATCGTCTTTGTTTAAACAACGAAGAACAAACTGACAGTGGCGCAACCTGTCTCCAAAGTTTGGGGATATTTCACGCTAAACAAAGTGTCAAACAGGTGAAATGTGTCGTCTACCACGCAGAGTTGGCGTACCACGGCAGCACGACAGTCATGCATGAGCATCTGAAACTAAACCACCCCGGAGTCATGGTTTCAAGCGTTCTGGATGGCTAAGTTAGCATTAGCGAGTAGCGATGTGCTGTTGTTACCTCTGCCAAAGAGGTTGTGTTTTTACCGGCGTTTATCTGTTAGTTTGTGTTCAAGATAACTCAGAAAGTTATGGATAGATTTTTTGTTACATTTTCAGGAATTTTTGGAAATGTGAAAAGGAAGAAGTGATTTAATTATGGTGGCGATCCGGATCACCGTTTGGATTCAGGAATTTTTTAGAGGATTCTGGCCATTCTTTACCTTACAAAACATGTTTTTTCAAGATGTAAATAATCATTTCAATGGAATTCTACAAAAATTAAGTTTTTGTTTTCCTTTTGAGGCAAATTCTGTATAGCTTGGATATGACACTATAGCTAAGTTTGAATGTTTCTAAATAAATTAGTAGTAAGCTGTTAAGCTTCAATTTATTATTCAACTGGTTCAGGAATCATTCTTTTAACTTTCTAAAGGACATTATGTTGTGATGACTGGGAATCAGGGTGACATTCATATGATACAAATGAAGAGAGTGGGGTAAAACATACTGGAACCAGTAAAAAAGAGCTGCGTAAACTGGAAGCACAGATGGTGGGCGTGACAGAAATAATCGTGACTAATCGAAAAAATTATTTACAGATTAGTCGACTATTAAAATAATCGATAGTTGCAGCTCTAATCAGAAAGAAGATGCAATCACTATCCACCATACGGGAATGTGACTGGGAGTTATCACCACTGAGAAGACCAGATTTTGCTTCAGCCTACTTTGTTTCAGTCAACACCGGCTACATTTCCCAGAATGACTTGCACATCTTACTCAAAGTCCAATCTGTCTTATCCTGCTGCTATGTAGCTCCATTTCCTTCTACGGTTGTCTTCTCTGATTGATTTCTGCCCCTTCAAAATGAACTCAGGAAAAACCTGCTCTTTGATTCTCAGAAACTGATGTAAAACTTGACATTTATCATCTGCGATGTATTTTAACGGCTCACTAAATGGTGTCGAAGCATCAACTGTTGAAAATGTCAAATTATTAACAAATGTCATTCTACAAGTGTTATTCAAGCATTGTTTGATCACTGGCTGACCTAAAGAAAACTGACTGAGATGCGTCCAAAACAGCATCTGTACCAAATACCATATTCCACAAGTTACTTAATGACACAAAAATCCATTCGTTCTGATAAAGATGACAACAAAATTGTGAGAAGTCTGAACTTGTTGATTAAAAAAAGAATTATGGAAAATATGAATGTCGTTTAAATCAAGAACCGAAGTTCAGCATCAGCTTAGGAAACAATGAACTAACACAGGAATGTAACCCAGCTGCTGTTTGCAAAACACAAGTTTGTTGTCGGCCTATAGTTTGGTTTTAAACACACATGTACTGATCTTTTACCTCCACCTTTTCTTTCTTGTCATCATAAACAACCTACCACCCAGCAAGCCACCATGGTAACCAAATCTACTTCCAGCAGCCCACACACACACACACACACACACACACACACACACACACACACACACACACACACACACAGCTGAAGGACTGAATGCGTCACGCTTAGGGGACCTTGGGCTGTCACACTCACATGCAGGGACCCGTGTGGACTGCAGAGCATCCTTTAGCTCTACAACTCATTTGTCCACAGCAGAGCCAGGGGCCACACACACACACACACACACACACACACACACACACACACACACACACACACACACTTGCAGTAGCAGCCAAGAGTCACTCCCAAAACAGAAAAAAAGAAATGAGGCCATACTGTGGGAGCAGTGGGTTAAGATGCCACCAGTCAAAATACAATGTAACCTCCATTGGTCAACCAAAGTGGCCTTTTTAGTGGCCAGCGCTGATTATTTACAGAGCAGCTGAATCACTGTTGCCAAACTAGATCTATTCTACACTCTGTGCTGCACTTCATACACAAAAATGCAACTACTTCATTAATCAACACATGAAACCCAATGCAGCAGACAGCATCAGGTTTGTCTGCACTGCAGCTGTGTCTTCATTACTGTCAATTCATCATATTCAGAATGACCAGTGTCTGGGATCTCAAGACGGCAAATAGAACTAGACCAATTCATTATTAGAAATGATCATTCATAATATATTTATAAATACATTAATAATAATTACTATTATAAAGTCAACTGATCTTAATATCCAGGAAGAGAAGAGTCCATTCTATTTGCTTGCAATCAAAGTAGACATCTTTGAATGTCTGTGACAAACATTCAAGCTGATATTCACACAAAATCTTACACTATGTCACATCATCTTCAAACTACTGAATCTTTTCTATTTTTGCTTCTTTTTTCATGTGTTCTCTGATGCAAATGTCTCCACTTGACAGTAAAAGCCCATAGGACAGTCCTACAAGCTGCAAATGTTTGGTGTTTTCACTCAGCAAATGATGCCAGCTGTTCATCACTCACCAACACTAGTATGACACGAGGTTGCTTTTATTGTTTTTGTTTTGTTTTTTTGTTCAGCAGCAGCGACCCCTCTTGTCTCATCTCCTCCTACTCTTCAGTCTGACCCAATTAAAAAGGTTTAACTCTTAAAAGCAAACCCCAGAATAAGTATTCTGACACTGAAAGAGCAGGAGAAAGTGTTTCCTGCCAGGGTCCTGCTAGCACTGCACTCATTCATTTTCTATTCCGCTTACTCCAATTAAGGGTCACAGGGAAGCTTTAGCTTACCACAACAATTGTCAGGACAGAGGCAGGGTACACCCTGGACAGTTCACCAGTCCATCACAAGGTGCTAGCACTGCATGCCGACAACAAACCAGCAAAAGGCAGGTCACAAAGTGTGCCATGCAGGATAGACTATCTGAGGGATGACCAGCATGAGTGACGTTGGGGTCCTTGTCTTTAAACTTGTCTGCATTTATTATGCATTAGCATGAAGCATTTTGTCTTGCAAAGTCATTGTGGAGGATGTAACTGACTTTTAAAATTGTCCCCCACAAAACTTTTTTATGTTAGATCTTGTCCGTTTATTGGATATCTCACTCTTTTATACCTTGTGACAATCTGGCTTCATTGTGTGTATTGATTATTGGGAATCTGAAGGGTGCAGGAGAGCAACAGTAATGCTGCAGTTCTTACTGCTATAAGCTGAAGTAAGCTACATGCAAATCAGCACCCTTTTTCCTCACTGTAAACCTCCGTACAGAACAAAGCAGTCAGGACTTCCAACATCTCGTGAAGGAGGAGGGTTCTGGCAGATCAAGCACAGCAGACCTGTGGTCGTTCATGAGCCCTGATGGCGGATCGTCAACAAACTCATGACATTGATTTTCAGTCAGTCTGAACTATTTTGATCTGAGTTGTCCTCTGTGAGCAGTCAAATTACACAACACGCCCACAGAACCAGTCCACATTCTAGTTCTGGTCTTTGTGAGGCTCGGTTGGTAAAGTGATGGAGACAGGCGTCATTCCAGGCAGGCTGCACAACAACTGACTGACAAGCGCTGCGCTCTGTTAACACACCAACGCATCACTCTTTGAGATGTCACCAGCTGGCTTCCAAATCGCACACAAAAAAAAGCTCTGCTTTTATCCTGTGGTCTAATTATGTCAGATTTCACTAAATAACCAATCAATAAGAGATACTTTCAAACATCGATACAAATAGGTACTGATGGTAGTTTTTGTTGACAGAAGTCTTGTTCAAATAACTGTGTTTATCCCGTCTTTGGCTTCTTTGAAAAGATTAAATATGTTTGATGCCTGAGTATTTCTCAGAGTTTAGGAATTTAATTGCAGTACAGAGACTCAGATGCAAGAGCTCAAACAGAGAATCTGTAAGTAGTACGCCTCAACTATATATCGCTGTTGTTTTAAGTTGCAACGGCGCCACAGCGATTATGATAGCTAATTAGCATGCTATTCACAAGACATGCATTAGCAGAGATATATTTTGACATGTTATTGACACGTGTGAGCGCTATAGTTCACAATATTCGTTCTGGACTTAGTTTCTACCCAGGTCTTAACTATAATCTCTACAACATCAGCAGGACAGACAATGTAAAGACGTTCCAGAGCATTTGCAGCTGGTGTGCACATGAGCGTGTGTCTCAATGCTTGTGACAGGGGATCCACTCTGCAGCTTTCACTCACTCACTCATTGCTAGTATGGAAACATACATCCAGCACTCGTATCAACAAAACAAGAAGCATCATCTGTTGTTCTCGGCATGTAAGGAAAACACAGTGTCATTTCTGCACCATGTGTTGCCTTCTGCTCGCTTTGGGCAGCCAATGCCCTGCACTTCCTTCTCCCCTTACATTTCCAACCGGGACAGTGCATCTCTGGCCAAAAACCATGCACTGTGGTGCTATTGTGTGACCAGCAAGTGGGGAAAAGGATTGGAGTTTTTTCCTAAACATGCTTGGCATTCAGGTGTGAAAATGGCTATTGATAACCCAGCATTATCTGTACATGAATAAACAAACTGCAGCTTACATACTAAAAAGTCTGGATAAACTTTTTAGGTGATCAGAATATTTTACATCCAACCAACTGTTTGAGAGCTCGAGAAAAAAAAATGCATGACTAAATAGCAGCCTAACCAAATGCTGTTTACGTTGATAGCAGCATCAGTAACAATGACTTCCAAAAGCCAAACAAATATTAAAGAAACAACAATGTTGACATTGTAGAAGTAACATAATCAAACAATTCATGTGACTCAACAAAATGTGAAACTTTGCTTTGGATAGTAACACTATTAAACCATCTGTTTTATTGCTGTGAATTGTACTGAAACTACAACAATAACTACACTCCTCCGCAGCTTCATGGATTTATTAATTAGGTACACATCATAATATAATCAATGAAGATGGTGAAACTTTGCAGCGTGAAAGATGAAAACATAACTGACCTGAAAAGCACTGCTTCAGGCTACAGATAGACACTTGTTTTGTTTATTGCTCTTTAATGAGGCAAATACGGAAACTGCAACAATGCAACAATTTACAGGTGCAGCCACAATTAACCACTGGCTTCTAATAAATATTCAGTACAAAAAGCTTTGATGTGATGTTAAATATTTACTAGAAGAGAAAATGTGCCAAGTTTCACACCTGAGAAACGCTGTTGGTTAAATATGTGTGCTGGCATTTCTTTGCTCATAATCAGTTTCTATTTTCTTTTTTATTTTGTTTTGTCTTTTCCTGGTCAAGCATATTTAATCTAACACTTCAGGCTGTTTCCAGAGCATCCCACACATCAAACAAGGTGCCTAAACTCATCAAAAAGATCCATAACTGACTACAGCTTCATCATAATGGCTTCTTTGGGGTCTGCAGGACATCTCAGAAGTAGACTTTACAACCTCCACAATAGCCCTGTAACCAAAGGCTCCCAGATTATCTCAACTTAACATCCAACAAGTCCATTGGCAACCAAGTTCCTCACATCTGCAAGTCGCTCTGCAGAAGAGCTACGGCTAAATGCTCCAACACACTAAGGACCAGTGCCTTAAGTCCTTGGGGGCATAGAAACATGGAAGAGATGAGCGGAGATAGATGAGATGGAGAGCGGCATATCTGCCAGAGTTCAGCTGATTGCTGAAAACACTGATAAACACTGATCATTTTCTAAAAGATGAAGACTAAAGTTACTTACAACTCAACCTTTCACATCTGGCAGCCTAAAAGTTCCTTACTGCCTTTAACAGAGATGTTCTTCAAGCAGCATTCACCTGGAATCAGAGGTTTTAGTCCTTTAAGATATTTATTGGGTATGTCTGCAAGCACGTGACTTGAAAGTTTGCTTTTTTTTTTAATGCTTGCAATGAAACTAGTCAAGGATCAAGTTTTTACAAATTGACAAAAAACTGCTATACTTGTGCATCAGCAAGTACCACTATTTGTGCCACGTAGGGCTGCAGGATATTTGGGAAATATACTGCATGCAATATTTAAAACAATTGTTCAATACTTCAGTTGCAGTATGCTTTGCAATTTATACAAAAATAGATCAATATATGGTAGTAGTAACATCTAAACTGCATTTATCCTTCTGTTTGTTCAGTCTTAGTCATTCAGTTGTCAATAATACGCTTGTGCTGCTCATATTTTTAAGAAAAAAAATCTCTTTTGTATTTAATGTTACTATTGCAATCACAATATATTTTAGCTCTTCTGCAGCCAAAACTCAAGGTAATTAAATGCAGGACAGCAATAAAATGCCTTTAAGTTGTCCATAAATATAGCTCCAATCCTATCTCTGAAACATAAATGCCAAGTTAGCCTGCGTCTTGTTTTTTACTTTTATGTTTTGTTTTTTTAACAGCACCACATTTCAAACCAAGCTGTATGTCCTGTTTTCATTTAATAGTTGTTCATAATGACTAGCTTTGTTTCTTCTTGATTTAGAGTGAAAAACTTGTAGATTAAGGACCTGCAAATGTCATCTGTTGGTGTGTTCATGAAAAAAAGTAATGAAAGGCAAAAGGTAAATCTTAAAACATTTCTACTGAAAATGATTTAAGAACTTTTTTCTAGCCAAAATGCCTTCAGATGTCATGATTTCAATTTTGCATGTTTTCAAGATCACCAGCGAGAACAGAAGCAAAAGAATAAATGTTTTTTGGGCTGAAATGTACGTGTTGAACAAATTTCTCTTTAACATGAAACATATTTACTGTCATTAATGATGAGTGCTTCTTGAATTAACTGTAATAAAACAGAGAAATGGCCAGTATAATCGCCCAGAGCCCAAAGCAACATCTTCAGGTTGGATCCTTTGGGGCAAAACTCAAAGTTGTTCAATTTTCTGGTTCTGGTAAAGATGGAGAAATAGTGTGGCTGAGATATGTTAACTTAAATTAAATAGTTACCTAAATGCACAATCTGTCGTCATCAACAGGATTTCTAGAAACAAAATCAGCATTTAGGGGAACTTGTAGTTGATTTTAAGTCAAAACTACTGGAAAACAAGCACTTCCCTTCCTTTCCAGGTCCAGTCTAAGCCTCTTTGAAAAGATGCCATCCATTTCAACTGCTCCATCTCGTCGCAATGATCTTATTTTATAATGACCATACACACATACATAAGCCGCATGCACTCTCCCTGAGTGATCACCACACCAACCAAGAGTAGGCATGCCGTCAGCCTGTTTCTTTAAGCAAAAGTGACAGACAAACACACTGACACATCCATCATGAGGCCTGTTGAGGCTTCATCCTGCTGTGCTCCACCACTAACCCCCACCAGGCCTTCACTCACACACCTGAAGGTTTGGAGTGACATTGGGGCTATGACGTTTCCACTCCGTCCTGCCGTTTCCATCATTAATAACATCTGCCAGCAGCAGGTTCTGCTCTGATAAACACTCCCGGCTGGATTAGGAGCTTCAGCGGCCCTGCAGCTGCCAGTGTTTTACCTCACTATGTGTGTGTGTGTTTATGTGTGTGTCACTGCAGAGGGAGAAAATTAAAGGCTTTTATGAATGATGAGGCTGATCAGAAAGAACAAGGACCGTTTGATATATCGATACTGAACTGCTCTCAGGAGATCTCAAAGGCTGATTCAGCTGGGTTTTTTTTTTTAGATGATAACTACAGATTTGGGATTGTCTGCAAATGCAGTATAAACCTTTTCATGTTGAATTATTCAACATTTGTCCTAGAATTTACACTCTACATGGTCCTGGGGACCCTGTGACAGCACACAATATCAGCCACACAACATCCGAGGACATCTGGGGGGAAAAGCAGCTTTACTAACTGGATGTCCCAAACACCTGAGCATGTTTACATCAGCATACATTAAAGAGACATTTCAGGCAGTACAGCATGCACGAGCATGTATGGAGGCTTCATCACTCACAATATAGGCCTTCCCAAGCCTGTATTAATAAAATATGCCATTTCCATTATATAAGGAAGATATTCCCTGCTTCTATGCAGATGGGTTGGATTCAGATAAAAGGTGGATGGGCAGGGCATGAAAGTGTTTCTTGTATGTGTGTATGAAAAATGAAGAATAACGGAGGAGGGGGGGGGGGGGGGGGGGGGGGGGGGGGGGGGGTGTGAGAAATATTCCCAGGCATCCTCCTCATCCTCAGCTGCTCCACAGGCCCAAAAACAACCACACACACACACACAGAGGCTCGAGCCTGGGATCATCAGAAGCCAAACTGGCCCTCTGTGCGGCACCGTCATGCAGCGTTGTATCGCAATGCTATTATTACATCTCAAAACACGCGTTCACACACGCACACATACACACACGTACAGGTAGACTTGCATGATTGTGTCAACATCTCAAGGTCAAACGCCGGTTCTGGTATTGGACCCAAAGCGGATAAACAGGACATTTGGGTGGATTTAAATTTTTTTTTCCCCATCGCACTGCCTGAAACAAAGAGCAGCGGCCGCATCCTGCAGCGTGTTCCCGCTCTGCCTGCATCCTCTGTCGGCCACACAGAGCTGTTCAGGCCGGTTCCCCGGCAGACAAACATCTGGATGGGAGGAGCGGGAGGGGACGGGAGGAGGAGGTGGAGGGGCCCGCAGGAATGAACGGCTAGATTCCGTTAGTAGGTAGGCTCCCGGTGTGGATGGTGATGGTGATGAGATAACGTGATAACGATAGAAAAGAGGAAGAGGAGGGGTCGAGGGGGAGCCTTGCGCTTTTTTTTTTTTTTTTTACTCCCCTCTTTTTCTAATTAATTTCTTACCCTCTGACAGCTCCAGCTCCAGCTCCGCCAGCCGGGCTCGGATCTCCAGCGGTATCGGCGACGCCTCGCGGTCCGCCATTCGGCTCGTACCGTAGAAAATAACTCCCCGGTTAAAACGCTACTTCCTCCGCCGCTGGTGTAGCTACCTCCTCCTCTGCTCCGAAAGGGATAGCTGCTCTTCGGCGGCCCCTCCTCAGCGGAGGCGCGTAAAAGACTGCGCGACGATGGGAGGAGAACAAAGAGGATAAATGTGGGTCTCGCTTTAACAGGGGCCCGCCATGGCGCCCGGCACTTAGGAACGGTGAAGACCCCAGTCGGCTCTGTTCACTGCCGATGCGGTGGTTGTGGTAGCGGTAGTGATGATGATGAGGAGGAGGCTCGCGCAGCCCCAGTCTCAGCGCCGTTTGCAGCTCCTTGCTGCTGGTGTCACGTGACGCAGCGGAGTTTAGGGAGTGGGGGGGTGATTGGTACCGGTCATCACCGCCAGGTGGCGCAGGAAGAACCACCCCTCTCCGTGTTAACTACACCTGACTGCAAGAGAACCAGGGCCGGATTAAAAGTGCATAGTTGCCCTGGGCCCAGAGTATTCCAGAGGCCCCCTTTCCCATCGCAATATTGTGAAAATTGTGATTGATAGACTGTGAAACGACATTTCTGTGGTGTAACCATCTGGCTTTTATGTACATTTTGTTTCAGGTCCAAACTGCTGGTGTTTTCCCTATGTGGGCCCCACATGGGCGTGAGCCCCCGGGCCTGTGCCCATAATACCCATTGGATAATCCAGTCTTAATGAGAACCCAAAAGTGGCAAAAGAAATAAACATTCAGAAATGTAATACGTTACTTCTCTCTTTATTGTAAATGTTTGTGTAAGTTTAAATTCTAAAATAAGTTTTCATATATACTAATTTTAAAAAGGATTTTTTCCAATTAATATCCTCCCATTTACAAAATGTGTGATTTATTCCTGAGATATTTTCAGCCTACTCTGTTTCAAAGCAGACATACTTTAATATAAACTTTTAAAGTGGGTCTTGAACAACTTGGAAAACTTGTCATTTATATATTTTTTTTCTGCATTAGACTATTAGTAGGTAGTTACAAAACAAATCAGTTGCTCACTTTTCTTTACTTGTTATTTCTATGTACATACATTGGAGGATACATTGTTTGGCAAACCTAAAATAGTATTTTTGCACCAAAAAGGAGAATTTCCAAAAAGCTATATAAAACCAGCAGAGTGAACAGTATGAGGAAACTGGACAAGTGGAGGGCAAAACCTCCACTGTGTAATTCTTTTTTTTTAAAAATATCTACATCAGATGAACAGTCCCTGAGAGTGAAGTTTTAAAGGAATAGGGAAACAAATCCAGCAACAAACTGATACAATACCTGAAAGCTTTGAAATGTCCTTTGAGAAGTGTGGAAAACAATTGCTAAAGACTGTACCCAACAAAAAAATATTTGCCCCAGATATCTACCACATCTGCAGTTTTGTTTGGTCCACATTTGGCCTTCACTTAGAGCGCTGACTCCATATAAGTGTGGCTGCCAAAACTCAGCCACAAGGCCCACAAAGAACTTGCTGTGATCCATATTCTGGTTGGCTCCTCATATTGGATCCCATCTAATCTACACAAGGCTTGCCAGTACCATAACTGAGCCATAAGTGCAAAGAGTAGCCCAGATTAAGTCCCAAAGAGTATGCTACTTAAAGAAATGAAAAGAAAACTTGTCTTAAAAGTTACAAAAAGATTTTTGTTCATTACTCTGTTAATTTTTGCCTCTGCATGGTTCCCGTCATTCACTCTTTATTGACAATGAAATTTTCAGCACTGAGTTCTGTGACCCATTTACATTAGAATTGATTTATTCGCTCTGCTAAACGTTACTGTCAGCTTACTACATTTTAAAGACAGTTAATTTCAGTTCAGCCTGAAACTCATCACATTTATGATCAGCAATGTTTTTCTACTTCTGATTGGCTTTCACTCGGAGCAGCTGCTGCTGCTGCTATAGTGGTTATTATCCATGTCAACAGAAATATGTGATGTTTAATATTATTATATAAAGCAAAATATTTAATCAAGTATGATTAAATAGTCCTGAGTGGCTGTGACATAACTGTGAATCAGTTCGTCCATTTAATACAATGTATGTCATCAGTATTATTAATCTCCCTGATTATGACGGAAGCCTTCCAACAATCAAATCATTCCCACTGTAAACAAGTGTTGGTGCCACATTTGGAGTTACAGTATTGTGATAAAGCTCTTCTGCCATCTGCTGGTTACAAGAAGGAAGTTTAAATGTAATCCGATGCATAGATTGTCATCAAAAAGGGTGTGATGGGACTGAGCACAAATGTAGATTAAAATAAAATAAAGAAGGAAAATCTGGTAAAAAAAAAAACAACTCAACATATCAAAACAGGTGAAATCTGTATAAACACATATCATGTCTTTAATATCCTTTCAATAAAATAGCACGACAAGAGTGTGCCCGCTCTTCCTTTTTACCACCAGCTTTACATTTAAAATTATACAATACTAAAAGAAAAAAAACAACAAATAGAAAAAAAATATTTCACTCCAAATAAATTTAAGTTTTTAAAACCATTTAATGTTCTTTGTACTAAAACAGTGCTTGTTTGTGGCCACTCAGAAACAGCCTAATCCTGAAGAAGCACATTTCCGGATGCTTTGGAGTTACAACTAAATAACATCTTTGTCAACACAACACTAAAACTTAGACACACAAAAGCAGCTCTTGTTTAGAATAAATAAATAATAACAAATTTAATGTTAAAATTTAAATTTAAATGTAAAGAATGATATTTAGTGCTTTTCAAGAGCAACATACCTTTGAATTTCATCAAACTCCTCTGCTACAAAATTAAATTATTACAGTAAAGAATTTTTTTTTTCTCTTATGTGCTTTTTTCATGATGGGCCTTCACATCCCACTAACATGTATAAATGGAACAAAGTGGAGGACAAGCAGTCGATCAGAAAAGCATCTTTTTCACAGCAGTATTTTAGATTAAAAACGTAGCATGTATCAAGAAAAAGAAAACAGTAAAATACCAAATAAAGCTCAGAATCATGACAGAATATCCTGTACAGAAAGTAAGAGAGCAGTGCCAGTGCCACAAGCAAAACAAGACTAAATAAAACTGGAACTGAGCCCTCATTAGACTGACCTGAACCTTTAAATCAAGAAATTAAAAACAAGTCAAGTAGATCAACATTTACACGGTTTACAACTTCTAGTGTGAATCCAGACTAAAAATAAGTTTATTTAAATGCAGAGGGCCACATAGTCTTGCTGTAAATTACAATACAGGCTATTCTTCCTCGTAAATGTGCAGCCTATTCAAATGAAGGATGTCATTACGATATTTATTTGTATATTAAAAAAAAAAAAAAAAAAAAAAAAAAAAAAAAAAAAAAAAGGCCAAGTGTCCATCTTATCTGATTACTGTGGCAGTCGAGCTGAATCAGACTGGACTCCTAGCTGAAGGGGTGTTGTCATCAGTGAGTGACACTGCTGTTTTAAACATCCTCTCCTGCAGATCTCAGCATAGCTCAGTTTCTGGGAGTCCTTGTCAATCAGAGTACAGCATGATTAGGAATGTTGACACTTCTTACTCCTTTTCTGTATGTTAAAGGCTTGCATGTTAAATTTTTAATTTCTATGCTGCTTTTTTTTATCTCAACATAAACCATCCAACTCTTTAGCTGTACACAGATCTAATGAGACCCACATACTGTACACGATGAGCTTGACATTCAGATGTTCAAGACAATATCATCACAGCTCTTAATTAACATAAGTCATTAAAGTATGTTAAACAACACTAAAAAGAAAAGACGACATTTTCAATGTACGAACATGAAGTATGTGACTTAAAAAAAAATTAATTCAAATTTTCTTACAATTTTCTAGATATCATTTACCTACGTGTCTGCAAGGAAAATACAAAATGTTATTGCGATTAGCCCAACTCAAAGGAAACTGCATGATTGATGCATTTACACATAAAGGCACCAAAAAAAAGGTATCATTAGTAGACTCAAATACAAAGAACTTATGTGATGGTTTGTTTAACAGCATATTATTACCGATGTTCTGCTAAAATCACCAGGAGTTAGAAACAGTGTTGGGTATAATGGAGCAGTAGAGGAAGACAAGGTATAAATATGTAATATATAAATATATAGCATAGATAAAAATCTACATTTAACCCAAAACCTTTGTTTTATAGATAAGTAGATACTCCAAAAATATTAGCGTTTTGGGTATTTGTACAGCAGGTCCGAAGAGGCAACAGGTTATCCAGGTCATAATTAATGGTGGAAAGAGCACTGTATCTGTGGAATTAACCATCGCTCCATCCCTCTGGATGGTAATTATTTACTAGCTACAAAAAACTTCAGTCTGAACTCACCATAACAAAGGTAAAAAGGAAAAGTTTGGCTTGTAAAAACCTAACAATAAAACAAATGAAAGTATTGTAATTTGTACATATAATTAGATAAGCACACACACACACACACACACACACACACACACACACACACACACACACACACACACACACACACACACACACACACATGCACACACACCCAAAACAATAAGCAAGTAGAAAAAGTTGTGAAATAATTCTTACTGAGGCTTCTTTGTGAGGGAGCTGAGTCAATGTTTCCTCACTGGTTGAAACATTAGTGCTCTCCATCACAATCCTGCAGGGAGAAACAATAACCTCAGCCATCTGGAAAACTGCAATAGTTTGCACACAGATTATTTTAACAACCAGGCAATTAAGAGTTAAAAAATCAAATTAGAAAAGTCTCCACTGCAGCAACAGATTGTTATTCACGTTATGAGCAACTTTTTGATGCAAAATGTGAGAAACAGTTAAATGTTCATAAGAGGACAGACACGGTTAAATCAAGTAAAGCATCACCCAGTTGCTTTCGCGGGGATAGTTACAGCTGTGACACTGACTGAGCCTCCTCTGACGGCAGCAGTGTGCTGCTGCTTTTGTTAGGACCCTGTGTTGAAAAAAAATCACACATCAACCATCTCAGAATGAAACAGCAAATGTGACACTCAGAAATAAAGAGAAAAAGGTTTATCTAACTTGATGTGCCTAAGAACATTGTGTGTGTGTGTGTGTGTGTGTGTGTGTGTGTGTGTGTATTAGACAGTGTTTGTTACCTTTATTTTGCCATTAGTTGCAGGTGCAGTTGCTATGGCAGCCTTTTCCATAGAAAGAGTGAGGTTGTCCATCAGACTGACCTCTAGAGGAGGAAACGGTTGACGGAGAAGACCTGGTGGATTCTGTACCACACACAGTCAGCGTTGAGTCAAAACACTTGGAGATTAAAATGGTTTTGTGGCTCCTGTACATACCTGACGGTTTTGAGTAGCTCCTTCCCAGGACTTTGCTTTTTCTCTCCCCCTTTGACTAAAGTTTCTTCCCCTTCAATGCAAAGAGACAAAGTAAGTCACTGCTGTTGCTCAGAGAGAAATTTGATTGATACAGCCACATCATAGTGGTTACAACGGAGGAGTAGCCAGAATGTGTATGTTCAGGAACAATCGGTATGATATCATTTAGGAATAAAAAAAAAAGAAAAATCTGTCTATAAGGCATTTCTCATTACAAATATTAATTTACAACACAATTAACCCATTAGAGTCCAACATGATATATATAATGCACACAGTTTCTAAGACATCCTGAGCATCAATTTATAGTAAAAAAAAATATGTGTTCAAAATCGTGTTGACATATATATTTTTAAAACATTTAGTTAAAGGGACAATTGAAGACCTCAAATAAAAAAAAAGGACTTCTTTTATTCTAAATTTTCCCTGGGTTGGGTCTTTAAGGATTATAAGACTTCGAACTCTGCAACTAAAAACTACATCACATGTCTGCATAACAACATAATGGTTGATGATTTAGTTTCAACAAGTCTGAAAATTCACAAAGTAAAAGTCATTATTTTATCTTCTTCACAATTCCATAGCTTGATTATTTTCTAGTAAAAGTCTTTTTGGTTGGTGATTGTGTGAAATTTTGGTCTCACATTATTTGGTTTCATTGGCTTTGGTTTGATAAGTGTTAAAGCAGCCGAAATCAACCTCATCATCAGCTGGATTCTGAAGCAGTTTATCTATTAAATAAAATTAAAGACAATCAATGAAAGGATTTAATAAAAGCGTATTTTCATATCATTGTAATGAAAAGTGCTTCTCAAATACTTTTGGCTTATTTTTAATCTTAGCAAAATAATTGAAAACATATGGTATGTTCATTATTTATTTGTGATTGCGACACAGAAGAAGATAAACTGAGAAGATAAGCTGACTTTGTCAGTCTTCAGAAATGATTTTAAGCACTGAAGTTGCAGGGCATTACATCCTGAAGCACTTCATTCATAATCAACAGGAAAAGCTTTTAGTTTGTTTGTAATGAGTCAATGAGAATGTGACATTGACTTAAACTAAAGCACAGATGTCACCTTTTCCCCTTGTTCCAAAAAAAAAAGCAAAGAAAAGAAATATATTAAATAACTTACTAATCCTAGGTACTTTTTACAAAGACAGTGTAAGGACTGAACAAGTTCTATAACATCTGAAGTGTTATGCAGCATATTTTATGACCTGTTTCTACAAGAGTATGTGGACAAGAAGAACAACATGTAGCAAAAAACGGAGTTCTTACACTCCCTGCTCAGGTGTGGCTGAAAACACTTTCTTGTTTGGATCAGTCATTCCAGCCCTGATCTGTTGGTGCGAGTTGCTGTGTGTCCGGCCTCGACCACGTTTTGTGGCAGATGAGGAACAATACACTGATGGCTGCTCTGATGGCTGCGAGTTGTTGCTCTGCCAACGATTACTACCATGGGACAACCTCGAGCCTCTCCTGGAATAACAATACAATACCTCACTAATTATTGAGGCCATGGATCTCACAGTATTAAAATCAGACAATACACAATATCCTTTTACCTCTGCTTAGGCTGGCTGTGTGGCTTGAAGTTGGAAACCACAGAAAACCCATTTATCATGTCACCTGTTGTCAAGTGGGGCTGCTCGGAAAAACGATAACATCCGAATGACAATTTTAGTCTCACATAAGACTGAAGAAGCTCAAGAGGAGCCAAACTAATTGAGTAAACTATAAACAATATAAGCATTGAAAATCTATAGAAATAAATATATATATATATATATATATATATATATATATATATATATATATATATATATATATATATATATATATACATATATATAAATAAATAAAAGTTCAACCTCTGTAGATTCTTGATAGTCCATTGCTGCTGAATTCCACACCTCATTGTTGAAATCATACAACTGCTGTGCAGGCTGCTGGAAAATGGTCGGGGGAAAATACGAGGCGTATTGATTTCTAGTCTGATCCAGCTGGCCGGGTCTATAACCACTTTTTAAACCGCAGGTAACGACTGGTATTGTTTTAGCCTTTATCCTTGCCATGATCGGTTTTCCTTTAAACACCCGGATGTCTTCTCTCAGGTACTTGTAAGCCTGAGGACATACACACAGCAACACAGCGTCAAACTGTCGGAGTAAATCTCTTTTCTGATCATGTCACAAAGAGCACAGTTTGATGACAGTCGCTTACAAACACACTTCTGAAAGATTAAATAACAAAAAAGAAAAGTTTTATTCTCATTAAAATTCCTTGGCGATACACTTCAGTTTAACAAAATAAGACAGCATTGTTTTACCTGTTGTGCATCAGCTTCTGAATGAAAGGTGATGAACCAGTTGTCGTTGTGCACACACTCACAACTCATGAACTTGGGCAGGTTTTCTCCTTCAAAGAGAGCCTCCACCTCCTGCACAGCAGCAGTAACATCAGACACACCCCCAAAGATTACAAATACAGTAAGATTAAGCCACATTTCATGCCTCAGCTGGAGAACATGGAAGAAATCTTATTTTGAAAATAGGTTATTTGTGTTTTTGTAGCTGGGGAGATCTTACCTCACGAGGTGTGGTGTCAGGAATCTCACGCAGGATTACAACACAACGGCTCACAACAGGCCGAACTTTCATTCCACATGGGGAAATCTGGACCAGTGGCAGGGCTGCCAGTCAGGGAGAGAAAAATAAATACTTAAAGAAAACAAGAAAATAAATATAATTTTTTAAAATATTATATCTGTTATCAATATTTTACGCATATCCACATTTGGCTGGTTAAAAAAATCCATTATGAGCAGAAAAAAAAACACTGACTTCTAATAACATCAGAGATGACGTGCAGGTCTGTGGTGATGTTCTTGATCCTGTCAATGCAGGCCAGAGTGGCCACGGAAATGTATTGGTCACTGTCCATCTGAGACTGGAGGAACAGATCGCTGCTAAGGTTCTCCCTGCGGAGAGACAGAGGAGTTGGTAGGAACAATTCTGGCAAAAGTTGCTATTTTTGAGCTTTGTTTTCATGCTCATGTTAAAATAATCTAAACATGACTGAAGATGTAAAGCTCAAAACTATGGAAGTTGTTACCTGGTGAGACAGGACTCCAAGACTCGACCCAGTTCTTCTCTAAGCTCATCTGAAATCAAATGAATTCACAGCTCAAAGATTCAGTGCAAATAGTTTTTGTCTTTCAAGCTGGTTTCACACTTGAATCCTGGATTCTATCTGGAGAAAGACAGTATCTCCAGCCACCGTCTGCAGCTGCCCTTTCACATGTCATACACAACAGGAGTGAGATGTGTTTTCAGCTCTAGAAATCCACAGAATTAGCATAAGTATAAAATCACGGATGCTGCACATCATTCATTATATCCCTCGATGAGTTATATGTATATGGTAATGTATATGTAATAACATGTAATATCCATATTACATTAATATGTTCTACCTATGAGTACCTACAAGAATTGAAGACACAAACTTTTCAATCAATCATCAACAGCTTAAAAAACTTTTTAAATTAGTTAAACATAATTACTTACTTTCTTACATATTATTACTATATCACGTGAGATCCAGATTATTTTGACATTTGTGTTTTTACATAAAACAAATCCTGATAACTTGCACAAACGTCAGGGCTGCAGTGCCTCTGTAAAATTGGCTTGCATTTAGACCAACTTTAAAAAACAATTAAAAAAGATAAATACCCGTAACAGGTGGATCAGTGGACTGTCCAAAAAGCACAGGTACTTCAGATGTCAATGTCTGGTACTCCACAATACAGGGATCAACGTCAGCAAGGTCTGTGTTGACCTGTAACTCTTGTGGATAGCCTAAAAAAGAATTGAAAAAAAAAACAAAACAAATGACCAAACTGTACAATAACTCATTTGTGTCAAAACAACTACAACTCCAGCCTACCTTCCTGATGGATCAGATTATTCGGAACCTGTAGCCATGGCTGCTGAGTCTGTTGGTATGCAGCATCAGGGATAATAAAACTGAAGCTGGGATCAGTCCAATTTTGGGCTTCAGAGCTAAAGTTAGGGGCAGCCGCAGTTTCCTGAAATCAAGGCACATTTGAGCAAAACATAAAAAGGACTTTTTCTTTTCTTTAAAAACTCAACAGTGGGTCCAAATTCTTGGATGTTTTGGATTTTTTGTCATTTAAAATTTTAATCTGTAATCTGAGTAAAACCACAGTGGGGCCTGGAGTTAAGCATTCACCATTTCTAAGTGCTTCCTAGGTGCTGAAACATGGCAGCCCACTGCTCTCCAGCTCATCTAGAGATGTGTCAGTGCAGAGCCAAATTTCACAATTAGGATTTTTATCATTCGGATGCCTAATAAGACACCCAGAAGGGTAAGACTGGGAGATTAAAGCATTTTCTAATACTGAAATTCACTTCCAAAAAACGAGCCAATCACAAATAAATATTAATGGAGCATGAAATTTATCAAACAGTTTTGATCAATAGGAAAAGAGGAGAAAGCTCAGCCTTGGAGTTGGTGTGATCTGTCAAATAATTCACCATTTAATATCTTGGTTTGTAAGTGATCTCAGAAATATTTTTAGTACCATCATAGTCTTTAGTCAATCATTTTAATCATGGCATGAACACTACCATTCACTTGTAATCAGACAATGTTTACAACCACTCTGTAGTTATGAAAGATAACTTGATGGAAAAATATATTTTTATATCACAGAGCTTCAGATTAGCTCAAATTAAAATGGATTCAATTTAAATCTGTAGTCTTAGCACTGCATGCACCTGCTTAAAAAGTAGATACAAAGGCCTTATTAGAAAACTGACAGAATCTGAGGTTCATTACATTTTTTTTCAAAAGGTTGTATGAATTTATATGATGACTGAGTTATTTAATCCCTTACCTTAATCTGAAAAGTGCAGGTGCATGTTTTAAAGACGTGTATTAACATTCATTTACACAACCTCATAAGAAAACAACTGCTTCCAAACCAGTCGCAGTGTGTGCTCAGTCTGCATATGAACACATGCATATTATAAATTACTAAGTCACATGTCCTCTCTGATTCTTTCACTAACCCCAGTCAAAGCACATGTTGAGTGAACACTTACGGGCTGAGTGTAACTTGTGTGCCAGTCCCACACACAGGATCCCTGAGGCATCGTGGTGCTGTATGGGTAAGCTCCAAGCAGAGCCATAGAGGGCTGGATCTCTGAGACAGAGGGTGGGATCACCTCTGTGTTGCTGCCCTTTGTGCTTACACCCTGGTAGAGCTCAGAATCAGAAACCCCCTGAGCCCAAACCTCACAATTCTCTTCTACACCCAGCCTTATCCAGGGGTCGGGGTAAAGACGGAGGCAGACAGAAGACTCTGCCTCCTCTCCCAGCAGCTCAGATACTATCTCCCTCATCCCTCCATCCTGTCCCTCCTCAGCAGTAACAAGTGGTTCATTATCCAGGATGTGAATTTCATAAGATGGGGTTGAGGCGTACATGTCAATCTGACCTGGGTCCACATCCATCGTGGTGTGACCCTCTTGGTTGGTCAAGATGTTCTCAATCTGACCAGTGGCGTAATATAGGATGTTGTGTTTGTCATGTATGCTGGTAAGAGTGTGAATCTCGATGCTTTCGGAGGCAGTTTCAGAGAGTAAACCACTGTGACTCTCTGAATGAGTATCATAGACTAGAAGAGGGGACTCAACTGGGGATGTGTCCACCTTCATCTCATTCCTTTCCTCAATGTGATTTTTATCTGATGAGTCTTCTGCTTGAGGTAAACTGTCAAGAGCCTTATCCTGGACGTCAGCATCCAGTTGAGGGTTCACACAAGCGGAGGAAACACTGGAGGCTGATATTTTTGTGGATTCGGAGGCTGGATGACAGCTATGGGGGTGCTGCTCCACTGCATCTACAGATTTATACCTGACTGGCATCACAACAAGCTGCTCCATGTGAGTCTGCTGTTCAACCATCTCCTCTATTTCATTCACTGGTTGATTTTTCTCTTGTTGGATTTGGCTGCATCCCCTCTCGGCAGCAGACTCTTCAGTCTCAGACGTGAGCAGAGAGAAAGATAAAGGAGCTGGAGTGGAGGAAGTATGAAGAGAAAGCTGGCTTACTCCAGGAGGAGGCTGTGCGAGAGGACCGTGACTCAATTCCTCAGATATCTCCGGGCCCTGAGGAGTGATGCTTACATTTACTCCCACACAAGCAGAGGAGGGCTCAGACAAGATGTCACATTCTTCATTACTCCGTTTTAAGCTGGAAGTGTTTTGGTCCATTTCAGGGAAACCGATGGAAACGTCATCTATCTCCACTGGTTTGACTTTCTGATGAAATTCTGCTTTCGAAGTTTCAGCTGCCAGACTGTTAGTGAGGACATCCTTTGGGTCAAACACCACCTCACCCTCAGTGTGCCAACCATAGCAATTAAGCGCTTTGTCGCAGTAATCCAACCAGGTATCGCTAATCAAACAGTTACTTTGGACATCTTCGATATCTTCGCTTCCCAATTCAAACATCGGCTCAGTTGAGTTGACATTTAGAGTGATGGATTCACAATGGTGTAATGTATTCTTTGTTGAATGTAAGAGAGGAGCTGCACTTGTGAGGCCAGTGGTGGTCATTTTAGTGGGCGACAAAGAAAGTGAGGAGATAGTGGAAACCGAAGACACCTCTGTGAGAGTTGTATCAGCTGTACTACTGTGACCGACTTCACCCTTTCCATTGTGGATTCTGCAAATGCTCACAGGGATGGCTTCACTTTGCTGGCAGGACTTATCTGTCTCCATCTCCCCTCCGGGCAGAGAAACCACATCCTCCTTCTCTTTCTCCTCCTTGTATCGCAGTTGGATGTCGAGGTATGAAGTGTCGGGTTTAGAAGTGTCGGTGGCTGATTGTGAATTCATGATGTCCGACTCTGCTCTGAATTCAGACTGATGCAAATGACCAAAAACAGAATCACTGTTCTCTTCAACTTTTTTTTCCTGAAAGTCAATTATTTGTTCCTTTGTCATGTTACAGACTTCCTCTGAAGCCCAGCAGTCTTCTGAGTACATAGTCTCCCCTACTGAACACTCACTACGTACTTCAAAACTGTCCTCTGTCACTGTCACCTCCTTTGACTCCCGGACTGTCCCATTTTCAGCACATTCATCCTTCCCCTCCACATGGACACATGTAACTGGTATTTTGAGGTTTGAAACATCCCATGTGATTACATCTGTTTCTGTTGCAGCTGTCTGGGAATAAAGCTCGGCAGACTCACTGCTCTCTAGTGAGGAAACTGGAGGGTCTTTACTGCTTTGATGACTCCTAGTCAGGGGCCATGCGTCAGACAAAGAGTCCAGGGGCGCAGCACGTTGTAGATGGGTGATTTGTTCTGCTGAGAGTAAACTGTGTTCACAAAGTGTCTTAGGAAAACGTGATTGTATAGAAGTTGTTTCCTCATCGTGTGATTTGCTAATCATTTTAGTTTCTGCGGCACATGTATGGTCCCGGATTGTAAGTGCTTCTGATTGGTTAGAGACTGGGACTTCCGCTATGCAGGGTGGAGGAGCTGTCTGTCCTTCAGCTGTGGGCCGAGACTGTGTTGCTCCAGCTGTTTGGGACCAACTGTGTTCATGGTCATGTTCAAGGTCTTCATCATCAATAGAACATATGCTGTAGAAGCTCCGGTTTTTTGTTTCCATAACCTGACAAAGTGCTGATATGCCGACGCAGACTTCCCCACAATTGTCCTCCTGGTGTTCTGTTTTAGGATATTCCTGCTGTGTCCCCTGACACACTCTGGCCACCCGAGGCTGGTCATGTGATGTCTCACTTAGCATGCAAGCAGCAGAGGCTAACCTGGCAGGAGCTGACCAACAGCTCGCTGGCTTGGACTCCATTTGCTCCTCTGGGTGCTTACTGGACCATGATGCTCTGAGTGCCGTCTTCTGACTGACTGGACTCTGAATGGGCCTCTCCATACAGGGATCTGGCATTGAGCTGGGTTTGGCAGCACACGTTACACCAGAAATTATCTCTATGTTTGTATTCATGTTTGTGCTGGTTGTAATAAAAACTCTTTCCTCATAATTGTTCACTGGTTTAAGATCCTTCTGAGTCTGCACGTTGCTGTCCCTGCTGGACAAAACTACTTTGGTCCAACCTTTTTTGTCCAGTTCTGAATGGCCTTCATTGTCCTCCAGAGCCTTCACATCAGCTGGTCGGTCTCGTACATAATCCTTCTCTTCCTCCAGACACACGTGTTGAGCTAATGCAACGGCGTGCTGCCTGACTTGCTCCGCTGCTTCACACACTCCATTGTGGGGCTGGGACTGTATTAAACTCCTCCTCTCATTTTGTAGACTGGGGTTGAGTTCTTTACTGCAGCAACACCCCATGTTCTCCGGCCTGGAGTCAAAATAAACCACGAAACAAACAAAGAAAACACTGCTGTGGCCACTCACACTGGCACAACATAAGACGAAATCACAGGCAGTTGCTCACGACGACTCAGCTACACGAGAAAAGAGAAATGATCCCCTTTGCCCCCTGCCTTGTCCCAACCCCCCCCCCCCCACACACACACACACACTTTTCCCCCAGCCCAGAGTAGCAAATGTGAAGTAGCTCACATGTCCCTGCCACTCAACACAGGGCTGCATTGCATGTGTAAATATATGTGACGGCCCTGGTTAGGATACAGTTTGAGAGCGGCCAGTATGCAGCACATGGTCCAGCAGCCACCAATCACAAGCTGTGTTCACTCCTTCTCCTTCATTTTAAAATATCCCCCAACCATTCACATCTTTTTTTCAGTCCCAATGACATAGTTCAAATTCAATCACAACACTTTATTCCAACCTCCTACCTCACGTTCCTTATTGTTTAAGCTGTCTCAAATTAAATTAAAAAATGTTTGAAAATAATTTCTTAATGAAGAAAGAGCAGATTTCTGAATAAATAAACTTATTTAATCTGTCATGTTCAGGATTCCTCACCTGCCTCGATTTCTCCTTCTCATATGAACAAAAAGTGAATAAAATGGTTGTGTGTTGCATAAATTACCCTGAAAAAGTTCATTATTTTACAACCGATATAAATATGAATATGTCAGTGTTGCGAGGCTTTAGTACCTGGTTAGTGTAGTAAGAAAGAGGGATAAATTCTCCAAGCTCTGGCTGTTGCGGTAGATCAGCTGGATACAGGGAATTCTGGTCTAACATCATGTTGACAGAGGGGACACACACAGGACAAGTGCTGCTGTTGTTCATGGTCACCACAGAGACTGGCAGAGGAAGCAGTGCAAAGAAAGGCAGTGAGTCACAAACACCAGCTGGCATGATGGAAACACTGTTATTGTTAAATAACTCAATGGGGACTAAAGTAGAAACATATATAAACATATGCAGGTGGAATTAAATGTTTGTAAAAAAAAAAAAAAAAAAAAGAAGCTTATTTAAAAGATTCTGCCAAGTCTGTCAATGATGAATACTTTATTTATGAAGACATTCATTCTACATTTTGACAGCCTTTATGGTGGAAGTGTCAAAGTCATTTCAGTTCAGGGACTACATTCAATACACTTTGATCTCCAGTGGGACACACCTCTAACATATGAATGAAAAAAAAAAAACTATAAACAATAAAACCCTTAAATTTCTCAATGCAAAGCAGCACACATACGTTCTCAAGTTCTTTAAATTATATATACATACATTATATGTGTGTATATATATATATGATCATTTTTAATTTAAAATTTTATGAATTTCATAAATTGTTCATTTTTAGAAAATATTTGTGAAATAGTTCATAGAATTCTATTCATAAAATGTTTTATTCCTTTTAAATACATTTTAACCTCTTTTTGAAAATGTATAAATAAGGAATTGTTTCTATTTCAATTAATATTTTGTATTTATGCCTTTATATTGTTTTATTCATTTTGTGTTTTATTGATTTTATTCTACTTATTCTTATACTTTTATTTTACATTATTACATATGAACCACAGAGAACATTTTGCAAATTACAATGGATATACAAAATCACAGAACAAGTTATCACCTTGCCTTACATTTTATATTTACATAAAAACCTTTATTTCATGTGGACAAATTAGGCACAGTTACTTTCAATAGATACTTTTTTAAAAAACATACAACATATCAGTCCTCAGAACTTTACACTGGCTTCCTGTCTGTCACAGAAATTACTTCAAAATAATGGTGTTATCTTATAAAGGTCTGAATTGTTTCAAGCCAAAATACATTGAGGATCTTCTGGTTTGCAATAAAATAACCAGATGAGTCAGACCATCAGGGTCAAATCTAGTTTATGTTCCTAGAGTTAGAATTAAACATGTGTTCAGTTTTTATGCTCCTCACATGTGGAAGATGTGAGGAGCTGAAACTCAGCTGGTTAAATCAGGGGAAAAAACATTCACCACCCTTTAAAAAACCAAAAACTGTTAATTCATCACTCTGTAACGTTCATTTCTTGAATTTAATCTACTGTATTTTAGCCTTTTCTGGTTTTTTTTAATATTTCTTCTATTTCTTTTTTAAATTTGTTGTTCATTTATTTTCACTACATTGTCACATATATGAAATGTGCAATAAAAATAAGCTACCTAAATATTCACTATACCAATTTATCACACTAGCAAGATTGGATCCTCTAGTGGGCTGGTTGTGACCCCTGGGCCATAAGTTTGACACATGTTTTCAGGAATTATTATTGGACAAGGGTTGATGTCAATAAATTAGTTATATGAAGTTGGGAACAAACCAACAAATTAAGTCATCTTCAAAAAACAGTTTTACAGGCTTCTTGAAGGAAGCTTCAAAGCTCTAATTTGTATGTTGGTTGTCATTTTGCTCTTTATGAAAGTGATGCCACTCATGAGAGAGGTTTTCGGAAAATTCATCATTTCTTTAGACCTGTTGCCATTTATTTTCAGTTTAGTTCTTGTGTTATTTGGCATTTTTCAGCCTTTTCTCCCCGTTGTCCTTCCTTAAGAATTTCTTGAGGTCGTATCCTGTTTACCTGCTGTTTTGTTCAGTTTTTTTCCTTTTCTTTTAGACCTGACAGTTCTGATGTAGTGATGCTTGGAAACACAAATATTTAAGATAATGAGGATTACATTAAGACTCTTGCACAATACTGCAATTAATATTAAATTGAAATTAAATGTGAATCCTTACAAATTTATCGTTCTTTAAAGAGACACTACTAAACTTTGACTGATCTTCTCACTTTGGTGCCATTAACAAAGGATACGTTAGCATCTCTCCTGTATCCTGTCTCTTCTGTGATCTTGTTTTATCTTTTGCACATTTTCCCTGTTGTGTCCTTCACCTCCTGTGTCCTCTGATTGCTTTACTGAATCAGCCATGTTGTCTTTTTATCTTTATATTTGGTTTCCAATAAATCAAAGCAGTGCTACCTTTTAGTGTGATAAAGTTTAAACTCGAGTATTTCAAGGGATTTTACATTTAAAAGGCTGATAAAAAAAAAAAAAGACAAAGTAAAAATCTCAATAATAATCCCTAGTATAAGTCATTTCAACTGACAATAACAGTTATTAACCGATACTCTATCATCAGCTGTTCACACTGATTTTTACTATTTTGCTTTTTTTTTTTTTTTTTTTTACAGAAAAAACTCAGAAGGAAAGAAACAAAAGAAAAATACACTCAGCTGAACCCAAATATACATCATTGGATACTTCGCGAAGTTTTCATTACTTTAATTTTGCCTTCATCTGACATGATGCTTCCTAACGCTAACTTTTCCAATTAAAAAAGTTCATACATACATTTACATAGATGGTTAGAAGAAGAAAAAAAAGAAGGGAAAAAAAAAGTTTTTCGTGTCAGGTATGTAACATTAGACTTGCTTTGCTGTCAGGTTCCCTGTCAGTCCTCCGATATTATTCAATGCAACTTGACAGGTCAAGTTATATGAGACACACTTGCACAACAATTAGTCAAGTTGTCCAAGTTGCAAACTTGCTGTCCTCCAGGATGTGAGAAGCACTTCAGCTGAAGATCATCTTCAGACTAACTTAGTCAAGTGAAGCTAAGAGAGGAATCGACGTGTTAACAGAAACTAACGGTTTCTAAACGATAATTCGTGTCATCCTAACGCAGTTTAGCTTAACTCTGCCTTAACAAGCGGGCTCTGTTAAGGCAGGGGACTCACCTGGAAACACTTTCCTCTGGGACACTTGGCGGGTCGTGTTTTAGGGGGGCGTACTGCTTCCTCCTTGCTTGTTTCCATAAAACAACTCGTTTATTTCCCCCCTACTGACAGCGGTGTTGCCAAACCTTCTATCAGGAAAACTAGGAACTGGTTGCCCTTGAAGTCGCTAAACTACGTCAGCATATAATTAGCATAACGAACCAAGTTGTCATGGTTTTGGTTTGGGGTTATATTAAGTTCTGGTTTCCTGTTTTATTTTGTAGTTTTCTTTTCCTTATCTTTTCTGTCTTGCTTCGTTTCCTGTTTGTTAGTTAACCTTCAGTTTTTCCATTCCATCTATGTCTTATGTTTCCAATGCATTTATATAACTTGGTCTCAGTCCGCCTTTACCAGTTAGTTGTCCTTCTTTTCATTATTGTTATGTTATTGCATTAGTCATTATTATTATTATTATATTAGTTTTGCCAAGATTTAAAACATATTTAAATTTATATTAGCTAATGTTTTAGGCTAGTTAAGACAAAAATAAAATAAAATTTGAAAAAAAAAACCTGAAATAATAGTTTACTAAACCAATGCAAAGTTAAAATTCAGCAGTCGGCTTCAAACAGCTCATCTTAAAACCAACAACAAAGTCAGAAATCTTGGTGAAGTCCTGGCATCAGGCCCGAATTACAGCAGTTACATCAGACAGCTGTTAATTCAGCTCTTTATGGCATAAAGAACGTATTGAGGACTGATGTCTACGCAAGATTTAGAAAAACTTGTTAATGTATTTATTTTTAGTAGAATAGACTGATGCTGTCAATAATCTTTATTGATAATTAGAATGCACTGCTGAGCTTTAGCAGATTTTCTCACATTGCACCTCTAACAAAAGCTAATTTAGCATCCATCCTATATGCTGTCTCTTTTCTGAGCTCTCTCCAACGAGTAAAAGTCAGTCTGATTTATTGCCTTGACTTGCCTGGCTTTGTTCATGTTGGCCACTGGAAATAAATAATTAGAGTTTTTGAAAGGATTACTAATAATTCAGAGCATGGTATTATCACAGGGTGGAAGAGAAAAAATTGTAGAACTCTGAATTTATCTTATCTTGATGCTTTCTGGACATTTTCACATTTGAACTTGCTTTTTCCTGCTTTTTAAATTTATTTTTAGTCCAGTCCCTATTTTTTTATTTATTTAGCCATTTAACAATTATCCATGAATCATTCAAGTATGAAAAAAGGCACCCAACCTAAGGGATGAACTAGTAACATGTCAACACACAACAGCTAACTGAGCAGATAACAAAAATTCACTCGCAGCATGTCATAAAAGGCAAATCACGTGTCATAGATGCAATTAAAGAAATAGGTGCATATTCTAAGTATTGCATATTTTGAGACAAAATAATATTGTTACACCAATTTAGTAAGTTTCAAGAAGTTATCAGCTGAAAACTAGGCATATCAACGTGTTCTGTGTCATTAAAACAACTGAGGAAACTGGCGTAGTGGAGGAGGATAGAAGTGTCATGACGTGAAAACTATCTTCAGCAGAAGAACAGGATCTAAAAGTGATGTTCTCAAGAAGAGCATTTTTATATATTTTCTTTCAAATGAAATATTTTAGCAAACATAATCTGAAACACAGAAGAGAACTTTCCCAAAACGAATTCAAAGAAATAAAATGTACAAATGTTAGATCGCTCCAATCACACTGCTTAGTGAAAGTAGGTTGGTTTAATAAAGAAAATGCATTTTCTGAACAAAAATATCAACAGCAGAGCTAAGAAATAAAAGCTTTGTGCATAAGACTGAAAGACAAAAAGAAAACATGAAATTAACATAAAGAAAATAGTATACTCTGAAATAAGAAGACATCCATGATGCAAATGTCCAGAGGCGCAGTTAGAGTTCCAACACAGGCTGAAGGACTCAAATGTTTTAACTCAATCCTTCCAGAAAACAGTGTATTTATTAATTAAGCTGAATGTCAGTCTCAACATCCTGCAGCATACGCTGCCTCAACAATCTTAAAGAGTTTAGGGACGATGCCTGGTTATGGATCAGGAGTACAAGCTCCAGTAGATGATGTTGAAGAGCAAGTAGGACAGAGGGAAGGCCAGCCGTGAGTACGAGTCTATCATGTAACTGTTGTTGACAAGCAGGTCCACGTTTTCACGCACGGAGCGCTGCCGCCGTAGGCGAGTCCCCTCTGAGGGGCGGATGTCTGGGTTCTGGGTTGGCATGGTCAGAGGGTCAGAGGTCATTGTGGGTGCCATCCGAGCAAACGTGGTCAGCTCAATGTCATTGTCGTGGAAACATCCGTCAAAGGCCATCGCCTGGCTGGCGTTAAAAGTGGAGGGGATCTGAAAGAGGACATGATGTTGGTTTTCAAAGCCTTGTACTGAAAAGACTTTATTATTTCCATCCCAGCACATCATTACATTAACTGTCACTGTTGGGTAAGAAATCACCAATTAACAAAAATGCAGTTTAACTAGCTGCAGCATTTCTTAAGTCTGTAGTGGAAAAAATTAGTTTCCTTTCCTTTCCTTTCCTTTCCTTTCCTTTCCTTTCCTTTCCTTTCCATGTTTTACTTCATTTGGCTGCTTTTTTAACAAGTGAAAACTCTGTAAAGCCTAAAAGAATACACACTATCTACATCTTCCAACAGTGTGACAAACTGGGTATATTTGTATATGAGCTTGAGTAGAAATATATCAGGGTATTCAACTCAGTCCTCCTACGAGGTTCGCAGTCTAGCAGGTTTCTCATGTATTTCTGCTTCAAAACACCTGAATCAAATTAAGTGTATCTAACCACCTATCAGGTTCTGCACAAAGACTCAGTTAATTTAAGGCAGCTGTGTTGTATGATTGTACAATGTAATGATCGTATTTAGCCACAAGAGGGAGACATTAAGTCAAATATTCTGCTTTAATGGGGTTTCCTCCCTATTTTGTCTGTGAGCTGTTGGGTGTTTTGGAGGAATAATCCTCTTTGTCCACTGTCCTGACCTTCCCCCTTCTCATCTTTCTCATCTCCTCCAGCGTCGTGCAGTAGTTCACGGCTGCATATTCAATTACAGACAGGAAGACAAAGAGGAAGCTGGTCCACAAGTAGATGTCCACTGCTTTCACATAGGACACCTGGAAAATAACAGCACACACTTTCACATGTACGGCATATCCAAATACAGTATTTTACTTTTTTTTATTTCATTTCTATTTCCTACTGATTATTAATAAATGGAAAAAAAAACAAAGGAAAAACAACAAAAACAAAACATTTAGCTTTAGGTTGATAGAAAAAGTTGAAATACACAAAAGGATGATTTTGGCTTAAAAAAATGATTTTACCCGTTTTTATCTGCTATCATCTTTGCTTTAACTGGAATACTTTTGTGTTCACGGTCTTTAAATTGCATTATTTAGAGAATCTTACCCATTTTTTCACTAATAAACTTTTGTGAATAGTATTGTGACTGGAGTCATTCTCAGAGATATCAATGATGATTTTGCACTTTAATGTATCTGTTTGCACAGTACTGAATACAGTATAATTGTTTTCCAAAATACCAATATTGGCAAACTAATCTGGAAAATATTCTGAGATTTTCCTGCAGTTGAAATAAAGCCATATTATGCATATTTTTATGGTAGGCTATCATGATGACAAGTCCAGACACCAAACACTGCGCTTTTCAATCACATAAATTAGAGCTTAAAAGTTTAGATTCCTTCGCTCTTCAAACTTTACAGAGGCTCATAAAGGACTGAAACATCAGAGATATGTTGAAAATATAGATTGCAGAGAATCTCAGAGATAAGCAATGATATCTTGAAATTCAGCCTGCGAACCGACAAATGCAGCAGTTACCTGAGGCATGGAGGAGGACACTCCGGTGATGATGGTGGACATGGTGAGCACTGTGGTTATGCCTGTAGGAAGGCAAACAGGTCATAACAGTTTGTTTTCACACATAAACTAATGTTTGATGGATCCTTTCTTCATAATGTCCTTAAAGTAAATATGAAAGCTGGATGTTTGGTCAAAACTAAAATACTGCAGAGATCAGAGCTTTGTTGTAACAATAAGTCTTTGAGTTTATGTGTCTTACTTCATGTGTTATCAGGTTATTTATGATTAATCTACTTGATCAAATGTAATTTATGGATACATAAAAAAGAATCCCCTGTTAAGCAGCAGATTTCACCATGTGCCAGAATTACATTCCTCATGCTTTGGTCCATAGAGCTGTGTGATGAACTGATGAGTCCATGTGTTGAGGAATAAAGGGTCAAGAACTTTAATGAAGAAACATTTGTGTGATGGCATTTTGAGACCACTTGGGGGCAGTATTAGAACTCTGTGGGGCAATCAAAGATGTTGCCGGTTCTTGGTTGGTGGTGCTTCAGCTTCGCTTTGCTGTAGAGACAAAGTGGACAAAGATCTGCTTTGTAATGGAGTGAATCTAAGTATTAAGCTAACTTTCAGACAATGTGCATTAGAGCAACTTGTAGCATTTTCCCTGAGGCCTGTGCATTGGTAGGTATGGGGAGGCATCCCACACTTCTCTCAAATGGATTGAAAGAGACAGAGATGGAAAATCCTCAAGGATGTTGGAGGAAGAAATTTTCTCTAAAGCATAAGTCTGAAAAAGTCATAAAAATATTATTTAAGGTAGAAGGAGACACAACTGCTGTCATGGCATTTGGTACCTTATTCCACAATTGTGGACTTGCAAATGAGAATAATCTGGGCTGCAACTGCTTTCTGCAGAGTAATGACCATACCAGATGACATTTCTGAGAGGAATGCCGGTTGTGAAGAAGCATAATCCTGTATGATTTTAAATATCTGCCTTCCGGCTGCAGAACCTGCAGTCATTGTGTGGGCAGCATTGGTGACATAAATTTTATTCAGGCAGGCAATCCAGGGCGGACAGTGACGTTTCAGGGAATAATAATGGGTCATTGTCACGTGGATGATTGAACACCATATGCATTGTTGCCTTCTGGACTCTAGAAATTTCACAGTACTGGCTCAGAGATGATGACGCAAAAATATAGCAGTGTAATATCTGCCTCACTTACAGGTAAGGACTTCACACGTCTCCGCTTTAAAATGATGAAACAATCTGGTCGTGAAGAGGGAGGAATAATAGACAGGACTACAAATTTTGTTTTGGATTTGGTTACCCAGAGACACTCGAGCAGGAACAGCCCTCCTGTCAATCCAGAAAGACACCCAGGAGAGGACGACCATTAGCATTGTGGGAAAGTACGTCTGTAGCATGAAGAAGAAGATGTGCCGCTGCAGAATGAAGTTAATGAAGAGACGGTTGTACCAACCTGGCAGAGAGGAAGGATAGAGGACACTGAATTAGCCTCCATAGTTTCCATTACAGTGTACAATAATCTGCTTCCTTCCTTCGGTCTGCAGTGCTTTCCGCCAAAGTCAAAATCCTGCCAATGCGGATTTGAGCATTAGTAGCGTATGAGTAAAGTCCAACACAGATGTTGGGTGACAAGGTCTGCGATTAAGTTTGTCCCAGAGACTTCATGGCCCTGTACAGAACTGTTTTCACTATTGCATAAGAAAATCATTGCTATATGGAGTTTTATTTTTGTGTTAAATATAAGTCAGTATATGCTAAATATGACACATTTATAATCAATACTTACTATCAAATAAAAAAATCAATCAAAAGACCCTCCAACCTGTCTTCAGGCTTTTTCATTGACTTATTAATCTCCTGGAAATTATTTCTGACCCTAACCTTCAGTAATTTCTTTATCTATAACTTGATGAATTATACGAGGCGGTCCCAACAGTTCGGTCTCTGCAACACGAGTAATACCACAGTAAACACACACCGGTGCTGCTGTAGAAAGCCAGGCCACTAGAGGCGTGGAAATGCTCAATGAAGAACTGAGACAAGACAATCTCATCTGTCCTTAGAGAGTCGTTTCCGTTCTTCCAGTAAAGCATCAGGTCGTTTTCATTATAAGCATCTGCAGCAAGACAGACCAGGGAAGGAAAAGAAACAAGAACAACTTCTGGTTTGTATCATGATTTGAGCACATAAAAATGTCAATATTATCTTTTTGCATGTGTGTGTGTGTATCTTACAGCTCTCCAGCTCCAGTGAGCAATTCTGTGTGTCCAGAGGAAAGCTGCTGAAGTCCATCGAACATAGAGCGGTCACAGTGACCCTGAAACACACATTTAAACAGCTTTCACTACACTTATTGCTGCAGTGCAGAAAACTTTAATCACATCCCAGCAAGACTTTCCATGTCGTTGCCCAGGGAGGCTGTAAATTGCTTTTTCTTTTGCCTTCTTACTCTGGTAGTTCCCATTGGGCCACCAGCTTTGACCTCCGTTAAGGATTTGTCTGGAGCAAGAAGCAAAGCAAAGACAAGCTTCAAAGCAATGAGTTGTCTGTTTTCAGTCCAACAAACTTAGAATATGAACAAGATTTTGGCATGAAGTATTTTTGAGCAAATTTAAAGTGTTTTGAGATGATGTTCTACTGCAATTAACAGAAAGTCTTTTTTTCCCCCTCACTTCTGCACTGAAAAACTCTGTCATTACCCAGCTTTGAAACCCCAGTGTTTCAGTGGTACCAGTACTAATGTGTTGTCTAGCCTGACATGATTACTGTTTGCTGGTTGTGTATTTATAATGATGTTAACAAAACAATTGTTCACAAAAGTCTTACTTTATTTTCATACATCTTTTTTCCACTCATATATTAATTGAATTTTTTTACCTGCTTTATTAAAAAAAAAAAAAAAAAAAAAAAAAAGTCCTATAATAATAAAAAAAAACCTTATCTTTAAAAGGGTAAATTATCATATATATTAACCATACGTAGTGTTCACATTGTTTGCATTGGGGATGAAGTAAACAACTCCTGAGCAACTTAAAATAAGTTCTTTTGACTGTGTTGAAAAAAAAAAACAACAACTAAACAAAAACACGAAACAAAAGGAAGGTCTGCCACAGCTAAATAAACACTGGCTCCATAACTAAAAGAACAGCAAAAGGGTTATGGACTACTGGCCACAATAGAAATAACATCTGTTCTCTTGATTGATTTAAATGCTTAAAAGTATTTTTCTAATATTAATGTCCAACTACAAAAGCTAGGCTTATATAGTTGGGCTTTAAATTGTAAATTTAAACAGAAAGCAATAATTCACAAATTTCAGAAACCCCTTATTTCTTTCACAGAGAAAATAAACAACATATTCAGTGTAGAAACTGAGATATTATGCAGTTAACGGTTAATTTAATGGAAGCAACAAATCTTTAAAAGTTGAAATGGGCAAATACAGCAATTTTAATCAAATAAAAAGAAATATAGGAACATTTGGCAATTGATTTGTTTGATTGGCAGCAGATTAGTACCATGAGTGGGTGAAAAGGTAGCATTTCAGACAGGCAGTGTCTCTCAGCGTCATCCATCAACGAACAGTTCCAAAGCCTACATCTCTGACGGCATGGGGGGGGGGTTTGCATTAATGCACATGGTGTGGGCCCATCTGTGAAGGCTTTAATGCTTAAAAGTACATAGAGGTTTTTGAGCAGCATCTGCTTCCATCCAGATGTTTCTCACGGGAAGCACCTTGCATGTTTTAGCAGATGATGCTAAATCACATCCTGCATCCAGCAGAACAGCAGGGCTTCACAGGAAAAGAGGTGCTGAACCGCCCACCTGCAGTCCAGATCTTTCATCAAGAAAGAAAAAGTCTGGTGCATCGCAAAACAAAACCATCTAAAACCCCTGCAACTATTTTCCTCACCTCCCAGATGTTGACGGAGACTTGCTACATAAATAGGGATGCAACAATGTGGTCAAAACGTCAGCAGTGATAAACGTAACTATTTTGAGATATGTTGCTACTATCAAATTCAATATAAACTGATATTTTCCATTAGATTGTAAATTATTAGATTCAATTCTGAAACTTGCAATTAATAGTGTTTATAGTTATATTTTACACAGTATCTTAACTTTGTTGGAAACAGCGTCGTTCGAGAACATTTCAGAATAGTTCATACAAACTACCCTTTTATTTAAATATTTCTTAACTTTTTCTAATGGGTTTGATTTGAACTGAATTTTGAGTCTGGTCAAAGGAGATGGTCTAATTTCTCATTGTTTACTGGAATTTTATAATGGAAAATAAGTTATTTATCATAAAAAAATAATGAGGCATGTAGATGATATAGTTTTTGGTTATAAAACCTCCACAAGGTAACCATTTGTTAGCTAAATGATAATAATCTAAAGTGAATATATGTGTTTGCCAAGCCTTAACAGATGTCACAATGCTCTCTGCTGTGTCGACTTGCGTTTTGCCTTCACACAAGCCTGACTCTACCTGACGCTGTAGAGGATGTTTCCATCAGGGTAAACACGCAGCATGATGTTCTCCATGGTGGTGTCGTGGATGAAGGAGCGCTTTGAATGGACAAAGAAGACGTCAGGAACCCAGATCTTCTTCACTAGTCGAGAGTCAAACGTCCGGCTCTGGTTGTTTTGAGATGGAAACGCTAGTCGTTCGTCCTTCCAGTAGTGTCGCAGGTACAGAGTCATGGTGAAGTCCTGCATGACACAGACATGTGCAGCACCAACAGGATGGTACTCGTCTTTTTAACTGAATTTCATCATGAAGTTGCGACAAAATCACATTTTAAAATAATTTGTTTGTGAATCCTTGCTGTTCTTTTATTTAGATTTCTTTTAGCACCCCCAACCAATGCCCCCACCCCACCCACCCCCACTCTTTTATTTATGATTTCTACTTGAGCTCAGAAATGAATGAAAAGGAAAAATAAAATGCGTGTACGTATGTTTCTGGTAAGGAAATGCATACCAAGAATGTGTTGTGAATACGTAGATACAATGTCAAGTAGCCGCTCTTAAAGCATGTTTGTATTTCTATTAGGAGATTTGTTGGTTGAAAGGAATCTGTTCTGAGATCTACGATGTCTTCTGCACAATGCATGGAAACATAACTGGAGTCTGAACTCAGGCAGCCACGACAAAACCATTCATCTGTCCTGGCTGGAGGAGTGTATAAACAAGAAGTGGGATCAGTTCAAAGCTGCTGCTTAAGGAGTCACAAGCGAGACAAAGAGAAGCAACAAGAAGTGACTTTAGATCATCAGTTCATTACTGCAATAAAAAAAAATTCTTGTAAAATGTTTATATAAATAAAACAGGTCATATGGGACAAATATCAATTCTCTTTTTATGTCTAAAAGATACTTTTAGTTGCATAATCAGAAACTGAAGCAAAAGACTTTATGTTAAATATGTTAAATGTTAAATTAAAACAATTTAATTCTGTTTGGATTTCCAGCTGTGACAACTTTCACGATATATGTTGCAAGTTGACAAAATAAGTGTTGTGATTTGAACATCGGGCTGGGAGACACTCTATTCACTAACAAAACCACAGTTCAAGTCCACAAACTTTTAGTTTTCTAACTTGGGATTACTTTTGAGACCTGCGTTATCTTGTCTCAGTCATTTTTGAAGCAAATATTTTCACATTTCAGTATTAACTGATATTCAAACATTACATTTAGGTTTAATTAGCAGTTTTATTCATCACTCCATCTTCCATAAAATTGCTCTATGCGTGTGTTTGGGTTTTACTGGTCAGGCAAACTGTGCAGGTTGCTTTATTTATTTTTTTTTTGTACTTTTATTTATTTGTACACAATCAGATGACTGGATAAGTATTTCACTGCTCATAATGCTGGTATAGTTGTGTAAATGTAAAAAATATAAAACCCTGAAATCATGAAAATGGCCTCATAATTTGGACTTTTTTTTTTTTTTTAGATATATCACAACATTATAATTTATGTAGATTTTACAAACAAATCAATCACTCTTTATTTGAAGAGCAAATTTTTATACAAAAAAAACCATTGCAAAGTGCTTTACATTAAAAACATAATTAATGACAGCAATAAAAAAAAACAAGAAAAACAAAAATAGCAACTAAAAACATCCCTACCCCTCAAATACCCCAGACCACAAACCCACAAGTCATATATACACACAACATTTACACTCACAGACCCACAAACACACCCACATAAACATAAAATAATGTGTCTAAAAGTGATGTCCTAAAAATGCAATTAAATAGAAAATGTTAAGTGGACACAGAAAAAAAAATTTAAATAAAACAAAACATGGAATAAATATTCAAACAAATTCCTTAGATGCAAAAATGATAATTCCAGTAAATAAGTCATGACCAAAAAAAAACTGGTGAAACACATCAGAAAATAACAAAATCATTTCAGATTTTTAAATGATGTTACATCTGCACATCAGATTTTATATGAGATTAAAATACCAACTATAGTCAAGCAAAAGATTCCATTACAAACTTTCCTAAAAAGATACGTTTTAAGTTTCTTTTAAAAACATTTTCATTCCCAGCTGCCCTCAGGACACGTGAGAGGATGTTCAGGCATGGAACATAAAAACTTAAAAGCCGCATCTCAGTACATTTTAGTCCCTGCTTTATGACTAAATAACAAACTCGCCCCTCATGACATAAGGACTTTGGTTTCCAAATTAAAACCAAATCTTGTAAAAACTTAGGACAAACACTTTTAAGAGCTTTGAAAATTATTTAAAGTATTTTAAAGCCAATGCAAGTATCTTAAGACTGATGTAATAGGAACTCTCTCTGTGGTCTTCATCAGCAGATGAGAATGTATGTTGTTCAGCTGCAGCAGGTTTTGAAGAGGATTATTTCTCAGCCACTTGATGGAAAATTGAGTCATGCTTCAAGTTCAGTAGTCATGAGGAAATTGACATGAAATACAGAAACGAAACTCACCATGTTGACCTCTGATATGCTGTCTATGCTCTCCACCTGCACGTCGATGCCCACGGGGATAGCTGCACCTGAAAGGATGATTCTGTAAGTGTTGCAGTCAATAACACAAACTTGACAAATGACAAGGACTAACAGTAAGTCGGTTAATAAAAATGATGCAACATATTGCTTTCTTTACACCTCAGATGGTTTTAAAGGATGGTTAAAGTAAAAAAAAAAAAAGAGTCAAAGTTTCATTTGTTTGTTTAACTTAAATTGTCTGTTCATGTTAAATATCCTTGGCTCAGCAGCCTGGGGTGTAAGGTCACATGAGGGTTTGAGAAGAGAGGTTCACGGCACAGACTTGTTCATTGAGGCTGTGTGACCGCACCTCGCTGAAGCTGTAGGTGGAGATCTGCAGGTTCAAAGTATTTCCCAGAGTCACAGCACTTATGAGTCACTTATCTCATCATCTTATGTAATATCAGAAGATGTCTCACAAGCACATAAAACGTTGTCAGAGAAGCAAGATCTTAAAGTCAAGATTGCTAATTTACTTCCGAATCCCACTTCTTAAAATACAAATTAAAGATTTTTTTTGCAGGGACATGCAGATGTTAAGACACAGATGATGAGGACAAACAGAGCAGAAATAGCTTAACAGCACAAATCCCCATCCCCAAAAAAGAAGCTATCAATCATGGTTACGCTTTATGCTGCTTCTCTCCCACAAAGCAATCAGGTTCTGACAATGTTTGGTTCTCCAAGATGTTTGTCTGTCCCACAGCCAACTTTAGGAATTGTTCTGGTCTTGTTCTTGTCTGTAAATTTACTCAGCTAATTTTGGGATTTAATTGCCTGTGCAGCCTAAGATGATCATCCCTGCTTCCACCGCAAGCATCAACAATGATTTTATGAGTCTTAAACTCATAAACCCTTCTAGAAAACAAGTTGAAACCAGTTTGAAAAATCACCCTCACTTTCTGACTCAGTTTTGGAGGTTTGACTGCACATAAATTGAATTAATGTGAAAGAAAAGCGACTGTCCTCAGATGTCATCCCAGTGTTGGAGTTCAGTTTTTGAATATTTGTCAAAAAAACTATTTGTGAATATGATATCACACATAAGAGCATCTCAAAAACTCTGCTTCCTTTCTATTCAAGCCAGGAGTACCCAAAGTCTGTCCTATCCTGCAGGTTTTCCATGTTTTCATGTTCCAACACACCTGGCTTCCATTAAATGGATCCAACAGCAGATGGAGTTGTGCACAATGTGTGATTGGTTTGAGGCAGGTGTGTTGGCACAGGGATATGAGAAAAACCTGCAGGATTATGGCCCTAGATGACCGGAGCTGGGCAACTCTGATTTAAGCAGATTAAATTTATTGTGGTAACGCAGAGTCAAAATAATACTAATAGATTATGCAGTTCAGCTTAATCAATGGTTGTAAGTAGGACAAGTTTCATGAATAGTTGCCCTGGTGAGCCTAGATGTTTTGCATATAACAAATGTTCACAGTGAGAGGGAAACCAACTAAGCTGTAACATGCAGTGTCTGTAATACACTGCTCAGAAAAAATAAAGGGAACACTTAAACAACACAAAGTAACTCCAAGTCAACCACACATCTGTGAAATCGAACTGTCCACTTAGGAAGCAACACTGATTGACAATCAATTCCACATGCTGTTGTGAAAATGGAATAGACAACAGGTGGAAATTTTAGGCAATTGGCAAGAAACACCCAATAAAGGGTTGGTCCTGCAGGTGGTGACCAAAGACCACTTCTCAGTTCTGATGCTTTCTGGCTGATGATTTGGTCACTTCTGAATGCTGGCGGTGCTTTCACTCTAGTGGTAGCATGAGACGGAGTCTACAACCCACACAAGTGGCTCAGGTAGTGCAGCTCATCCAGGATGGCACATCAATGCGAGCTGTTGCAAGAAGGTTATGACAGACACATATGACAGTCACACACACACACACACACTACTGAGCCTTATTTTGACTTGTTTAAAGGACATTACATGAAAGTTGGATCAGCCTGTAGTGTGTTTTTCCACTTTAGAGTATAACTCCAAATCCAGACCTCCGTGGGTTGATACATTTGATTTTCATTGATAATCTTTGTGGGATTTTTTTTTTTTCGTCAGCACGTTCAACTAAGGAAAGAAAAAAGTATTTCATAAAAATAGTTCATTCATTCAGATCTATGTGTTACTTTAGTGTTCCCTTTATTTATTAAACAATGTATTTTAGGCATTTATACTTACAGTATTCGACAAATAGTACCAGAAACAATTTAAATCAAATATAAATCATTACCTAAACATAAAAAATGAAAAAAAAAAAACCAAAACAAAACACCAGAATTATTTTTAAAATAGCTGTAAAACAGTAGCAACAGAAGGAAGACATTTCGAAGCATTAAAGGTATTTGTTGCATTCCTTGTATTCATTTATTTCTTTTTCTATCACCAACAGAATCAAACTATCTGTTTGCAGCAAAAACAATATGATCTGAGGTGATACTTCCCAGTCAAAACCACAGGGTTTTGTATCTCACCTTCACTTTAATGTAGCATTTGTTCTACAACAAACCCCTCAGAAGACTGAGACAAATTAACCATTTTGAAATTAAATCATAGCAGCAATCCTTCTGATGTAACTCTAATAGAAAGGGAGGCAAAAATCTAAAAGAATGTGTTTTTATGCAGCATCATTACAAAGAATAATGTGCAACAAAGCAGCAGAAAACATGCAAAGTTTTGTTAGCTAAAAAAAAATACAGTCACTGCCAAGCTTGAAAATGGGAAGCATCTCTCTCTTACCCCCCCCCCCCCCCCCCAATAACAGTGTTGCATCATTAACATGTACGTCTCCTGTCTCAGCAGGTCTCCTTGGCCGGGAAGAACCGTTCCTGTTGTCTGTTGTCTTTCTGTCCTCTTCCCCCCCACACAGCAGAGGCAGATGGCTGCCTGTCCTTGAGCCGGGTTCTGCCTGTTCCTGTTAAAAGGGAGTTTTTTCCTTCCCACTGTCGCCAGTGTTCTTGCTCAGGATGGGAGATTGAGTCAGAGCCTCCAACTCAATCTGTTGGTTTCCCTATATCGGCTATTATGAATTGGCTTTCATTATTTTTTTTTTCCTGTCTGTAAAGCATCTTGAGATGGCATTTCTGGGATTTGACGCTTTATAAAGTAAGTTGAACTGAATTGAATTGAACTGAATATCAACAGTTCAGGCAGATGCAGATGATGTAATACTGCATGTGCGCGTGGATGGATGTGCAACCAAAAAATCTGTAGCAATTTTCTATACCTACCCAAAGCAATCTAATTTCTGTTCATTAGTTATTACGGACTAAACCCAATGAGGTAGTGACAATGTAGTTTTCTTTATAGTAGCACAGTTTACAATAATCACCTACCTAGCTATTATAGTAAAGTTTTCTTGCAAGGAATTAGTTGTCATTGTCTTTTCAGAGTTGATCCTGTGGTGTTTTGATCTCCAAAGACAAAACTCTCAGAGCAGTGTTGAACAAGTTAACTCAGTTAACTGAAGTGGAATTTGGAAAAGCATCCCAGCTCATATCAGAGACTAATACACAGTGAAAATGTTTTAATTAAAACTCAAACGCTGGTTATAGAGGAACCAGACTTTTCACCACAAATGAATGTTCTCATGCCTTATCGCTGGGGTAGGCAATGTTGGGAAGCTAGCAAGACGTAAAAGTAGCACCCTGTCTTTGCTCCTCCCCCTCCGGTTTTGCTCCTTTCGTGATCCAAGGTTTCTTTCTTACTTCTGCCAAGGAGGTTATGTTTTTCCCGAAGTTTGTCTGTTTGTGTTCAAGATAACTCAAAAAGTTATGGACAGATTTTGATGAAATTTTCAGGAGTTGTTGGAAATGTGAAAAGGAAGAACTGACTTAAATTAGATGGTGATCCGGATCGCTGTTTGGATCAATTCTTTAAAAGCCGTGGTGGAGGTTTGTGCTCTTCGAGTCCTTTTCTAGTTTGCAGCTTTTTCCACTAACAACAGGAGGAGGCAAATAAACCGAGACGAGTCGGGGAAATCCTTCCTGCATTTTCTCAGCCATGTTTGCCGTCTGAATTTCTTCTTCACTACTTTGTATTTTCATCCTAACATGCTCTTTATAAGCAGGACGTAGCTATGTGCTATGCGCTGCATGAGGGGGAGGAGGAGAGCCGGGAGAAGAAGCTTACAAAATATAAGAAATGAACAACTTCAATCCAGCACAAACGTTTTGATTGGTCAGAGTTTTTACAGATTTACCATAAACAGTAAACAGAGTTTAAGTACTGAATTGTGTGGATGATCTTTGTCTTTGCCCATTAACCATTTCATGCAAAGTGCCCCTTTTGTGGACACTTATTTACAAGCTTTTTTTCTTGCATATTCATGATTGAGGACGGTATTCTTGTAAATAAACCACTTTAGTGGATGTTAGTGAGCCATCTGATACGTTTCCACTCACTGGACAATAAATAAATATACTACATAATTGATTATAATGTAATTAGGTAGGAAAAGAAAATGATACAACTATATATTATAAAAGATTTAAATAATTTTGATCATGTTATTTTATAAATACTTTATAGAATACGTTAAAAAATGTTGCATTGTACTTTACTAATTTATGCAGAAAAGGATTTAAAAAAAATCTCTCTTAAATGAATGAATTAAAATACAAGATACAAAAAAAGTGAAAACACTTTATTTTGACCTGCTAATCACCAAAATCTCATCTCACTGGGTGAGTGTATCTAAACACTTTTGTGCCCTCTATCTGAACATAATTTTCCAGCTTAAATTCCTGCTTCCACCATCAGGTAGGGCGAGAGGAAAGTACTCTGAGCTGTCTGTGCATTTCTGTGTGCACAGGGCATAGTGTGAATGTTAGTGGGCCAGCAGCTCAATAAACACTTTATTTAATGAAGTTCATCTGACAGCCAGGCCCATAAAGCTCCTGCTGCAGCACGGTTTTTATCCCTGTGTGACTCGTGAAAACCACCAGCAGTGCAGACACAATTCTCATTGTTGCCCCGACAACGGCAGCCATTCCTGGGAAAAACCTAAAGACCAGGTCACTCGCTCTCTTCTCTTTCCTGCTGTTCCCATGCAACACCCAGTTAGAATATGCTGAAGCCACATGGAAGAAGGATGATAGACAGACATGTGCAGAAACCAGTTTGGTACAACTTTTAGGTTTTATCTTTTTTACACAGCCGGTTTTTCCAGTATATATAACAGACACACGTTGAAAGTGACATTTAAGAACAGCAAAATAGTTGCTTGAAGGTTTTAAAAGTTAGGTGTGCCAGGCATAAAATGCCTTCCTGGCTTTACATAGGGTTGAAATTCTCATGCTGAGCTGATTTTCAAGCACACACACATATACAACTTAAGCTTGAATGTCATGGTTTCTGGGTTCATGGTTTAGTTATTGTATTGATTTCTGATCATCTTTGGCTCCTGGTCTTCCTTGTCCTTCAGTCCTCTTGTTGCCTTGTTTCCTGTTTTGTAGTCTATCTTCTTGTGTTTTCTGTTTACTTTACTTTCTGTTTCCTGCACCTGGTTCATTGTCACAACTGCTTTTCTCTTGGAATTTAGTCATTCTGTATTTAGGCTGTTTTTCTTTGTCTTTTACCAGTTTACTGTGTTTACTACTACTGTGTTTACAGTTGACTGTGGCTGTGCCCCGTTGTTGCCTGTACCGTGTTGGTGTTAGTAGTTGTGTTAGTAGTTTTGTCAGTTAGTCTTTCAGTATTCTTCGTGTCCAGTTTAATTCAATAATCATCCTAAATATATAATCTAGTACATATCACTGTCTTACCTAATTTTATGACATACCATGTGTACTTTTTATGTATTTATATATTATTTATGTTTAATCTTATTGTTCTACTTATTGTTTCACAGAATTATAGGTTGATTTTTATTCAGTCATTTTTATCTTGTGTTTCTTTCTTTTTTATTTTTTCAACTTTTTAGAGAACCTTTCATGGGGATCTTCCGTGTTGGGGCTGTGCCTGTTTGGTCTGTGGGGTCATCGTGGTTGGGGTCGTCCTGGACGGGGTTGTTGGTAGGGGTTCTGCACTGAAGCCTTTTGGCTGGGGTGGGCGTTCTTGGGGCAGCTCCTGATGTGGATGCATCCCTCAGGTATGGTTTCCTCACAGCAGTGTCAAGCCAGATACTGAAACCTGAAGACAGCTCTTTTTCTTTATTTGTACAAATATGGGTTGAGAGAAGGTTGAGGTTGTGTATTTGGGCTGTGTGTGGTTGCCAGTGTGTGTGTAAGTGTGAAATTGTTTTAATGTTTTCATACACTTTGAAATGAATCTGTAGTGCTACATAGAGTGCTAAGTGCTATTTAAATTTAGATAGATGTGATTTGATTCATACTCACGCCTGCAAGTACCATTTGGGTTACATCGCTTTATCTCCTGCTGCTTTGATCCTTTACACTGAACTAACTTGACATGAGTAAGCAGTTCTTGATATGTATTTAAATTGCATATCCTGGGTCCAATTCCATCATATACTCCTAAAAGTCCTCTCTTGAAATGACCTGTGCGTCTTTTCACATAAATTGTGTTGTCACATCGATAATTGTATTTTTAAAAGGGCCTTGTTCTTGCATGTAAAATCTCTAACTTCAGTAAAAATTTTGATTCTATAAGTGCAAACTCATCTGAAAAATATCACAATTCAACAGCTAGAAAAAATACTGCGGAAGAAGGAATACCACAATAGTAATGAAGAATTGGACTAATTTGGAGCTGGATGTGGTGAATATTTGAGCTGCAGGACAATGGGTCATTGTCCACCAAACCAAGTTACAGGGATGCAGAAGTCAGCCCTGCAGAAGCCACAGCTATAAAACTAGCCAAACCAGTTCCACCTCCCAACCCTATATCTTCCATAAGTGAAGATATAGGTTACATGTAGGGTGGAATTGAGCTGATAAGCAAGACAATCTCAAATTTGGCTTTGCAAAAACTTGGGCAGAGTAAAGTACTCCCACTGTGGTTCTGGTCTAGCTGATGAACACGGGGAAAGTTTACCAGAAATCCCCAAAGTACTGGGACTGCAGAATGGAACCAGAATAACAACCAGAACGGTGTCTGCCTGAAAGCACTAAAAGGCCACAAATTTAGTTAAAGACAAGTCAGGACTGGTGCAGGATTGATAAGAACATATCCCTACTGTTCCTATCTCATTTTACACTGGTGAATTGTATGATTTGTCAGACAGAAGTAATCATTTACACAAAAAACAATTTAAAGGAACAAATTATTTTTAATGATCATTCCCACATGGGATGAAGCACTAAACTGAAGTACCGCCATGCAAGTTCACCATTCAAGACCTATAAGACAATCCCTTAACCAAATGACCATGGGAGTCATTAATAAAGTCAGACAACCACAACACGAGTCTTGTTTTGACTAAAGGAAACCAAACATGCAAAATGTTCAAGAACACAACAAGCCAAAAACATACAAAGTGGTCCCCAAGCAAAACATTTGTACTGGGTTGTAGATGGATCCTTAGATCATAGTGTGGGGGGAAGTACCAGACAGAGACCAACACCCACAGAAACCACATGTGGAAATACTGAACCAAAGGAAAGATGCACACAGACAAGGCAGCAGCAGCTGGGACCGCCGGCGTGGTTGTTTAACATGCCTACAAAACAAAAGCAACCAAAAAAAGAAACCAAAACCAAACTGAAGAAGTTGTAAAAGCATTAAAACACAGTTAGGCGTGAGCTATGCATACCTGGAAGCTGAGGCACATCTCTCCCACACAGAGGAAGAAGGTGAAGCTAAAAAGCTAATGAGCTCATAGTCAGTGGCAAGTTTGGAGGAAGCAAAGTTTAAAAAGTAAAGATGCAAACACACATTCTGGTCCAAATGCTAAAGCAAACAAACAAACAGCCTGCTGCAAAGCACAGAAACAAACAATACTGAAGCTTCAGAGATTGCATCACCCGTCCTGATACCGAGATATGAAATGCTGATGTGGAAATATTGTCAGGTGACCAATGACCTCAGAGCTTTAAATGTCATGGCTGCTTGACTTTATACTTCATTAATTTAAAAATGCATTTCAATACATTTCATCTGTAGGACAGCTGGATGCCATCTTTAACATTGTTCCTTTGAAATGCTAAACCGAGAAAGATCAAATCAATACTTCTATCTTTATTTTAAAGTGGAACTATTATGTGAATTTCAGGCTAATTTATTTTTATTTCTGAGACCAGAAGGGCTGAGATTGATCCAGTTATTAGCACAAATCGCTTTATTTACTTCAGACCGACCCTCTCCATAGGCTGTCAGATCAGCCTGTGGGCAAAACGAGTGGATTGAGACTCTTCCCACCACCGCGCTACATCGGGAGCGCGCACCGCAACTGCTTTCGCCATCATTGTAACATCTCATAAACTGAAAGATTATGCTAATATGAACTCAATAAAAAAGCAAAATACAATGTCAACACATAGCATACAGCCCTACATGTTGGAACCTGAATCAGACCCTGAAAACAAAGTGGAAAACAGCAACCCACAGCAACGAATGCAGCAGGATGTCTCTCTTTGGTAAACTCACCAGCCATCGTTGGAAATAACTTTATTTGACGTTTTCCACCCGCCTGATGTATTTGTACATGCCCTTGTTAACCAGTAGAAGGTAACCAATCACTGAACCTTATCCCCCGGGACGTCACAAGGATTTCCGAGTAGAAAAAACTCTCAAAATGACGCAATTTTCGTCGCCATGGAAACCGAACGGAGAGAGTGCTGGAACTCAAACTCAAACTCAAACATGCGTTTAGGTGATAAAAAACAGTACCGTTCACATGTCTGATAAGGGTTCAACACTGTAACACTGTAGAAAGCTCAGAAAACTCCAAATACCATAATAGCACCCCTTTACTGAATAACTTTGTTGTACTGTCAGTGATGCAATCATTAATTAGCAAAAATGACCAAAAACAATGGCAAAATCCCTTAAAATGTATACAAATAAATAAATTACATACCTCTGAACACACGCTGTTGGCTTTGTTTTTCCTCCTACCCAAACAATACTCTGTGTCACTCCCTTCTTCTTCTTCTAGATGCTTTACATGCTTTCTTCTTTTAGGTCCACTGCACAGTCTGTTTGCAAGTGAACTGAAACCAGAGTCTTCTGTTTTGGACTGAATCAGAGTGAGGTTGGTGTTCACACTGCGCTACCATGTTATCTATGTAAACAGACGAAGGTCTGTTGAAAGCCATCCAAACAACTGCAGTGTGAATGAGCACTAAGGGCATCTTCTCTAAGTCCAGTTTGCATCTTTGCCCAACATTTAGTAGATTTATAGTTAGATGGAGACCTGAAGAGCCCTACAAGCTACAAAGTCTCACACTGATATTAAATAAAGAGGAGGAACAGTGGGGGCTTCAGCAAGGCTGGAATCAGGCAAATGTCTATTTGTGAAGGATGCATTAATAAAACCACACTCAAGATTATCCTAGAAAATCATTGACTTCCTTTTGTTAAAGCTGTCAGAAGATTACAGCAAAACAATCTTTCATGCCACAAAGCCAGGGGAGCCAAGAGATCCCCCTCTGTGAGGTTAGTGAGTCAAGGGGCTCCCCTGACTGGATAGAGCATGATTACATCAAAAGCCTCTCATGACCAACTCAGCCTCCACATTTATAAACCTCTGGAATCACGTCAAAAGGAAGATGGGTGGTCACAAAACATCAAACAAAGCCGGGTAGTTAGATTTTTGCTCAAAGAGTGGTAGAAAGTTCAGCACTTTGAGTTTTTTGGTAGCTGTATATTGCAAGACCACACCACACAATGAGAACTGCACCAGGTATGGAGTGTCATCCTGACACTCTATGTTGCATCTCTTTTTGCAAAGTCTTGACCACACAAACAAATGCAAAGCAGTCTGCATAGATAAACAGACCTATGTTTCAATCTAGCAGGAAACTTTTTTTCATTAAGTCAAATTAACTTTATTTTTAAATCAGTCAGAGGTTTGCCAGAGTGCTTTACAAAATAAAATATGTTAAAATTTAAAATTGGCAAAGCTAAACAAAAAGATATTAAACACACAAAAAGTACAAATGGTGGCATGATAATACCAGAGTAATGGCTAAAGGAACAGCAACAGAACAGAAAAATCACACTCAAACACAGACTATTTAAAGCTATCTGGATCTATAATATTGAAATGCCTATGAGAAGACATGTCCTTCAAGCCAGCTTATGTGTCCTCCGCCCTGCTACTGGAGACAAGCTGGTCCACAGTTTTTGTGTATGTACATTAAGAACGAATGTAAATGTATGTATGTATACTGTATGGGATATATACATTAATATTAAGTTTTATGAAGAAAGATTGGAAAGCTTTCAATAGCACAGTCCTGCAGGCAGCTGACTCCTACAGTACACACCAGGATGTGCTATGCCTAACTCTTGCTCTGCTAATCACCCAACTTGTTGCTGCTGTTTTGCTTTGTGTTAAGGAGTGCTTGTTTCATGGATGCACTACCTGTTATATATTCACCTGGGACTTGCGCTGTTTTCCCTCACCGGCTGCAGTGTTGCGTTCACGGCTTTTATTTTCTAACCTATCCTTTATTGGACATGGTGTCTTACTACCCGCTGCTGCCCTCCAGTTGAACTATCAGGTGGCTGTGGGCTCGACTAGTGGACCACCTTAAAAGCTCAGGCCTTTGGTGGTCTTAGCCTTCCAAGGCCCGGCACTAAATCTTGTTCTTTGTCTTGGTCGACTTGAGTATTTAAAGAAAGTTTTAAATTAGTGTGTGCTGCCTTTTATTGCATTTGTTTCTTCTTGTTATTTAAATGTTCTTACATTCTGTTTCATTCAATCCCAGTGGTCTGAGAGCTTGGGGTTTCAGTAGTGCCTCCTTGGTTTTGCACATTCTGGTGATACCCCCTTTTGCCCTAATCCAACCCACCTCCTCTACTTTTTTCTGCATGCTGATCACGGGTGCCTGTGCTGTGTGTTAAGTAGTGCTAAAGTTCTTCCCGAGTGCCTGGAGTGGCCTTATGCTGGATATTTTCACTTTACTTTGGCGCAGTTATTCCAAATTCAATTCAGAGTCATTTTTGGTTGATTGGCATTAAATAATTTGTATTATCAAAAAAGATTCTTTTAATCTAATTGGACCTTTGTCTCATGCTTCTATTTGTAAAGCAGATCTGAATACCGTCGGGTAAAGCATATCTTAATCTCTGGATGAAAGTCCCAGAGGGGTGTTGTTGGAAATTATATTAACTGAAATTTACATAGTCCCCCTGTGACACTGACATAAAATAATTTTTAACTTGGTTTAAGAGTTTGGAGAAAACCAGATCAAATATTTCCAGATTCAGGGTATAAAAAGACAAGTTATGCAATACACAACTTAATTTACCAAGCGCAAAGTTCAGCAAAAGTTGGTCTGCTTTTTGCAGATGATATGGCCCTGTTGGCTTAATCATGCAAAGGCCTGGTGGACTGGAGCAGGAGACTGATGAGTGGATTAGGTTGAATTTAAAGTGGTGCAGAAACATTGTGGAAAAGAATGCTGAGCCAAAGGGAAAAGCTTTCAATTACTGCTTAGACACTCTAACCTTCACCTAAGGTCATGAGCAGTGGGATGTAACCAAAAACATGAGAATACAAACACAAGAAGTGTAATCACCCAGGTATATGGTGAGATTAGTCAAACATGATATTCTATTCTACAGTCAATTAGCAGACGCTTTTCTCCAAAGCAACTTTCATCCAAGAGTGAGAACAACACAAGCAAGAAATTAAACAGGAGACATCATAGATAAGTGCTTGTACTTAGCAGTGCTGGAGGTAGAGCAAGTTTCTTTTGTTTTTTGTTTTTTGTTTTCTGTTCCCTTCCCTTCCTGTAATAATCCCATTATTAAAATACAAAAGACAATTGATTCAAAATATTGTTTTAGGAGCAGCTTGTTCAGAGCTGAATTGTTGCAAAGAACAGGACAAATGTCTCCAACTCAGTCTGATGAATTGAAGAGTTAAACCAAGTGTGAAAAAGCTCCTTGAAGAACTGAGTTTTTAACTTGCTCCTAAAAGTAGATGAGGACTCTGCAAAGTCCAGAGTTGAGCAGGTCGTTCCACCACCATGGAACAACAGAGGAAAAGAGGGTAGGACTGGACAGGTCCAAACAAAATGACCACAGAGACCAAAAGAAACACAAGTTCTGGTCAGAATAACAAACTGTCAGCATAATGGTTCACAGAGTGATCAGTTGTGATCAACTGTTGCTGGGTCAAATGATTGTTAGATGATTAGACCCAAAAAGATGGGAAATCCTACTTTCCTTGATGAATGGAGGATATTTCTGTGGAGCCTTCAGTTTCATAAACCAACCCTCCATTTTCATTATTAAAGGGTTAAAAGGTGAGCGAATTGAAAGGTAAAACTCTTGGTTGCTTTATACATCATAAACATTACATTGAAACTTTGGAGTCCAACCCGAGACAGACAATTTTCACGATAGTAATGTAATGAAACTCGTGTTTTACAGAATGACGTGTTTTTGGATTTCTTGCCAACACCCACTCATCCATGTTTATGAAACCTTTAGACCACTTTGTTAGTGGTTTTCTTTTAACTCCTGATATTTCCTTTACATCACAACTAACCTTTTTGGAAGTCTGACTGTACAATTTGGAAACATTTTTTCCTCTGAATTCCTGCCCACTTGTTGGAGTTTTTTCAGTGACATCTGGCTATAGCTGTGCTTTTCATCTGTTTTTGTAGTAGAACAACTGAGCTGATCACAGCATCACAGGATAAAGACAGTATATAATCTCCCTCTGCCTGGGTTGGTAAAAAAAAAAAAAAAAAAAAAAAATCCTTCATGCATAATGAAAACAGTGTAGCCTGTTGTCTTGTCATATGCTGATCTGTTTGGCAAAAATCGGGTTCAACTTGGTCAGATTGAATGAAGTTCGTAAGAGGCTGGAAACTAATACAAAGTTGAGTTCATAATGGAGAAATTAATTGCACTGCCAAGGGAAAACATATATTTTGTAACAAACATTGACTTGTTGTTACATCTACTTAGATTCCAGCACATCCAACCCATTCATATATATATATATATATATATATATATATATATATATATATATATATATATATATATATATATATATATATATATATATATATATATATACATATATATATATGTATATATTTATATATATATATATATACTCTCAAAAATAGAGGTACAAGATAAGGACATTTCTGTACCTATAGGTACATTTTAAAGAAATGTTCTCTCAAAAGTACAATACTGGTCTTTAAGAGACCAGAAGCACACCTTCAGAGTAAAATGGTTCAAAGTGACATAAAGTACAAATTTGTACCATTTTAACCACAAGGGTACCTGCAGCATTGAAAAATGTTTTTTGTGAATAAAACTGGTGTTAGCAGCAGTGGTAGGATTTTAATGAAAAAAAATTTTAAAAGTCGCTTTAAAAGAAATGTATTGTTAATACCGGTTTAGACCCACAAAGGTGGAGAAAAAAAAACTATTGCGGCTGTAATGTTACAAACTAGAGCAGAGTTGAGTGATGACAGTAGTACTACTAAACAGTCATTTACTACACCAGACAATGAAGGTCAGATGCTACAAACTAAGTGTACGGCTGGTCAGTATTTTGAGTTTTTGAAGATTATTTCTAGATTAAAGATAAAATAATATTGCTAAGTGGCATGGACCAGGCCTAATGCTGTGGAAAACATAAAAAAAAATAACTTGATAAGGTGAGGTTGAACTTGATGAGGTACAAAAATAGGCCAGAACTGAAGGGTACAGAAATGTCTCTTTTTCCACCACACAAAGACATGAATGTTCTTTTAATTGGTCACTAAGTTGCCAAAGAGGAAAGATTTTGACCTAAAGGCTTAACATTGTGTGAGTTTAAATCTAAAATTGCAAGAAATAATCCTGACACTTTGTGGTGGCTGAGTATGATTTGATAACTCCCCCCTCCCTTTTGTCTTCTAATAAATAAATGACAAATTCCACATCTCAAAATACAAGTCATTTTACAGCAGATTTTATCCATTTCCATTAGTCAAAAAATAAAGATTTTATTGAAACGTATGACATAGTAAAAATTATTACTTGCCTTGGGGCTACACATTAAGCATTAATTTGGAGAAATAAAAATAGATTGAGGTCATTTTTGCTTTTCTTTTAGCTTTACAGCAAGTGGTTAAAAACATATCCCTGTCATGTTAAAGATAGCCTTACGGCATCCCTTCGTGACATCTAACCCAACGACCGTTAAAATAACCAATTTCAACATGTCATTCTGTCAACTCCACATTATATATTATATGAGTAAGCAGGAAAATCCTACTTGACTGCACGTAAGGATCAACTTTTAGCATTTTGCATGACCTTTGGATGCCACCATCCTTCCTCATTTAGACAGGGTCATTAGTACCCTTTGACCCCCCCTAACCAGGTCACCCACTGAAAATAAACAGTGGATTTATGATGGAGTGAAGTTTTACTTTGTCTTATAAGGTGTTTTTCTTCTCTTGAGTTGGATATAAATTTTTTGAAAAAGTGTTTTTAACAACACAGGAAAAGACCAAAGCGGTTGCAATCAAAGTCAAAATAATCAGTGATATTTTCCTCCACTTTATGCTGGTTGTAATGACAGTGGTGAAGCTGTCATTCAGAAACAGCATCTGACACCTGAAACAAGGGCCAAATGAGGCCACATGGAGCTGCAGCCAAAATACACCACCTTTTCACAGGACACCAGAAACAAGCAGGCGGTGCGACTCACTCAGAGTCTGGCATCATGAAGTGTAATACTAGAGTGGACAGACTGAGGTGGCCTGAAGTGACGTTTAAGTTGAATCTTGTACGGCTTAATTTAGGTTTATAGACACGTGCAAAGACGAAATGTCACATGTAGTATTTCTGGACTGTGGGCTGCCTCTTGAGGTATCTGAGGAGGGGATGGTTTTGATTCTTCAGCTTTCTGGATCTCACAAAAACAGGCAGCAGCTATAGGCTTATCTGAGACAGAAAAATGCTGAGATTTTCCTCCATGTGAAATTATAGTGCAAGGAAATGCCACAGAGCCGTGGGGCAGACAGTGGTGCTTTTGTTGTCCCACCCTAGATGACAGGCAGGACCACAGAGACACCAACCAACCCATATGGACACAGACGGCAGAAGGAGGCAGGATGGCGGGAAGATGAAATGTGTAGTGATTAAAGAAAGACAAACTTTTTCATTTCATAGGTGAACCCTTTCATGCATGGATTAATAAAAAACAATGCAACACTTTTTTTTTTTAAAAATACAGCATTTTACCTCCACAGACATATGCAATGATACTTTTTTTTTTGTTAATTAGTGATATTTAGAATTCATCATGATTTATGATTAATCTAAACATGTTCTATAAAATATTTATAAAATAATTCATAATCATAATTATAATATGTAAATCTTTTATTAAATATAGCTTTATTATTTTTTCTATTTACTGCAAAGGCAAACTTGCATAATTACATTATGTTCAGTTATATTATATACTTATTTATTGTCCAGTGAATGGAAATGTATTGAATGACTCACTGACATCCACTGAAGTGGTTTATTTACAAAAATACCCTCTTCACTCATGAAAATGCAAGAAAAAAGCTTGTAAATAGGTGTCTACTATATGGCCACTATGCATGAAAGGGTTAAATGGTAATAATAAAAAAAAAAAAAAGTCCAAAAAATTCTTTTTTGCCACTTCATTAAAAGGGAAAGGGAAACACTAAAACGAGTCAGTTGTAAATTTTTACTCAAAATTGATGAAAAAAAAAAAACAATAAGTACTCAGAGTATCAAAGGAAAGAAGAGTACAGTGTAGAACAGATAAGTCAGATAATAAGAATAAAAGGAAGAAACTGTCATCCCCAGAAAAATGACAGCATTGTCTCCAGTTTGAAGCTTCAAAAGTTCCATGTTTACGTTTAAGCCTGCAGCCTCTTAACATTGTGCAAATAATGAACGTAAAACTTCTAAAAAGCCCAAGAGACAGGGTGGCGTCCCCTGAGTGAATCCTGCTTCTACCAACAGCCGACAGTGTTATCTTTTACTCCTTCAGAGGCACAAAGCAGAGAAATTTCTGGCTCTATTATTGGACAGCAAGTCATCAAAAAATTGTAAGCAGACGCTTACTGGCAGCACTTAGAAAACAATGCCTGCATGTCATCATGACTTCCTGTACAGGTTACCTTGAAGCTTCTCAAGGCACTCTTCCATTGAACTTTAACTTCTTCACCCCAAAATCTACAGTCTCCAAGGGTGGTTGGTTAACAAGGTCATGCATGCCAAGATGTAATCACTCTCATTTTTATCATGTTTAAATTTATTTAAATACAAAACAACAACAAAAAAAACCCTAAAAACAAACAAACATATAATGGATTATGTGGAAGGAAATGGATTTCAATCATTTGGAACTTACATATAAGTGGTTAAAGCCTGAAATGGCTGCTAGCTTTTAGCTGTCTGCGTAAAAGCCATTTGAAGTGTGAATTTTCACTGTTCTCTTATCAGATGGGAAAAAAAATGCTTTGAAAATAAGAAACAAAAAATAAAAAAACAAACAAGTCGTTGCCCAAGTACTACTGTCCTTCAACTTTTATATACTTTTCTGTCTTTCCTGTCATCGCCACTCCAACCAGTCGAGGCAGATGGCTACCCTCCCTGAGCCGGGTTCTGTCGGAGGTTTTCTTCCTGTTAAAGGGGAGTTTTTTTCCTTCCCACTGTCGCCGCATGCAAGCTCAGGATGGGGGATTGGGTTGAAGTCATGACTTGATGGAATCAGTTGGTTTCCATTATAGGATATGTATGAATTGGCTCGAAATGATGTGTATGTTGATTCGTGTATGTAAAGTGCCCTGTGACAACATTGTTGTGAAGTGGCGCTATACAAATAAAGTTAAAGTTGAATTGAATATGCAACCCTTCTCCAACACACTTGAATTAAACGGCTAAATTTCCTCAATCACATGCCATCCAGCTTTGCAGAGGCCTGGTAACAAGACATCCATTTGATTCAGGTGTGCCAGAGAAGAGTAGCATTTAAAAGTTGCAGGATAGTGGATCTGAGTTGGCATACCTGATCTACATAATCTTCCATCTGCTCCATCTCTGACAGGTTTATTTTGCTCTGAGATGATGTGGCAGCTTGAAACCATGTACCATTAAGGGTTTTTAAAGTTTGGATAAAAGTAAAAAGTTTCCTTCCAATGTATGTTTTTTAAAAATCTGGTGTGGTGGTACAGAGAACTGATTGACTGATTAAAACTTTAACAATTGCTTGGTATCTAAAGAGTTTAAGATGGTTCAGGTCAAACAATTAAACTGAAGCTTTTTAGGTGTTAAAAGACAAAGGTAATGAAGAATGAAGAATGCTCTCTTCCAGTGAACAGACCACCCTTCTCCACTGGAGAGTTGTATGTTGTCTTTGACAGACGTAGATGGTATGTCCAAGCAAGCAGCTAAATGCTAAATGCTAAACTAGCTAGTTATTTGCTCCAGATGCTCAAAGAGATGCAGAATGAGACTCTAACAATAGGTTTGGTGCATTGACAAAAAAAAAGACTCAGGCCATATCATATCTGATCCTGACGTGCTCTAGTATTTACCCACCAAGTTTAATAAAATTAGCCTTGTTAGTTTTTGCACCAATCCCACATTTTACCTCTTGCTCTGGCGGAAGAAACATCTAAAAACTTCTCTTGACCAGAGTATTCTAGTAAACACAGGAAAAGGGATGTAAACTTCTGCCTACACTGTTACAAATCTGTGGTGTGAGGGCTTATACCATCTCCCCAAAATGTAATTATGTTTTCTTTAACACTGATTAGGAAAAAGGAATTACCAGAAAAAGCAACAACATTTGGGAATCGGGTTAAAGAAGATCTTTTGAAGGCAAATAGTTGCAATACAAACACTGTGTGAAATATTTAAATGTTAAACCTGAATCTGGATTTCATCAGAAACAACCGGCTCATTCAGAAGGATCAAACATCAAGCAGCAGTAAGAACGATAACCAAAACCTCTTTTTGAGTGGTTCAGGGCTGGTGCTGGACAGAAGCCCACAGGAACACAGACCACTGTATTTGTCTTGTTTTCCTTGCACAAACACAAAGGTTGCACCAATAAGAAATGACAGGAAGAGAAAAGAAAATGTACCTTTCCAGTTACAAGTTATTAATTAAAAGTTCTAAAGAGGTGGGATCACAGGAGGAAGCAGCACATTTTATTTAATTTATTTTTACCTTTGTGTTAAATTATAAACATGAGGAGGAGGCAGCCCAAGCGAGCTCTCCTCTGGCTGGCAGCTAATCCTGTCAGGCTGACATCGACTTCAGTGAAAAATTATCCTTGTTAGATGCATTTACAGTTATCCTCATATGTATTCATACCCTCCCATTAAATGAGGAGAAAAATAGCTGTCTGTGAAATAAACGAAAGTACTGATAAATTAAAAATTTTATGTAAATGGCGACATTATTTTCTAATTCTGGTTAAATAGAATGTTTTTTAAAAAGCAAACAAATATGATAAAATAATATGTGTTACATCACAAATTCATTCATTGATTATCCCAACCGCTTAGTCCAATAAAGGATCATGGTGAAGCTGGAAGCTAACCCAGCAGGCTTTGGGTGTAAGGCAGGATACACCCTGGACAGCTCGCCAGTCCATCGCAGGGCCACACAGAGACAAACAACTATTCACCCTCACACACACGCCTTTGGGCAATTAAGAGTAACCAATTAACTTAACATGCATGTCTTTGGATAGTGGGAGGAAGCTGGAGTACCCGGAGAGAACCCACGATACATCACTCATATATTAATACTTAGTTGAACAATCTATTGATGTTTCCCCTCGTCAAGTGTTTTCTGTTCCTCTCAATCAGACTTCTGCACCTGTTAAAAGATATTTTGTCCCACTGTTCATCACAAAAGTGCTCTAATTTGTCCAGGACCGATATGTGTGTTTTTTTCTTTAACTCAATTTTAATGACAAAACAGTGTCTTACATCACCAAATTATTACTTAGCACATTTTTAGTGATTGTTCCTTTTTTCAGTCTCCAATTAATTGAGTGACTGTAATAAATACAGCCTTTTCTTTAATGATAGGGGACAGAGACATTTGAGGGCGACTGTAATTAAATTCATTTGTGGTTATTGGACACAATGCCGCTGTCCTCCCAGCTTGTCTGCTGGGACAAATATGTGTGTGTATACACATAAATATAAATAAATGAACGGTCATGCTGGTGTGGTAACTGTGTTGTACCTACACCAGCGCTGTGCTGCTCATTCTTTTCTATCAGGCGCGCAATGAATTCTGGGATAAGAGAGGTCGCATAGGAGGCATCGCTTGTAGTCTTCGTTTTAAGATAATCTGGAGCCAAAAGGATTTGAAGGAGCCTTTGAATTGGGACAGCACTTGGCACGCCACTATGACGTTTGCAGCCGACGAATCCGCACAAGTGTGCAGACCCTGAATTGAGACACAGCAAGGGGCTAAATGGAGGAGAGACAGGTGCAACACATGGGGGTAATGATGGGAACACAGGTGCAGTCTATAATGGCATGAACTGAGGAATCCTGGGAGATGTATTGTAGGGGGTGGTGATCATGGCAGGTATCATGAGAACGTGCGATTTTTATTAATAACGCAGTTGCAAACATTAATACATTTAGTGAAAATGTGAATGCTACCAAATGACTAAATAATACTGCAGAACCAGTTTTCCAGGGGCGGATCCACTACAGAGACCTGGATAGAACTGGCCTATGTAAGGCTGGAAATCCAGAAGTGGATACACTTCTAAACCTTTTCAATTTAAAAGAGTGATAGTAATAGAGCGAGAGTACAATGTGTATCAAGTCAAGAGCATTTAGCTGACAAACATAACATTTCAGTCCACAGTTCGAATCATGGAAAGATTTTGAACAAATATGGGTCTGTGTGAATCTGTTATTGTGTCTTTCATGATGATGATCTTCATTGCAGATGTCAGTTTGTTTCCCACCCCTCCATCTGCTTCAGACCTGGAATATAATCCATATTAATGCACACGAATCCCCCCGACTCACACAATAACCACACACTCAAACTCACACTGGCCACCTCGTTATATTGCAGAAACACACACAGCATCTCACAATCACAATTGAGTGGGTCGTACTGCATTGTCCAAATGTATTTACTGTCACACACACACACACACATTTGTATTGTCCCAAAAATGGTTAAAATCTGGGTCAGCGTTGGTGTTTTTAGATCGGCACATCCGTTGTCTGGGTGACCCAGTGCCCATCATCAAACCACTGCGTTGGCATCATCAGTTCGGGAGTGATTTTCCCTGGTAGATGATGTGTGAGTGAGTGGATTAAATCATCAGGGATCAGAGATGAGATGAGGAAAGCCTTTGTCTGTTAAACTGCTGTGTGTCTGTGTGTGTTCAATAATTTGTGCATGGGTGTCTGACCTCCAAAGCCTGGTCTCATAGCAAAGTCGTGTTCCTCGATCCTCAGCAGTTGTTCACTTTTTATTAGCAGTGTTTTGGTGCTGTCCTGCCTCTTCAGCTTGTAGTCGATACGTCTGCAGAAACAACACACACACACACACACACACACACAAATCATGTCGACTGATTAGTTCTTTTAAACCTGTAATTACAGGGTGTGATTAGATATAACACCGTTTGTGGTTTTCTCTCCAGGTATTCCTCCTTCCATCCAGCTCACTGCGGTTTTGCCAAACCATAAACTAAATTAAAGGCGTGTCATTGCTCTTTGAACAAACAACAATGGCTCATGAAAATAAGCGCATTCGCATGTGGACAAAGCTCTGTGGCACTTTAGAACTGATAAAACCAGCTGCAGTCATAAAGATAACTCTATGAAATACCAAACCTTACATTAAAACAGTTTAATAAAGTTGCCATATGGCCATGTATTACTCTGACCTTGTCTTTATTTTTAACCCCATTTTTTTTAAGTCTTATATGACAATATAAACTTGTACCTTAATGTGTTGTGTTTCATGTCACGAGGAGGGGCTTTGCATTAACTGATAACACTTTCACAAGTCTGCACAATTTATTTTTTTCTTTGCATTTGCATTTACAATCATCCGTCCATCTATTCATTTTCTATAACTGCTTAATCCATTATAGTGTTGTAGTCCAAGCTGCCATCTGGCGAAAAGCAGCGTCTACCATGTACAAGTTGCCAGTTCATCACGGGGCCAAAACCAACACAATCATGCTTGTTCCCATCCACCCCTATGGTCAAAGCCAGAATTAAAGATTAAACCAAACATGCATGGATGTGTAATGTGGATGAAAACTGGAACATGCAAATTCCACATAAAAAACACCAAGAAAACTGATTAATTTGGGGTGATTATGTAACCACAAGACAGTGGCAGGCCATTGTTTTTTTAAAGGTTTTATATGGTAAATTGAGTTTTATAAAAATAATATATTGTATTTACTGCAGTGTTGTCGTTTGGTGTAAAATAAGCCTTTCAGATGAAGCACTAAACAGTCACATGACTGCCTCTTTCATAGCCTCAGCTCCTGTAAAAAATACACATACATACATGTGAACTGTGGGAATGAAAAGACCTTAATTACATGATGAGCCTCAAAGCTGCTCTGCATGTGTGAATGCATGTTGTGTGATTAGACAGGGTAATTATATAAACACACACACTCATGCAGGTGAACACTGATGGTGTTTTTAGATTTTTTATGCTAATGAATTAAAAAGCTCT